>NC_136071.1:237565790-238012103 GCF_964261635.1 Lissotriton helveticus | reverse complement strand
GAAGATCAAGGTAGCAATAAGGAAGGCAAACCTGAACGGACTAACACCATCACTCATACAATATGCCACTAACCTTAATATACTAGGACACCAAGTCGCACACCTTTACAAGGCCCTATGCCCAAAATCCACCAAACTCAACGATAAAGTCAATACCTACTGGGGCACACTAGTGGGTAGGGTGCTAAGTGAGGAGGAGAGGGCTGAGTTATGGAGATCCACATCCAGGAAAAAGGTTACGGCAACTTTAAACCAGACTAAATTCTGGCTCATACATAAGGCATACTGGACCCCCGCCCGCCTGGCATCCATGGGAATCTGCGACAGTGATTCCTGCTGGAATTGCAACAAAAACAAGCATTGGAAATGCAATAGGTCTCGCATTAGAAAAGTTGGAGTTATTGGTCTTGTAAATGACATTTTATTTATTTGTTGGTTTTGCTAAATTGATGGCTTTGTCATTTACAATGCCAATAGTTATAACTTTCGCGAATGTGACACCTATAGCATTTGGAATGCAACATGTTTTGTATTTACGTGACTGAGATGGCAGCTCTGGTCGTTAGGCCACATCTCTAGAGAGCAGGAGAGTGCAGCAGGGGAGAGAAGCACAGCAATGCAATAGGTCTCGCATTAGGAAAGTTTGAGCTATTGGTATTGTAAAGGACACATTTTTTATTTATGTGCTTGTTTTGAAAACAGCTAAATTAATAGCTTTGTTATTTACAATGCCAATAGTTTTATCTTTCGCAAATGTGACACCTATTGTAACACAATATGTGTTGTGAGGGTGAGTGAGGGTGGGTGAGGGTGAGGGGTTGAGGGTGAGTGAGGGTGAGGGGGTGAGGGTGAGGGGGTGAGGGGTTGAGGGTGAGGGGTTGAGGGTGAGGGGTTGAGGGTGAGTGAGGGTGAGGGGTTGTGAGGGTGAGTGAGGGTGAGGGGTTGTGAGGGTGAGTGAGGGTGAGGGGTTGTGAGGGTGAGTGAGGGTGGGTGAGGGTGAGTGAGGGTGAGGGGTTGAGGGTGTGGGGTTGAGGGTGAGTGAGGGTGAGTGAGGGTGAGTGAGGGTGAGTGAGGGTGAGTGAGGGTGAGTGAGGGTGAGTGAGGGTGGGTGAGGGTGGGTGAGGGTGGGTGAGGGTGGGTGAGGGTGGGTGAGGGTGAGGGTGAGGGGTTGAGGGTGAGGGGTTGAGGGTGAGTGAGGGTGAGGGGTTGAGGGTGAGTGAGGGTGAGGGGTTGAGGGTGAGTGAGGGGTTGAGGGTGAGTGAGGGTGAGTGAGGGTGAGTGAGGGTGAGTGAGGGTGAGTGAGGGTGAGTGAGGGTGAGTGAGGGTGAGTGAGGGTGAGGGTGAGTGAGGGTGAGGGGTTGATGGTGAGTGAGGGTGAGGGTGAGTGAGGGTGAGTGAGGGTGAGGGGTTGAGGGTGAGTGAGGGTGAGGGGTTGAGGGTGAGTGAGGGGTTGAGGGTGAGGGGTTGAGGGTGAGTGAGGGTGAGTGAGGGTGAGGGGTTGAGGGTGAGTGAGGGTGAGGGGTTGAGGGTGAGTGAGGGTGAGGGTGGGTGAGGGGTTGAGGGTGAGTGAGGGTGAGGGTGGGTGAGGGGTTGAGGGTGGGTGAGGGGTTGAGGGTGAGGGGTTGAGGGTGAGTGAGGGTGAGGGTGAGTGAGGGTGAGGGTGAGTGAGGGTGAGGGGTTGAGGGAGGGTGAGGGTGGGTGAGGGTGAGTGAGGGTGAGTGAGGGTGAGTGAGTGAGGGGTTGAGGGTGAGTGAGGGGTTGAGGGTGAGTGAGGGTGAGTGAGGTGTTGAGGGTGAGTGAGGGGTTGATGGTGAGTGAGGGTGAGGGTGAGTGAGGGTGAGTGAGGGTGAGGGGTTGAGGGTGAGTGAGGGTGAGGGGTTGAGGGTGAGTGAGGGGTTGAGGGTGAGGGGTTGAGGGTGAGTGAGGGTGAGGGAGGGTGAGGGGTTGAGGGTGAGTGAGGGTGAGGGGTTGAGGGTGAGTGAGGGTGAGGGGTTGAGGGTGAGTGAGGGTGAGGGTGGGTGAGGGGTTGAGGGTGAGGGTGGGTGAGGGGTTGAGGGTGAGTGAGGTTGAGGGTGAGTGAGGGTGAGGGGTTGAGGGAGGGTGAGGGTGAGGGAGGGTGAGGGTGAGGGAGGGTGAGGGAGGGTGAGGGTGAGTGAGGGTGAGGGTGAGTGAGGGTGAGGGTGAGTGAGGGTGAGTGAGGGGTTGAGGGTGAGTGAGGGGTTGAGGGTGAGTGAGGGTGAGTGAGGTGTTGAGGGTGAGTGAGGGTGAGGGGTTGAGGGTGAGTGAGGGTGAGGGTGGGTGAGGATGGGTGAGGATGGGTGAGGGGTTGAGGGTGAGTGAGGGTGAGGGGTTGAGGGTGAGTGAGGGTGAGGGTGGGTGAGTGAGGGTGAGTGAGGGTGAGGGTGGGTGAGTGAGGGTGAGTGAGGGTGAGGGGTTGAGGGAGGGTGAGGGTGGGTGAGGGTGAGTGAGGGTGAGTGAGGGTGAGTGAGGGTGAGTGAGGGTGAGTGAGTGAGGGGTTGACGGTGAGTGAGGGGTTGAGGGTGAGTGAGGGTGAGTGAGGTGTTGAGGGTGAGTGAGGGGTTGATGGTGAGTGAGGGTGAGTGAGGGTGAGGTGAGGGTGAGTGAGGGTGAGGGGTTGAGGGTGAGTGAGGGTGAGGGGTTGAGGGAGTGAGGGTGAGGGGGGGTTGAGGGTGAGGGGTGAGGGTGAGGGGTTGAGGGAGGAGGGTGAGGGTGAGTGAGGGTGAGGGGTTGAGGGTGAGTGAGGGTGGGGTGAGGGGTTGAGGGTGAGTGAGGGTGAGGGTGGGTGAGGGGTTGAGGGTGAGGGTGGTGAGGGGTTGAGGGTGAGTGAGGGTGAGGGTGAGTGAGGGTGAGGGGTTGAGGGAGGGTGAGGGTGAGGAGGGTGAGGGTGAGTGAGGGTGAGGGTGAGTGAGGGTGAGGGTGAGTGAGGGTGAGTGAGGGTGAGGGTGAGTGAGGGTGAGTGAGTGAGGGGTTGAGGGTGAGTGAGGGTGAGTGAGGTGTTGAGGATGAGTGAGGGTGAGGGGTTGAGGGTGAGTGAGGGTGAGGGTGGGTGAGGATGGGTGAGGATGGGTGAGGGGTTGAGGGTGAGTGAGGGTGAGGGGTTGAGGGTGAGTATGGGTGAGGGTGGGTGAGGATGGGTGAGGGTTGAGGGTGGGTGAGGGGTTGAGGGTGAGTGAGGGTGAGTGATGGTGAGGGTGAGGGGTGAGTGATGGTGAGGGTGAGTGAGGGTGAGGGTGGGTGAGGGTGAGGGTGGGTGAGGGTGAGTGAGGGTGGGTGGGTGAGGTGGGTGAGGGTGGGTGAGGGTGAGTGAGGGTGAGTGAGGGTGAGTGAGGGTGAGTGAGGGTGAGTGAGGGTGAGGGTGAGTGAGGGTGAGTAAGGGGTTGAGGGTGAGTGAGGGTGAGTGAGGTGTTGAGGGTGAGTGAGGGTGAGGGGTTGAGGGTGAGTGAGGGTGAGGGTGGGTGAGGATGGGTGAGGGGTTGAGGGTGAGTGAGGGTGAGGGGTTGAGGGTGAGTGAGGGTGAGGGTGGGTGAGGATGGGTGAGGGGTGAGGGTGAGTGAGGGTGAGGGGTTGAGGGTGAGTGAGGGTGAGGGTGGGTGAGGATGGGTGAGGGGTTGAGGGTGGGTGAGGGGTTGAGGGTGAGTGATGGTGAGGGTGAGTGATGGTGAGGGTGAGTGATGGTGAGGGTGAGTGAGGGTGAGTGAGGGTGGGTGAGGGTGAGTGAGGGTGAGTGAGGGTGAGTGAGGGTGAGTGAGGGTGAGTGAGGGTGAGGGTGAGTGAGGGTGAGTGAGGGTGAGGGTGGGTGAGGGTGGGTGGGTGAGGGTGGGTGAGGGTGGGTGGGTGAGGGAGGGTGAGGGAGGGTGAGGGGAGGGTGAGGGAGGGTGAGGGAGGGTGAGTGAGGGTGAGTGAGGGTGAGTGAGGGTGAGTGAGGGTGAGTGAGGGTGAGTGAGGGGTTGAGGGTGGGTGAGTGAGGGGTTGAGGGTGGGTGAGTGAGGGTGAGTGAGGGGTTGAGGGTGGGTGAGTGAGGGTGAGTGAGGGGTTGAGGGTGGGTGAGTGAGGGTGAGGGGTTGAGGGTGAGTGAGGGTGAGTGAGAGGTTGAGGGTGAGTGAGGGTGAGGGTGAGTGAGGGTGAGTGAGGGTGAGGGTGAGTGAGGGTGAGTGAGGGTGAGCGTGGTGAGGGTGGGTGAGGGTGGGTGAGGTGAGTGAGGGTGAGGGGTTGAGGGTGAGTAAGGGTGAGGGTGAGTGAGGGTGAGGGGTTGAGGGTGTGTGAGGGTGAGTGAGAGTGAGGGTGAGTGAGAGTGAGGGTGAGTGAGAGTGAGGGTGAGTGAGAGGTTGAGGGTGAGGGGTTGAGGGTGAGGGGTTGAGGGTTGAGGGTGGTGAGGGGTTGAGGGTGAGTGAGGGTGAGTGAGGGTGAGTGTGGGTGAGTGAGGGTGAGTGTGGGTGAGTGTGGGTGAGTGAGGGTGAGTGAGGGTGAGTGAGGGTGAGTGAGGGTGAGTGAGGGTGAGTGAGGGTGGTGAGGGGTGTGTGAGGGTGAGTGAGGGTGAGGGGTTGAGGGTGAGGGGTTGAGGGTGAGTGAGGGTGAGGAGTGAGGGTGAGTGAGGGTGAGGGTGAGTGGGGTGAGGGGTTGAGGGTGAGTGAGGGTGAGGGGTTGAGGGTGAGTGAGGGTGAGGGGTTGAGGGTGAGTGAGGGTGAGGGGTTGAGGGTGAGTGAGGGTGAGTGAGGGTGAGGGGTTGAGGGTGAGTGAGGGTGAGGGGTTGAGGGTGAGGGGTTGAGGGTGAGGGGTTGAGGGTGAGGGTGAGTGAGGGTGAGGGGTTGAGGGTGAGTGAGGGTGGGGGTGGGTGAGGGGTTGAGGGTGGGTGAGGGGTTGGGGTGAGTGAGGGTGAGTGAGGGTGAGGGGTTGAGGGTGAGAGAGTGAGGGTGAGGGTGAGAGTGTGGGTGAGGGTGAGTGAGGGGGTGAGGGGTTGAGGGTGAGGGGTTGAGGGTGAGTGTGGGTGAGGGGTTGAGGGTGAGTGGGGTGAGGGGTTGAGGGTGAGTGAGGGTGAGGTGAGGGTGAGTGAGGGTGAGTGAGGGTGAGTGAGGGTGGTGAGGGTGAGTGAGGGTGAGTGAGGGTGGGTGAGGGTGAGTGAGGGTGGGTGAGGGTGAGTGAGGGTGGGAGAGGGTGAGTGAGGGTGGGAGAGGGTGAGTGAGGGTGGGAGAGGGTGAGTGAGGGTGAGTGAGGGTGAGTGAGGGTGAGGGGTTGAGGGTGAGTGAGGGTGAGGGTGGTGAGTGTGAGTGAGGGTGAGGAGTTGAGGGTGAGTGAGGGTGAGGGTGAGTGAGGGTGAGGGGTTGAGGGTGAGTGAGGGTGAGGGGTTGAGGGGTGGTGAGGGTGAGGGGTTGAGGGTGAGTGAGGGTGTGGGGTTGAGGGTGAGTGAGGGTGAGGGGTTGAGGGTGAGTGAGGGTGAGTGAGGGTGAGGGGTTGAGGGTGAGTGAGGGTGAGGGGTTGAGGGTGAGGGGTTGAGGGTGAGGGTGAGTGAGGGTGAGGGGTTGAGGGTGAGTGAGGGTGAGTGAGGGTGAGGGGTTGAGGGTGAGTGAGGGGTGAGTGAGGGTGAGGGGTTGAGGGTGAGTGAGGGTGAGTGAGGGTGAGGGGTTGAGGGTGAGTGAGGGTGAGGGGTTGAGGGTGAGTGAGGGTGAGTGAGGGTGAGGGGTGAGGGTGAGTGAGGGTGGGGTGGGTGAGGGGTTGAGGGTGGAGTGAGGGTGAGGGTGAGTGAGGGTGAGGGGTTGAGGGTGAGAGAGTGAGGGTGAGGGTGAGTGAGGGGTTGAGGGTGAGGGGTTGAGGGTGAGGGGTTGAGGGTGAGGGGTTGAGGGTGAGTGAGGGTGAGTGAGGGTGAGGGGTTGAGGGTGAGTGAGGGTGAGGGGTTGAGGGTGAGTGAGGGTGAGGGGTGAGGGTGAGTGAGGGTGAGGGGTTGAGGGTGAGTGAGGGTGAGGGGTTGAGGGTGGGTGAGGGGTTGAGGGTGAGTGAGGGTGGGGGTTGAGGGTGAGTGAGGGTGAGGGGTTGAGGGTGAGTGAGGGTGAGTGAGGGTGGTGAGGGTGAGTGAGGGTGAGTGAGGGTGAGGGTGAGTGAGGGTGAGGGTGGGTGAGGGTGAGTGAGGGTGAGGGGTTGAGGGTGAGTGAGGGTGAGGGGTTGAGGGTGAGTGAGGGTGAGGGGTTGAGTGAGGGTGAGTGAGGGTGAGTGAGGGTGAGGTGAGGGTGAGGGTGAGTGAGGGTGAGGGTGGGGTGAGGGTGAGTGAGGGTGAGGGGTTGAGGGTGAGTGAGGGTGAGGGGTTGAGGGTGAGTGAGGGTGAGGGGTTGAGGGTGAGTGAGGGTGAGGGGTTGAGGGTGAGGTGAGGGTGGGGAGTGGGTTGTGAGTGAGGGTAGGGTGAGGGGTTGAGGGTGAGTGAGGGTGAGTGAGGGCGAGGGTGAGGGTGAGGGTGAGTGAGGGTGAGGGTGAGTGAGGGTGAGGGTGAGGGTGAGTGAGGGTGAGGGTGAGTGAGGGTGAGGGGTTGAGGGTGGGTGGGGGTGAGGGTGAGTGAGGGTGAGTGAAGGTGAGGGAGGGTGAGGGTGGGTGAGGGAGGGTGAGGGTGAGTGAGTGAGGGTGAGGGGTTGAGGGTGAGTGAGGGTGAGTGAGGGTGAGTGAGGGTGAGTGAGGGGTAGTGAGGGGGAGTGAGGGTGGGTGAGGGTGAGTGAGGGTGAGTGAGGGTGGGTGAGGGTGAGTGAGGGTGAGGGTGAGGGTGAGTGAGGGTGAGGGGTTGAGGGTGAGGGGTTGAGGGTGAGTGAGGGTGAGTGAGGGTGAGTGAGGGTGGGTGAGGGAGGGTGAGGGAGGGTGAGGGAGGGTGAGGGAGGGTGAGTGAGGGTGAGTGAGGGTGAGTGAGGGTGAGTGAGGGTGAGTGAGGGTGAGTGAGGGTGAGGGTGGGTGAGT
This sequence comes from Lissotriton helveticus, assembly GCF_964261635.1. NCBI lineage: Eukaryota > Metazoa > Chordata > Amphibia > Caudata > Salamandridae > Lissotriton > Lissotriton helveticus. Next base: position 238,005,155 of record NC_136071.1, on the reverse strand, counting down.
GAGGGTGAGGGTGGGTGAGTGAGGGTGAGTGAGGGTGAGTGAGGGTGAGGGGTTGAGGGTGAGTGAGGGTGAGGGGTTGAGGGTGAGTGAGGGTGAGGGGTTGAGGGTGAGTGAGGGTGAGGGTGAGTGTGAGTGAGGGTGAGGGTGAGTGAGGGCGAGGGGTTGAGGGTGAGTGAGGGCGAGGGGTTGAGGGTGAGTGAGGGTGAGTGAGGGTGAGGGTGAGTGAGGGTGAGTGTGAGGTGAGTGAGGGTGGGTGAGGGTGGGTGAGGGTGAGGGTGAGTGAGGGTGAGTGAGGGTGAGTGAGGGTGAGTGAGGGTGAGTGAGGGTGAGTGAGGGTGAGGGGTTGAGGGTGAGTGAGGGTGAGGGGTTGAGGGTGAGGGGTTGAGGGTGAGGGGTTGAGGGTGAGGGTGAGTGAGGGTGAGGGGTTGAGGGTGAGTGAGGGTGAGGGGGTGAGGGGGTGAGGGGTGGGGTGAGTGAGGGTGAGTGAGGGTGAGTGAGGGTGAGTGAGGGGTTGAAGGTGAGTGAGGGTGAGGGGTTGAGGGTGAGTGAGGGTGAGGGTGAGTGAGGGTGAGGGATTGAGGGTGGGTGAGGGTGAGGGTGAGTGAGGGTGAGTGAGGGTGGGTGAGGGTGAGTGAGGGTGAGTGAGGGTGGGGTGAGGGTGGTTGAGGGTGAGAGGGTGAGGGTGTGAGGGTGAGGGTGAGTGAGGGTGAGGGTGAGTGAGGGTGAGTGAGGGTGAGTGAGGGTGAGTGGGGTGAGGGTGAGTGAGGGGTGAGGGTGGTGAGGGTGAGGGGTGGGGTGAGTGAGGGTGAGGGGTGAGGGTGGTGAGGGTGGGGGTGAGGGGTTGAGGGTGAGTGAGGGTGAGGGGGTGAGGGGTTGAGGGTGAGTGAGGGTGAGTGAGGGTGAGGGGTTGAGGGTGAGTGAGGGTGAGGGGTTGAGGGTGAGGGTGAGTGAGGGTGAGGGGTTGAGGGTGAGTGAGGGTGAGGGGTTGAGGGTGAGTGAGGGTGAGGGTGAGTGAGGGTGAGGGTGAGTGAGGGTGAGGGGTTGAGGGTGAGTGAGGGTGAGTGAGGGGTTGAGGGTGAGGGTTGAGGGTGAGTGAGGGTGAGGGGTTGAGGGTGAGTGAGGGTGAGGGGTTGAGGGTGAGTGAGGGTGAGGGGTTGAGGGTGAGTGAGGGATGAGGGGTTGAGGGTGAGTGAGGGTGAGTGAGGGTGAGGGGTTGAGGGTGAGTGAGGGTGAGGGGTTGAGGGTGAGTGAGGGTGAGTGAGGTGAGGGGTTGAGGGTGAGTGAGGGTGAGTGAGGGTGAGGGAGGGTGAGGGAGGGTGAGGGAGGGTGAGGGAGGGTGAGTGAGGGTGAGTGAGGGTGAGTGAGGGTGAGTGAGGGTGAGTGAGGGTGAGTGAGGGTGAGGGTGAGTGAGGGTGAGGGTGAGTGGTGAGGGGAGGGGTTGAGGGTGAGTGAGGGCGAGGGGTTGAGGGTGAGTGAGGGCGAGGGGTTGAGGGTGAGTGAGGGTGAGGGTGAGGGTGAGTGAGGGTGAATGAGGGTGAGTGAGGGTGAGGGGTTGAGGGTGAGTGAGGGTGAGGGTGAGGGTGAGTGAGGGTGAGTGAGGGTGAGGGGTTTAGGGTGAGTGAGGGTGAGGGTGAGTGAGGGTGAGGGGTTTAGGGTGAGTTAGGGTGAGGGTGAGTGAGGGTGAGGGGTTGAGGGTGAGTGAGGGTGAGGGTGAGTGAAGGTGAGGGTGAGGGAGGGTGAGTGAGGGTGAGGGTGAGTGAGGGTGAGTGTGAGGGGAGATGTATATGGGCATATAACGAGAAAGCGAAAGTGAAAGAACAGGTGATGTGGAGGACTCAGAGGTAATCAGAACGGAGCCGAACGCAGAGGAGATGGCTTCGAGCTCCAGTACAGGTAGAGAGAGGAATGACAAGGACACGAGGGCAGCTTGGGAAGGACTTCTGCTGATTACCTTCAAGTACCGTCTTCCACTGCCAAGTAAACTGCTCTCAGGACAGAAAGGGCAGAGGGGGAGCATGAAACAGAAGACAGGTATAGTGACTAAGCAAAGGGCAGGGCGACAAACAAGAATAATGATCATACGGATAGGGGTTCAAAGGCGGCAAGGATGAGGCTCATGAAATTACGCGTTGGCAATTTGGAAAAATACATTAAATGATTACGTTAAACAGAGTAGGCTATAGCCAGAGAGAGGAGGCATGCAGGGAAAGAAGTTAAGGCAAGAGGGAATCCAGGCCAGACTCTCCTGCTCTGGATTCATAATAGAGTGTGAAGAGGGTTATTAGATGACGTGCAATATTAGGATGTAAAACTGTTAACAAAAAAAACCTTTAGAAATAAACATTTTTACGCAATAAAGTGCTATAGTAGTTTGATGCACTAAAATCACACTAACGCTGCTATGATTGGTTCCTGGCAGTGCTCTTTGCAACCAGACTGGAGATGCATATGAAGCGGTACTGATTCTCACAAGAATGAAAACTGGTCTAATGAACAGACTATATGTTTACAGACTCATCTATGAAACAGCAACTTTGTTACCCACAAAAACATAACTAAAACAGACAATAGGTCCAGGTCATTGTTGAGATTGCACACAACAACTTAAGACACCGAAGGGGAGACACACGGCGGGCAGGGGAGGGGGCGGAGCGGGGAGAGCGGCATGAGGGTGTGAAGCAGCCGGGGCCTTTGAAGTGAAGCTAAGCTTCACTTCAAAGGTGTGGGAGGAGTGTGGCTTTGGGAACAGATGGCGATTTGGTGATGTGCACGCGCATTTTAGGTCAATGCGCTTGCGCATTGACCTAAAAGCGCACGGGCACAGCACCAAATCGCCGCAGTTAGTTAAACTTTGTTTAAAGCCCTATAGTCTCGCTTCTCTCAATGCGCATGCGCATTGATAGGTCACGAGACCTAAAAAGGGTGACCTCGCACACCTACTCTTCCACTGCTCCAAGGTTAGAACATTCTGGAACACAATTGTAACACTAATAAACGATATCACAGGGGATAACATGCAACTAGACTTCCACAGCCTGGCACTGGGTTTCACATCCCCCTCAATAACAACCAATGAAGACCGCGACCTCATTGACCTCCTGCTGACGGCGGCAGTCAAAACAGTTCTGAACAATTGAAAAGACACAGGGAAAGCCACGCCCAAAGCATGGCTCAATTGGGTCACTTTCTTACGAGGGGCGGACATCATCACAGCGACACACTCACCCAAAACACACAGGCAGTCAAATATGTGGGAGTCCCTAGACAATTACCTATCGTCGCACAAACCCCCATAGGAAGCACAGCCGGACACCAAGCCAACAGCTGCCGAGTACCCTGCCCTCCTGATAGTGCACACACCAGAAACCTGCGCTGCTCCTTTTCTCTCTCTATCTCTCCCGCATGCGGCCGGGGTGTGGGACCAAGAATGACAATCAATGCAAGACGGGGGACAGAGGACCAAACGACAAAGTCGCGCTCGAACGACTGGAAATCGGACTAACTCCAATAAGACTGAAAGCTGAAAACGAAGCAGACCCCCCCCCTCCCCGGGCGTTTTCTTTTTCTTCGCCTTTCTCTTCCCCTCTTCCTTTTCTTCCTCCACCCATGTATATGTTATGCTCCATGTAAATATATATCTTTCTACAATAAAAAATTACAGAAATTAAAAAAAAAGGGCCAGTTACGGAACAAGGGAAATATAAAACCAACATATTAAAAAGGGGGGTCCCCCAGAGTAAAATTCGTCTATATATAAAAAAAACAAGGAAAAAGACATCATAAATATTAGTACCAAAGAAAAAAGAAAATTTAACAACCAATGCCATCAGCCCCTATCTTTAGTGTTTCTCAATCTTGCGGCCATCCTTAAAAAATTAACAGTGCAAAAAAGTGTGAAGGCCTCCTCGGACAATTTCAAGAACAGCAGCACCACCTTTGCGTGTTTGAACCTAGCATTCTTTAGGATACTTTTTAAAAACAACTTCCTGGGGTGAGCGTAATAGGGGCACAACAAAACAAAATGGAGCGTGTCCTGCGGAGACTTATAGTTGCAGCCGCAAGGGCCCCTCAGCTCATTAGATGTTAAATACCCAGAGGGACGCCCAGTGTGTGGTGAAGTAGGTTCATCCTAAATCGAGTCATCAGAAATCTGTCCTGAGCATTATGAAAATAAGACAGGTATGGTTCCAAACCTGGTCTAGATTTAGCCAATAGGTGGGCTCTCACAGATGGTTTTACCATCTCCGTGTCTTCCCTGATGGAGGCCTTGTTCTACAAAAATGCGGACTTGACAATCGCCTTGTCCCGGGCTAACAGGATTCTCGGGTTGTTAAAGTAGTCAGCATGACCCAGACCAGACAGGGTCTCCCTTACATATTTAAGCCAGGGGATATTGTACCCGTGCTCCCTGGTGATACAATCAGTTATTATCTGCTTGCTTAGAACCGCTTCAGGGTTAGTCCATATTTTGAGCCAGCAGGGGAGAGGTTTCAATTGAATCCTATCTCTGATGTAAGTGAGACCTAACTCTTCGTGGATCGAATAGGAAGGGGTACTCTGGGGGACCGTTGAAGGAATTTGTTTTCTTCTATTTGGATCCTTGATGGGTCAATGAAACCCCAGACCTCACTGCCATATAGTGTTTTGGCATTACAGATGGCCCTATACAAATTCAGGATTTGCTCAGGAGCCCAGCGACCCAACCCAGAGGCGCAACTAGAGTCAAATTTCAGGGGGCGGGGGTGCGGGGGGGGGCTGAGAAAAAAATTCAGGGGGGAGCTGAATCTTTAGGCAATCGGCAGAGTCGAGCTGCAGGGGCTCTTAGAAGGGGTGAAACAACAACAAAGCCCCATTAACATGCACAAGGTCTTTTAAAGACCTGTGAAGTGCTCAGGTGCGGCTCTGAGCGGGCCCGGGCAGTATCTCATCCCGAGCTGCCACACACGACGGGGGGGCTGAAGCCCTTTGAGGCCAATGGGTGTTGCACGCCTGACCCAACCTGTGTGCAAAATTGATGATTGCCCCAGAAGAGCTAATAAGAAATCTGCATTTCTCGTCTGACAGTGTGTTAAACCTGGTACAGCTATCAAATAAAATTCCCAGATAAGAAAATGCCTGCACTTTTTCCAAACAGTGGGTGCCAATCCTGAAGTTACATTTCCTACCTGGCCTTTTTCCCATCTCCATGATGTATGATTTGGAGAGATTAGCGGACAGGTTCAGGTTCTCCATGAAGATGACAAAGCCATCAATGAGGTGCTGAAGGCCCGCGCAGTGCGTGACAGAAGCCCTGCGTCGTCCGCATAAAGCAGAACAGGGATCCTTCTTCTACCTATCCTCGGACAGTCCACCCTTAATGCTCCCAGTGCCTTTTCTAATCCATTAATGTATAAAGTAAATAAAAAAGGGGCCAGGATGCAGCCCTGTCTCACTCCCCTAGAGCAAGGAAAAGAATCAGAAATGTCTCCCTCGTCGTTATATCTGACCTGGGCTGAAGTGTACTGGTGCAGGGTGCTTAAAATATTAACCAGTCCTAAATCCACACCCATGGCCCCCAATAGCTCCCACAGTTTCTTGCGTTTAACCCGGTCGAATGCTGCTGTGAGGTCCATGAAAGCCAAGTACACCGTCTCATCACTGGCGACAGTGTACTTGGCAACCAGGAGGTAAAGATTGAGACATTGATCGGAGGTTGAGCGACCCGGCCTGAAGCCATACTGTATATCCGAAATTATGTCATGTTCGTCTGCCCAGTCCATAAGCCAATTAAGAATAGCTCTCCTGGGGAGGAGCCAAGCTCGCGTCCGAGATGGCCACGTTTTAGCTCGGCTCCGTTCACTCTCCTGTCTATAACAACTATCCTGTACTTTATCCTGCCCCGGGAAGTATTCTACGATGTGCAGTGGAACGACGATACCTCACGGACACTTACCGTTTGCTCCGGAGGCTCCTGGGTGTTACGGATCCTGAGTTACGCCCCTGTCTGTTTCGGGGCCTCCGGAGCGGCCGGGCCTGGCACTCCTTGGCGGCGCCCGGGCTGGACGGGGCGCGGTTGCCGGCCCTTGGTGGTGGTGTGAATTCGGTCGGAGAGGCCGATGTGCTAATAGACCACTTGCGGCCCCCCGGGCCTGGTCCGGTGATCCTGCGGCCTGGTGTTGGGGCGCTGCCTTCTATGGACGGGGTTCACCGTACATCTGGCTCGTCCTCCCTTTGTTCTCCGGCCCGGCCATTTTGAGTTCCTCCGCCCGGGCTCGGAGAACGGTGCCGGCGGCGTGTGGGGTGCCGGCGCATCGCCTTCTTCTGGTGGTTCCCCTTTCTGCCCTAGTGGCACCTCCGCTGGTGGCTGCCGATATCCTGTTTTGCCCCGCTGGTATCCGGGCGGGGATCTGTGTTTGCAGCCGCCCCGCCGAGTTTCTAAGATGGCGGCCGGCCCATGACTCTCGGCCTTGCTGGGACTAGCGATGCGGGTCCGCCGCACGGCACGCTTTCTGAATACTGCAAAGGTGAGCCTACACTTGGCGACATCCTCGCCGCCCTGCGCTCCTGGGGGGCACCCATGACCGCACCTGTCGTTATCCTGGAGCGAGGTCCCTTGGCTGGACCGGCCGGACCCCCCCCGGTTTGTGCGGCTTCATCTCTGTTGTGTGCTGCTGGAACTTTCCTTGGGGTCGTGGACCTGGAGGCTGCAGGTGGTGTGGATGTACGGAAGTCCGCTGCCCTTCTTCATCCTGTGCCTCCTTCTGCTCCGGAGGTTCGCCAGCCGGATCCCATCTGGACCGACCTCGATGGGTCTCCTTTTCCTCTTTTGCCTCCCATGGCCAAACGAAGATCCTGTGACTGTGCCGCTGGGCCGACTTTCTCCGAGTTCTCGTTGGAACTGTGCCTGCTTTGCCTGAGGTGGTTACTGTTCTATCATGATCATCCGGATCGCGATTGCTTTGATTTGTGTGTATTTTTGATTCGACTCCCTGTTCTTCACCTCCGGCTCCATGTGATCTGGCTCCTGGTTCGTTGGACTACTACAATTTGCGAAAAACGAGGACAGGGTTGAGCTGAACTTGCCTCTGCGGACTGTTATTTTGTGGTATGGTTGGGCGATCCGTTTATAATTGTATGATTATATTTGATACTTCTTCACGTTCCTGGAACTTATCCGTGTATTTACTGTCTTCCCGTGGGCTCTGAGTATTTTCGGGCGGGGGGGGTGGGAGCTGACAGGGTTTTGATTGTGTGGCTCCTCTCCCGCTGTTTTTCCTTGTTTTCCCTTCCCCCCCCTTTTTTTTATCTAAGTGTTTCTTTCTTTTCATATTCTTCTATATTTCGGGTTCTAATTAGGGCGACAGGCACGCTGCTGGGGGGTAGGCCATAGCCTTCTGCAGGGGTGCAGGGTGGGCTGTGCGGGGTGGTGGAGGGGTCTGTTTTTGTATCTTCCCTTGTTTCTTTTTTGGTTCTATGGCTCTTATGTATCCCCTTATTTCGTGGCGCGGTGTCGGCACGTCGCCCCCCGGGGTGTTTGTGCTGGCATGGCCCTTTTGGTAAGTCTGCTGTCACGGTTTACTACGCATTCATTTCTCCTGTTGCCACTAGTTCCTAGTGCCGAATTAGTATTGGGTGCTTTGTTAGCCGTGGGGGGCGTGCACTGACGCTGCGCCCTCACTTTTTCTCCTTCCTTTTTTCGATGTCTTTTTCCTCCCCTATTTTCCCGTTCCCCCCGCCCCATTTTTCTTTTCCTTTCCTGGGTTGTTGTAACGGAGGGCTTTTAGTTGTGTAAGCGTATTTTTCGCTGTTTTACTATTATGTGCCATGGTAGTGGTGGGAGGGCGTTGAGCAGCGATTGTGATTGTTATTGATGTGGGACTCACGTTCTGCCTGTGCCAAAATGTGACAGTTCTTTTGGTTTTTTCCTGTATTCGAAACTTCTGCTTGCTCACGGCCCACCGCGGCCCTCTGGACTTTACAGATTGTCATTATCCTGCGAACCCCTTTCTTTCATTATAAAATTAACCTACTCTTATCCTGTCCGCGATGGCGGCTCGAAGACTTGTTACCTTGCCTTCATGTGCGTTATTTAGAAATCCTGTTGTTACTCCTGTATTGCCTCGTATGTCTCTTTATTGTGGTGGCCGGCCCGGTGGGTTGTAGGCCCGTATCTGTGAGCGCCTTCTGTACAATAAAGGTTTAAAAAAAGAATAGCTCTCCTATGACTTTCACTGTAACATCGATGAGGGAGATCGGCCTGTAACATTGTGGGTTATCTTTGTTACCCTTTTTAGGTTTTGACTGGCCATGCGCTTTGCGCATGTGCCAAAAAAACCTCTTGAGTTGTGTGTGTGGGTCGGGATACGCCCCCTCCTCCGATTGGCTAGCTCCATAAATGGAGGCTAGCCATTGGACGAGGGGCCTGTCCGTCAATGCCGGACCAGATTCGGGGGCGTTCCCGAGATTCTTTGGCTTTTGCCGACGTCACGCGACGTCAGCCAAAAGCCGGGAACGCCCCCGAATCTGTCCCGGCATTGAGCCGGCACCCGCCTTCCGATGCAGCATTTTCATTGTTACTATAAGCTTGTTTATTTTATACGTTTTAGCGTTGTGGACATTAAAAAGGACTGAAATGATGTACATATATGTGAATATCCGTTTTAGAGTTAGGTCCTTTGCTGGATGTGTTTTATTTCATGGGAGTAAAGTATACCGAATTCACGCTGGTTTCTCTTTATTTTAATGAGGCGAAAACAGACTAATTTGTGCGGTGATAAATGTCCCAGCGGCGAGCATGCTACTTTTTTTTATTTAATGACAGCCTCATTAGATGAAATTATTTATTTAGAGCTTCCCATGTGTTACCTATTATAGGGCACCGACCCCCACTGTGAAACCACTAACTTTCCACTTTCCGACCAGAAAAGTGCACCCGGGATCACAGCATCGCCTAATTGTGCACTTCCCGCGGCAGCGAAGGCCACGAGGCAGCAATATTGTGCTACTGAACACTGCCTGACCCGCTGGGCATTGACAAACATTGCATGCGTATTAACACGAGGAATAAAAAGGTCTGCTTACTACAGAACAAAGGGAATATTTCAAGTAGATAAACTTCCAAATAAGGTAGGAATCGTAAGCTGATAGTTAAAAAAAATGTTTATGCTGTCGCACTTTGAAACTTCCTGCTCACCTTTTAATAAAATTTCGTAACGAACATCAGGCAAACAAAGGAACCGAGAGTGGATTTTAAGGCGTGCAGATTCAGAGTCAGAGTGCAGATTCAGAGTCAGAGTGCAGATTCAGAGTCAGAGTGCAGATTCAGAGTGCGAGTGCAGAGTGCGAGTGCAGAGTGCAGAGTGCGAGTGCAGAGTGCAGACTGATAGTGCAGACTGATAGTGCAGACTGATAGTGCAGACTGAGAGTGCAGACTGAGAGTGCAGATTGAGAGTGCAGACTGAGAGTGCAGATTGAGAGTGCAGAGTGCAGATTGAGAGTGCAGAGTGCAGATTGAGAGTGCAGAGTGCAGATTGAGAGTGCAGAGTGCAGATTGAGAGTGCAGAGTGCAGATTGAGAGTGCAGAGTGCAGATTCAGAGTGCAGATTCAGAGTGCAGATTCAGATTGAGAGTGCAGATGCAGAGTGCAGAGTGCAGATTGAGAGTGCAGATGCAGAGTGCAGATGCAGAGTGCAGAGTGCAGATTGAGAGTGCAGATTGAGAGTGCAGAGTGCAGATTGAGAGTGCAGATTGAGAGTGCAGATTGAGAGTGCAGATTGAGAGTGCAGAGTGCAGATTGAGAGTGCAGAGTGCAGATTGAGAGTGTAGAGTGCAGATTGAGAGTGTAGAGTGCAGATTGAGAGTGCAGATTGAGAGTGTAGAGTGCAGATTGAGAGTGCAGATTGAGAGTGTAGAGTGCAGATTGAGAGTGCAGATTGAGAGTGTAGAGTGCAGATTGAGAGTGCAGATTCAGAGTGCAGATTCAGAGTGCAGAGTGCAGATTCAGAGTGCAGAGTGCAGATTCAGAGTGCAGATTGAGAGTGTAGAGTGCAGATTGAGAGTGCAGATTCAGAGTGCAGATTGAGAGTGCAGATTCAGAGTGCAGAGTGCAGATTCAGAGTGCAGAGTGCAGATTGAGAGTGTAGAGTGCAGATTGAGAGTGTAGAGTGCAGATTGAGAGTGCAGATTGAGAGTGCAGATTGAGAGTGTAGATTGAGAGTGTAGAGTGTAGATTGAGAGTGCAGATTCAGAGTGCAGATTCAGAGTGCAGATTCAGAGTGCAGAGTGCAGATTCAGAGTGCAGATTCAAGATTCAGAGTGCAGATTCAAGATTCAGAGTGCAGATTCAGAGTGCAGAGTGCAGATTCAGAGTGCAGATTCAGAGTGCAGATTCAGAGTGCAGATTCAGAGTGCAAAGTGCAGATTCAGAGTGCAAAGTGCAGATTCAGAGTGCAAAGTGCAGATTCAGAGTGCAAAGTGCAGATTCAGAGTGCAAAGTGCAGATTCAGAGTGCAGATTCAGAGTGCAGATTCAGAGTGCAGATTCAGAGTGCAGAGTGCAGATTCAGAGTGCAGAGTGCAGATTCAGAGTGCAGAGTGCAGATTCAGAGTGCAGAGTGCAGATTCAGAGTGCAGATTCAGAGTGCAGATTCAGAGTGCAGATTCAGAGTGCAGATTCAGAGTGCAGATTCAGAGTGCAGATTCAGAGTGCAGAGTGCAGATTCAGAGTGCAGATTCAGAGTGCAGATTCAGAGTGCAGATTCAGAGTGCAGAGTGCAGATTCAGAGTGCAGAGTGCAGATTCAGAGTGCAGAGTGCAGATTCAGAGTGCAGATTCAGAGTGCAGATTCAGAGTGCAGATTCAGAGTGCAGATTCAGAGTGCAGAGTGCAGATTCAGAGTGCAAAGTGCAGATTCAGAGTGCAGAGTGCAGATTCAGAGTGCAAAGTGCAGATTCAGAGTGCAGAGTGCAGATTCAGAGTGCAGATTCAAGATTCAGAGTGCAAAGTGCAGATTCAGAGTGCAGATTCAAGATTCAGAGTGCAGATTCAAGATTCAGAGTGCAAAGTGCAGATTCAAGATTCAGAGTGCAGATTCAGAGTGCAGATTCAGAGTGCAGATTCAGAGTGCAGAGTGGAGATTCAGAGTGCAGAGTGCAGATTCAGAGTGCAGAGTGCAGATTCAGAGTGCAGAGTGGAGATTCAGAGTGGAGATTCAGAGTGCAGAGTGGAGATTCAGAGTGGAGATTCAGAGTGCAGAGTGGAGATTCAGAGTGGAGATTCAGAGTGCAGATTCAAGATTCAGAGTGCAGATTCAAGATTCAGAGTGCAGATTCAGAGTGCAGATTCAAGATTCAGAGTGCAGATTCAAGATTCAGAGTGCAGATTCAGAGTGCAGAGTGCAGATTCAGAGTGCTGAGTGCAGATTCAGAGTGCAAAGTTCAGATTCAGAGTGCAGAGTGCAGATTCAGAGTGCAGATTCAAGATTCAGAGTGCAAAGTGCAGATTCAGAGTGCAGATTCAAGATTCAGAGTGCAGAGTGCAGAGTGCAGATTCAGAGTGCAGAGTGCAGATTCAGAGTGCAAAGTGCAGATTCAGAGTGCAGATTCAAGATTCAGAGTGCAGATTCAGAGTGCAAAGTGCAGATTCAGAGTGCAGATTCAAGATTCAGAGTGCAGATTCAAGATTCAGAGTGCAGATTCAAGATTCAGAGTGCAGATTCAGAGTGCAGATTCAGAGTGCAGAGTGCAGATTCAGAGTGCAGATTCAAGATTCAGAGTGCAAAGTGCAGATTCAGAGTGCAGATTCAAGATTCAGAGTGCAGATTCAAGATTCAGAGTGCAGAGTGCAGATTCAGAGTGCAAAGTGCAGATTCAGAGTGCAGATTCAAGATTCAGAGTGCAGATTCAAGATTCAGAGTGCAGATTCAGAGTGCAAAGTGCAGATTCAGAGTGCAGAGTGCAGATTCAGAGTGCAGATTCAAGATTCAGAGTGCAGATTCAAGATTCAGAGTGCAGATTCAAGATTCAGAGTGCAGATTCAAGATTCCGAGTGCAGATTCAGAGTGCAGAGTGCAGATTCAGAGTGCAGAGTGCAGATTCAGAGTGCAGATTCAGAGTGCAAAGTGCAGATTCAGAGTGCAGATTCAAGATTCAGAGTGCAGATTCAAGATTCAGAGTGCAGATTCAGAGTTCAGAGTGCAGATTCAGAGTGCAGAGTGCAGATTCAGAGTGCAGAGTGCAGATTCAGAGTGCAGATTCAGCCCTGTGTGTGGTGAGGAGGGCCCCTCAGTGTTTCACATGCTTCTACGGAGGTTTAGGGACCTTGTTGCTTCACTGCTGATTGGGCTCTGAGACGACCATCCTGCCTAGTTACCTGTTGTGAATGGGTATAAACAATAAACGTCCGATTATGGTGCCGGTTGGACCTATCCCCCCCCCTCAAGAACACAAAGAACCTACTGACATTTTCTACCTGAAATAGACCATCTAATTTGGAAAGACCACCCTGTGTCCTTCCTGATTTTATTTTCACCCAGTCACTAATCTCAAACTTATACTCCTTTCTCTCCATGCTCACATTTGTCCCCTTGCCTCCTACACCATTTCAACCTTTCAGCCATGCATGGACCAATTTAGTACCAGGTAAGCATCACACATCTATTGAAATGGGGGTCGCAGTGTGTAGGGCTTGCAGTGTGTGGGGGGGGTCGCAGTGTGTGGGGGGGCTCTGTGTGGGTGTGTGTGGAGGGCTCCGTGTGGGTGTGTGTGTGGGGGGGCTTTGTGTGGCTGTGTGTGTGGGGGGGCTCTGTGTGGGTGTGTGTGTGGGGGGCTCTGTGTGTGTGTGTGGGGGGGCTCTGTGTGTGTGTGGGGGGCTCTCTGTGGGTGTTTGTGTGTGTCATTTGCGAGAGATAAAGCTAGTTGCATTGTAAATGACAATGCCATTTATTTATGTTTTAAAAAAACACATAAATAAAAATAATGTCAAGAGCAATGCCAATAGCTCTAACTTTAACAAAGGCAAAACCATTGCATTGTAAATGCTTGTTAAAAATTGGTACTATTGTCGCGGTCGACCAGGATGAAGGCATGCCTGACACCACTGCCGTGTTGATCACTCTTGATAAAATAGGAGCCCACAAGTCTACCTGAGTTAATAGGAGATCTGGGGGGATCCCATCCGGACCTGGGGCCTTGTTCCGGGTTAAACCGTCAATTCCCGCTTTTATCTCTCCCAAAGAGAATGGAGTTTCGGCAACCCTTCGATTTCCTGTCCCTGCTGGTGCTGCTGAAATGCTCGTACTATCATGATTATAGAGGCCTTGAAAGTGCTCCACCCGCGCCTCTGGCAGGACGTGGCAGACAGGCTTGGATTTATTTTCATCTTGAAAGCAAGGTTCATTTAGAATATTCCAAAAAGTGGTCATGTCCCTTGATTCAGCCGCTTCCCTCAAATTCTCCCAAGCCTAGTATTGCAATGCGGGTTTACGTTGTTTTAGTGCCTGCTTGTACCTTCCCCGGCAAGTAGACTTCAATGTCTTATCTTTGGGAACAATCTTTAAGGCTGCCTTCAGTTCCCTCAAGGCACTAGAGCATTGCTGATCGAACCACCTAGGGGTATCCAGGTCCTCTTTTGGCATTCTACGCCTAAGCAGGCCGTCAATACAATGTGCAACTCCCTCAAATGCAGTGATTAGGTCCACCCCCTCTACTGTTGGGTCTAGACACTTCCAGACCTGCTGGTCTTTCTCCGTCAGTAGTGCCCTATAAAATTTATCACAGTTACTGTTTGACCATCTCAGTCTCCTTCCCTGATCAGTGGCTGTAATAGAGCCTCTGACCTGCTTACGGTGCGAATACTTAGCTGAGTCAGGGTCCCTTAAGATCAACACCAGGGGGTTATGGTCACTGAAGGCGCTAAACTCAACCTTAAAACTTATAATCCGACATTTTAAGGAGCTCAGAACAAAAATGAAATCGATAACAGAGCCCCTTCCCTTGCCTTTAAAGGTTGAGTGGATACGAGGATCCCCAGCTGCTCCTATCAAATCCATCGTATGAGTAAGGGCATTTGTGCCCAACAGCTTACCTAACTCAAATCCCTCCCTAGTATGTTCCATATGCAGTCCCTCTTCCCTTGGGCAAGCGGACCATTCTCCATCACTGCTAATTAAGTAGGGGCACAAAGGACAATTAAAATCTCCCAGCAACACCAGTTGAGCGCTTGCAACCCCAAGCGGTTCAATTCCTATCAGCCTATGTTCCAGCTCTGCCAAGCTAGCTAAAGTCTGCCCACCCTTGATGGCATTATAAAAGTTAATTTTAATCCCTTGTTCGTGTACCTTATTCCCTGTGTGCAATCTGACTCCCAAGCTAAGTCCTCCCATTTCCCCTGTAACCTCAAATCCACATAAGTAATTATTTATTTATTTAGCGATTTATAGAGCGCCTGGTGACCCGGAGGCATCCCCGCGCTGATTTGGCCTCCCTTGGCTCGCCCTGAAGAGGATCTACGCGCTGGGATAAAATGCATTTTGTAGCCTTCCAGTGCTAGTGCGCTACAATCTGCCTCCCAGGTTTCTTGCAGACAAATAATGTTAAATCTCCTGATATATCCTGACCAGTCCTGATTTTTTAGTTTACTGGACAGGCCTGCTATGTTCCAGGAGATTATGTCGATGTTTCCCTGCCCTCCTACTAATGGGGGGTTAGACCTTTGATCAATATGGCCAATTAAAGGTGCAGCTAATCTATGTGGATTTGTCTCTGCATCCAGCGTACTATGGGCTCCATGATTAAGGGGCGGTGCTGACATCACGGCCATCTCACAGCTAACCCTCCTTTATCCCTGCTGTGGTGCAAATCCTCGCGTGCCACCCCTTGTCCTGGAACTGACCCCCCCCAGTCAGTCAATCTAATTCAGTTAGGGTGGAAACACTTTGGAGTGGCGCGTAACGATTACATAACGGTGCTGAACAATCCCCAGGCTAAACTCAAAGGCTTTCGCCTCGAATCTTCCCAGTTCATAGGGTGCATCAGGTCTCTACAAAAGAAACTGAGTGGAAGCAGTCTGATGCTAGTAACGCCCTCCTCTTGGTAGGTCCCCTTCTTTTGGTTGTTCAAAAGTTCTCTGGCCATTTCCAGGTACCTAAAGTTTAAAATTACCAAGCCCCCAGGAAAAACTACCTGCTATTTCCGATCCATGACACTCTTCTGGCCATTAGGATATGCCTATGATTTCTAATGTTAAATCCTAAATTATTGGCCAACCAATGAACTGCTTTGTTGATCAAGGAGCGTGCGGTTTCTTCCCTTGCATCTCCACATGCCGGGATCCCTGTCAAAACCACTGTGTAGGGGCTTGCAGCTGGGGGGAGGTCTAGTACGGGTAAAGCCAGGGTGTTCGGTACCTGGACCTCTGCTGATGACCCTGGTTCTTCAGGTTTAGCTGGTCTACCCTCGGGTGGTCTAATTACAGCACTGGTGTTAGATCTGTGCTCTAGCCTCTCCTCCCTTATCTGCCCGTTGTCTTCCCTAGAGCTAGGTGGGCCTAGGTCCTTGCTCTTGTTGGTTCCCTCTGTTGGATTCTTCTTTGCCACCATGGGCTAGACAATTTCATTATTTGCCCTTCCCATGTGATCTTTCAACTGTGCTACCTTGGGGTGTGTGCTAGTCTCAAAATTCCCCATCCCACTAGACCATGGCCTCCTCTCCAGTGAAGCCGCGGTGCTAGCTTGTCTGAGTAGCCGAGAAAGTTGCCCCTCTATCACGTTCAGTCTCTGGTACAGGGGCCCCAGGTGAGAGGTTAATATTGTATCCAACTTTGACATTAATTCTCTATCCCTTCCCTGCTGCGTCGCTGTCTCTCTGCAGTTCTGACACGGAGTGGAGGTTGTGGATACCCCTTCTTCAATGGCCCCCTTCGCTTTCACTCCTCCCCTCTGTCTTGGTTTTTTCGGGATGTGTTGTCCCCCTCTCCTTGAACTATTAGCTAGGGCCTTGGCATCAGCTAAAGCGGTGGTCGTAGTTAATGTGCCCTTGGCCTGCAGAGCCTTTTTGGATCGGGTAACCACTTCGCCACTGAACCTTGGGGTGAGTTTTTTGTCTGACACGTCTGTAGATATCACGTCCTCCTCTTCCCCTGTCCCTACTAAGTCAGGTGTCATAGAAATACGGCCTATTGTGCCCTCCACCTCTTGTATGGTAATGTGCGTCTGATTGAAGTCATCGTCCAATAACTCAATAGCTTGTGGAGATGAGTCCACCCCCAATGGTGATGAGGTGGTATGAATTGTAGCCTTTGTGATGGTACTGGCTACCGTGTTGTGTTGACCAGGGGGGATCCCAGTAATGGGGGATGGGCACCTAGCTATGGAACCCATGGACGATCTCTTGTGTTCTATTAGGTTATCCAAGGATACCACACATGTTATGTTATGGTGGTGTCGAGGTTTAACCAGCATGTACCTAGGTGGTACTTTAGACAGTACCCACCAAGTTAACCCAGCGTCCTCATGCCTTGGCGGGCTTTTTCAAGGGTTTGCCACTAGGACAGAGATCTGATCTCATGCTGGGGCATGTGTGCTGCTCCCAGGGGTCAGAAACAAACACCTGTGTGTGCAGGAGGTGACACCTCCGCCCACACAGGATGGATAGTGAATGGAACCAGCATAGCGGTGAGCCTCAAAGGCTTCAATGGCACTGCTGGACAAAGAAACTTGTCCCCCATTCGACGACAAAGCCTTCCCTTGCCACAGGCACTCTAGGGTGTAGCAGCTGAAGTGTACAGCCGAGAAGGGTTTTAGCTTTCTTGAATTTAGGCTAGAAAGCAGGATCTGACGAGTTTTAGTGACAGACACCCAGAGGATGTAGTCACTACAGGTGCAGGACTAAAAAAAATCGATCATAATAAAAGAGGCAGGTGTGCTCCCAGAACAGAAGGCAACATTCCAAAGTTAGCTCTGGAGACATATCGTGAATGTGAGCAAGGAGATGAGGAGTGTAAGCAGGGAAGGCAGTTTGAAGTGCTAAGGACCACTAACAGAGAGGACAATAGTGCAGGTACTCAAAGATGGAGACCAGTAGAGGAGAGTCATCAAAGGGGGCCCCGCGGGACTCAAAGGAGAAGAAGGGTGTGAGGAGGTCAAATAGGAAAAACCGATTTATTGAAGAAAAACTTCTACATTATTTACACATAAAACAAGTTCAATGAAAGATGTCAGATTAAAACAGAAGAACTAAGGGGTCGATTACGATGGCGGTGAATCCGCATCCTCCGGGCCGGTGGAAGCCACCGCCGGCCCGGAGGATGCGGATTCACCGCCGCGGCATAGAAAACACCCACCGCCAGATTATGATGGCGGTGGGATCAGCGGCGGACAGCAGGTCCGTCCGCCGCTGATCCGCGGGGTGTGGACCGCAATATGGTGGCGGTGTCTGCAAGACACCGCCAGCCACATTAGGATGGGTGCGGAAACATGCTTTTCCGCAGCGTCTTTTCCACCGTGGAAAAGCATGTGGACCTTTGCTTCTGGGGGCCCCTTGCAGGCCTCCAGGGTGTTGGGGGGTGCACATGGCTGCAGTTGCATGCACAATGCGGCAGGCACCGCGCGGTGCCTGCCGCTTTGTGCATGCAAATGCACAGCATGCACTTTTAACTTTGCGGCGGGTGCTGCTTAACTCCTTGGATGCTCATGACGAGCTCAGCTCATCATGAGCGACGGAGCTCCGGTGCTCATGAGCTCGTCATGACCGCGCCCGTCCCGTGGAACGCTCGCACGCTGGGCTGATTCCCCTGCTGTGCTGAACGTTCCATTGGAACGGGCGCGGTCATGACGAGCTCAGCTCGTCATGAGCACCGGAGCGCCGTGGCTCATGACGAGCTGACCTCGTCATGAGCATGGGGGCGCTGTACGCGCCCCCAGCCCCCCAACACAGCGGGAAAATACCGCGAGCACCGAAGGGGTTAAAGCAGCACCCGTTGCAATGTTAAATATACGGGATGTGACCGCCAGGGTGGCGGTCACATCCTAATTGCAATGGAGGGAACGCGGCTGCCCCTGCGGACGGTCCCTCCACCTCGGGGGTGGCGGACGGACGCAGGTCCGTCCGCCATCGTAATCGACCCCTAAGTGTGGACTACTCAATGTGGCCATGAAATGCATCCTGCAATATTGAGGGACTCAGACGGATCTTCCCAGCAAAATACACCACTATGCGTAATCACACATGGGTCAAGAGTGAGGGTGTAGAGAATGTTAAAGAGTAGGTACATAAACACTTTATTTAAGTGGATGCATGGAAGGGGCATCCAACTATATGTAGTCTTTGAATCTGACATCACAGTTGTGGAAATGAGTCGAAAACTGGTAGAAGTTCTTAAAATCTGGATTATAGAACAACTAGCAGCCTAGTTTCACCTGGGAGAGATGGGCTGCTAAATGTTAACATACCTCCGGATGATTTGTTGCAAAGATTCTCGGTTAGCTTACTACGGGGTTAGATAGCTCAGGTAATTTTAAGGATATTGGCTTTGAAATTAGGATACCTAGGTTTTAATGTTGGCCATCTTAAGATGCATTCTTGGTCACCACTATCTCTTAGTAACTCTTCTTGTGCAACTTGTTGTAGAAAGTTTTATGAAGTGAGGTGACCTTCACGTTCAGCACTATATAAATCTAAGATAAAAGCATTTTCACTTTCCCAACTTCAAAATCTGGTTTCACTGTCGACAAAACCATATAGTCACGAAGGCAACTTACCCCTCGTACATTAGGGCGATCTTGTAACAAATTCCCACTAATGATGTGAGCACCAGGCCTGCTGGGCTTGCATTCCTGTGTTTGAGGCAAAGAAAACAAAGATGTATAAGGACAAACAAACTCACTATCTGACAGACAAGCCCACAAACACTTCAACAGTTCCCAAGTAAAATGATGACGCTTGGCCAGGCCTAAGCTTTGACAATCTTCGTGCTCTTAAGTCTGACCCGTCCAGGACAAATAACTAAAATAGCCAGTAGCAGCTGGTTTCTGGGCAAAGTAGTGAAGCAGAAGGAGAGGGGGACCAGGATGAACAACAAAAAAAATAAAATAAAATAACTTACCTGTTCAACACTCTGACACTCCTCTCTGGCTTCGTCACCGTGCACTGCAGGCACAGGCTCCCAGAATTCCCTGGGCCAATCCTGACACTGCATGAAAGAAGCGTTAGGATTGGCCTGTGCACTGATGATTTGAGCTCCTAGGGAGACTGGCAGCCTGGTCCTGCAGGTGTCTCCAACGAGCTTCAGTGTGCATGAAGGTTTTGCCGGCCAAACCGTCATGCGCACTGACAACCAGTGCACCTATCACTCACCCTCTGCATGTCAGCCCGTGCCCCCGCCCACCACCAGGAGATGCTACAAAGAAAAATAAAACATAATATACAGGTTCATTATCGTTTTATTTTTCATTTTTTGGCTGCTGGCAGGGGTGGGTGTCACTCCTCCGCCAAGGCCGAGGAGCCGCCACTGAAAATAGCACTCTCCGTTTAGTGCCTAGTCTGTAGGTGACTCCACTAATCATAAGCTAGGCCACAACTGGGCTCAATCTGCTTCCTCCCAGATCGAAATTTTCCAAAATATAGATGATAAATCTAAACCAAAAGACACTGAAAGCAAAAAACAAGAGAAATTCAAGTTCAGAGCCAGCTGGACGGACAAACCATCTTCTATAATGCTCCTATCAGTACTAGGCCCTGCTGCTTCCCAAAAGCTGTTTAATGAAAGCTGCGCACACCTGCAGCACCTGCCTGTATGAGCCACACTCCCGTATTGCAAGTGCAGCCCATTCCTCCCTTAGGTATTGCCTATTCACCTCGCTGTTGTAAAAGTAAAGTAAAGTCCACATTTGTAAGGCGCACAATCACCCGTAAGGGTCTCTAGGCGCTGGGGGCCGTCGGGGAGATTAAGCGAGCTATTGCCCAGAGTCACATGGTGCTGCCGCCGGAGCCGGGGATCGAACCGTGGTCCCCAGATTCCAGCGTCAGTCGCCCTGGCCGCGGCGCCACACCTCTCCCTACATTTGTCACCGCTTCCACCACTAGTGAAGCCCACACAAGTGCTGCCTACTTCCCACACTGCTGTCACCCACTTTAACCACTTACAAAGCCCACTTCCCCCACAGATGCCGCCCATTTCTCCCACTGCAGGCCTCAATTTCTGCCACTGGGACAGCCCACTACCCCCCAGAGATGGTGACTATTTTCCTGACTGGTGTCACCCAGTTCCACTACCAGTGTAGCCCGCGATCTTCATGGACAATGCCCAAAGCGGTTTGCGGCTAGTGAGCGAAGTTTGCAAGCTTGTCTTCCTCAAGTTGGGTTTAGGAGTATTCTACCCCAAGAACATTTTGGGGAAATTGGATGAAACGGTGCATTCTGCAGCACAGTACCTACTTAACCACTTGGATGCTAAGCTCCCTGATGTTCTTCCATGTAATTTCCATTGAAGTCAATGGAAACTCCATGACGAGCTGAGCTCGTCATGAGCGTCGAAGGGGTTAAATGAGCTTATAATTAATACTGAAATGCAACAATCCATAAACTCACTCTTATGTTGTATTCTATCAATAATGCCTGAAACATTGAGGCTCTCTGTCAAACTTGCCTCCAGACTGACGGGTGTGGTTCTCCATCATCCCATCAGCTGCATGCCACACATGCACAGTTCAGAGGAACCATGCTCTTCCATTACAAGCCCTTTCCACTTCCTTTCCCTTGCACCTGGAGACACTATAAAGCTGAGTATGCTATAACAATATAAACCTTCTCTCATGAAGGGGTAGCCCTTATCCTGCTAGATCTCTCTGTAGCCTTTGATATCGTAATCCTGGACTGCTTCTGGACCGCCTAACAAATATCGGGATTACTGGCTTAACCAAGGTGCTACTGAAATCCTTCCTTCAGGATCGTGAGCAGTCGGTCAATAGGGGTGCTTTTGCCTCATGTCTTTTTTCTCTTCCATGCGGGGTTCCACAGGGCTCCTCGGTTAGCCAGGCTCATTTTAACGTTTATGTTACCGCATTTGCCGAAAAATAGAAACCTTTGCCTTTGCCCTGATCTCTTATGCAGAAAATACCCAAATTATCATCTCCTTAGCAAGTGATGACAAAAAAACAGGGCCCAGATTCTGCGACCGAATACAAGCCGTCAATTTTTGGATGGCTACAAATTGCCTGAAACTTAACCCAGCAAAGACGGAGGTCTTACTGTTCGGAGCTCAAACCTCCTTTTGGACCACATCTTGTTGGAGTCAGATCTGGGCTCCCCTCCAACTCTTGTGAGGAAGACTTGCAGCTTTGGAGTATTGATGGATGATAAACTTACCTTTTCAGACCATGTCAATGCAGTGACCTCCTTGACTTTCTTTACTCTGAGGACCTTAAAAAAGATTCTACCTTTTACTCCGGTGCACCTCATAGAAACGCTTGTCACATCAACGGTGATGGCAAAGCTGGTCTACTGCAATGGCCTAATTCTCACTGCCCACCAATACATACTACACAAAGTGCTAACTTTACAAAATGCAGCAGCAAGACTCCTTTATAAGATTCCCAAATACCATTGACCTTCAATTCTATAAAAATATTGCACTGGCTTCCTATAAGACAAAGAATCACCTTCAAAGCACTCTGCATTGCCTGCAAAGCGCTGCATGGCCTTGGCCCACTCTTTCTACAACACAGCTTTAGATAGTACACCCCAGGCAGGGCCTTACGATCAGCCACGACCAAATTTGCAGTGCTCCCAGGTTTAAGCGGTTTGGGGTGGCAAGAGAGTTGTGCTGAGAGCCACAAAAGCTTGGAACTTGCTACTGCTACATATCAAGGAGGCACCCAATTTATTAGTTTTCAAGAAAACTTTGAAAATCTGGCTATATGACACACTGTTTCCTGGGTCCACTCATTTCACTGCTTGTCATTAAAACCAGCGCCAAGACACCTTTGGGTATTTGAGCGCTTTATAAAACCACTTATCACAACATAACATGAATAGAGTAAAGAAAGGCAGAGTGTCTCACCCCTGAGACATGATGCCTCAATATTTGAGCCTAAGAGTGCACTATACCCAGTACTCACTCCTGTTTTGGTTTTTACATTATTAAGATTTCATTTGCCAATCTGGCGGTAGTTAGGGACATGGCAGTAGGCAGTGAAAAGATATGTAAAGATGGATACGAGTCTGCTGACCATGTCTTTCTTTTCCTGAAGCTCACATAGCTGAGTGTTTCCCGAACTGTGGGTCGTGAGTGACGGGCCGATCTTTAGTGGGTAGTTAAAGTCCAAGCAATACATAAAAATGACTTTAAATTCTGTATTAATCCTGTCCTATTTGCTGCGTTTCAAAGACAGAGGTCAAATGACAAATTGCTGCTTATGCTTTTAACATGGGGATTGTTGTTTACAAACTCCTTACAAACAGTCCGGAAAGAAAAGTAAAGCAAATTATGTGACATTCTTGCTGGTGTATAGAGAGAGTAAAAGAAAAGGCTGCAGGATGTTATTCTTTGTAACACACACCAAAATGTAAATTCCTGTAAATGAGCTGTACACATTGAGCAGTTAGAAAAGTAAAAAATTAAACACTTTTTTTGTAATTCTGAGGTATGATGGAAGCAAAGATTTTAAAAGGATCTAAACAAATCAAGACACTTTACTTGGTGAAGTACAAATGATAAACATTCACTGACACCCAATTTCCATACATTACCATTTGTGTGCAATCAGTGGTTGAAGTGGGGAAAAAAAAGTAGGGGAACTGTGGGCGGAGAATCAGAGGGCGGGAATAACCTGAGGATTGGATCAGTGGGCGGAGTTAGAGGTGTGGCCAGGATGCGCAAAACATCCCAATCTTTAGTATTTGTGTGGCATTTCACTGACCAGTTGCAGCTTATTATGTTATGTAATTCAACCAATGGATACACATGATTATTTAACGATTAATATGAGCTATTGACATTAGAAACAAATTCCACTTCGTGAATTTATTTTAATCACAGAATGTCCCAAAAATGCATAAAAGTGGAAGCACAAGCCATTTGTTTCCGAGCCATGGAGTTTCTGTCGTCAGCAATATACACAGAGACAATCAATTTTACGTGTGAAAATGACTGTATAGGAAATGTTACATAAGACAAAGGACTACAAGGTGTAGGAGTCACATGATAACCCTACTAGTAGACAGTATAGTTTAATAGTGATTGGCCTGGAGAAACACAAACTCAGAATTTAAAACTTAATACCATGATTGGGGGTTTTCTTTAAAAATCATTATTGATTTGTATAAAAAATAACACTTTTTGCAACATTAGGATAATCAAAGGCTTAGGGAAAACACCATAACGCTCTAGTTTATACCTTGCAGTTTGTATGCAGCACTTAGATGAAAGCTAATAGCTCACTGTTCTTTGTTAGGATTTTAACTTATAAACTGCAAGTAGCAAAAGGATCACACTGACAAAAGCAGTAACCCACTGACCTATTTACAATATGTGCACTTTGTGATGGGCCTGGTACATTTTCTTTGCAGCAGGCACATTAACCCTTTGCGCTATCTTTCCATGAGTCAAAACTTCCACTAGATACATCTCCGATCTCGCTCTAGGAAAAAGTTTATTCATCAGAGTTATCATGACATTTTTATTATTGCCGAAAATAGCTGCTGGCCAGGAAGGAGGCAGCAAGTGCTTTTAAAACCATAATATACAACGCCCCCACTCAAAGTCAGCGCCCGCTGCAGTCACACCATTCGCTCCGCCCTAGAGCCAGCTCTTCTCAGGGGTCCTGTGACCTCAGTGACAGAGTCACTGTTGCTCTAGGGTCTGCTACTTCGTAGGCCTGCCCGCAAGACTGGAGGTGAACTTCAGTATGGATTGTGGTGGGCAAACCTTCAAGGTGAACCCACACTTGCCACTGCCAGGGTCCACCTGCTGGTGCTAACACACCAGGGCTTTTCTGGTGCCTTTTAAGGTCTGGCATGGGAATGTGCTCCCTCAGGAGAGTGGTCTGGGGGACTGTTCATGAAGGCTGAACCTGGTTCCCCAGTTCTAAATTTAGCAGCTCTGCCCTCAGTGCTACATCTGCTCTCTCACTGAACACCATACTGCCCCACTGAGAGAAACTCATACTGCCTTCAGCTACAATCCAATTTGACCTGCTATAAATAACTGGATGCTACTCAATTCAAATTACACACTAGGCAAGAGCAACATGCTGCCTAAAAGAAAAGGTGACAACATCCTGGAAAAAGCAAACACTCATAAGGAATGAAAGATTTAATAAAGCATGTAAAATGTAAGCAGGAACATGGTGAACTGAACGCTTTTACAGTCATTATTCAGAAATCAACAAGTATTTTTGCCTGAAAAGTTAAGGACATAACTACAGGGCCCAGAAAGGACCCATTTCAATGTCCACTGCTTATATGCTTACAAAACGTAAGCAGTATGGTTTCAAAAGACCACATTAGTGAACACAAAGCCGCCGTACACATTTCGTTTTCCAATCCACCCATCAACCAGGTATTGCAGTACCTCCAGGAAGGGCCGGTCCTAGGATTTTCGGGGCCCTGGGCCAAAGGGAATGTGCGAGGCCCGTGAAATCTACATAAGTAACACCTTCTGATCTCCGGAAGCTGCTTTGTGCAGACTCCACTTGGGCCGCAGCTCCTCTTCTCAGCCACCCAAGCAACTCTTGTACAGCCCATTTCGAACTGAAGGTGTGAGAATTGCTTGGGGCTGAGTTAAACCTGTGTGGGCAAAAGTGCTGACAATGGGCGCCCTGCCGAGTCTCTGACCTGGCTGCCTGAGAGGTGTACCCTCCCCTAGGCCTTCCCACACCATCCCTTAGAGGCCCCAGGAGGGGGGCGCCCTCCCATGAGCCCGTTTGTGAAGCATTTCTTTCACTCTGATCGGCAGACATAAACGAGGACAAGTGGGGTGTTAATTGCCATTGTGGGGGGCCCCATCCTGGCAGACAGAGTGCCAGGCCCTGGGCAGCTGCCCACACTGCCCATGCCTAGCGCCGGCCCTGCCTCCAGGTAGGAGGTACTGGAGGAAAACAATGCTGTTCAAGAAAGACAAGAAAGTAGTGCTTTACTGGCAAACTCTGTAAAGTGGCACTAATGTGTTGAGGTTTAAAAAAAATTATCTGGCCACTTTAAGAACACTCCATCTTGCTTTATTTAATTATTTTTCAGAGTTTGAACATTTTATTTCCGAGGCTGCACTTTGGAATAGAAAAATGTAAAAACGGCATTTCCAGCAAAAGTGGTTTTCTTTTTTGCATCCATTTCACAGGGGTACAAATGGACGACAGGAAGAGACGGTGAGAACCATTTCTTGTTTCATGATTTTCGGAAAAGTGAGAAGGAGTTAGACAGAATGAGAGGGAATAGGAGTAAGAAAGAGGGGGCAGCTGCCAGCGGCAGAGCAGAAGCGGACACCTTCCTTGTCTTGTCTGGGCAGGAAGTAAGAGACAGAGACCTTTTCCTTCTCTGCTCCCCGCCCGTCCACAAACAGAATATTTCTGACGTCCAGGGACGCATGTTCATGATAAAAAAGTAGGGGAACGGAATCTACAGAATTAAAGAAGTAGGGGCACGCCGTGCCCTGCCGTTCCCGCCCACTGCGACCACTGTGTGCAATATAGTTTTAACAGTAAAACTGTCTGTCTGTGCAAGTTTAGTGGCCATTTCAGTACAAAATGTGCAGTCTGTATATGACAGTATGCTACCACAAGATGCTTTAGTTACCACCCGTGTCCATTAGAGCTAGGTGGGTCGCAAACGTTTGTTGTTCTAAAAAATGGGTTGTGGTTTTAAAAAGTTTGGGACACACTTCCGTAGCCAATCTCTGTGCTCCATTGACCATGCTTTTCCCACTCCCTACACATTTGGTATGGATGGCTTTTACGAGCTAAGAGCTCCATGTGCACCATGAAGATACTGATGATATAGATTAATGCTTCATAATGCCTGATTTTCAAGATAACCACTAGGTTACGTGCATCAGTTCCGTTCCTATTTGGTTAATCTGTGTGTTTTCATTCTAGACAATGGGCTGTCATCCTCTCTGTGCTTCATTGTACTGTTTGTGACTGTTTGAGCTTTATACATGAATACAATAAAATATAACACTGATCTATCTTGGATCTGGCACTCTTGGACCTACACTGAACACCACAGCTGTAGCAGGAATCACATTCATGTAACATATCGATAAACTGACTAGGCATGTTACTATAGTCCCCCCTCCATCAGCCGCCCTATTTAACATAAGGTTTTGCGACTGGCCAGAGGCTCTAAAATGAAGCAGGGCGGAGTCAGAGCCATTCAGGTGCCAGACAAAGTCTGCTGAAGGCATGCCTTTTTAAGGTTTTCAGACACACGGTGACAATGGCTGATGCAAAGGAGTATCTTCTCTGCCAAACTCTAAATCAGCCCCTGATTATCTTTATCTGATTGTCTTTAGCATTGGCGGCTGCTGCAGTACTAAAGATGGGGGAGAGGGGCAGGGAGAGTAATAATTCAATACAAAAGCTTACCGGAGTGCGCGGTGCCACCTTGGTCCTCTTCTCCGGCTCTCCTCGAGCCCCAACATACACTTGGGCACAGGCTCCGCACCCAATCCTGGCGCTGCTCTCATGCTATGAGAGCAGATCTAGGATTGGTGTGAGTGGCGTGGTTTGCCGCTCAGACAGTGCCTAGGCGCTTGTGAAGTTTATCAAACCCAGCTGTGAAACAAAGCTGGGTTGGAGAAACCTAAGTGCGCATGTCTGTTTGGCTCGCCCAAGATGGCCGGCCCAACAGACATGTGCACTTACACTGCACCTAACACTCCACACTGCTGTGCCAGGCCCCGCCCAACCTACACTGCTGGCATCGGCTCAGTCAGTCAACGGTCATTTGCTAGACCTCTGACTGACCAGTGGGGCGAAACTCCCCCGCCATTACGGAGGAGCCACCCCATGTCTTTAGTACAGAGCTGCGCGCTGAGCACGACCATGGCAATCTACACAAACAGTGTTGAGCACAGTTTTCTTTGGAGCCAAATCAGAGAAAAACTGCTGCTTGGCCTGCATACAGACAGCACCATGCGCCCCTCAGTATGTCAACATCTGAGCCTGTACCCACCTCACCCATTCTAAAGGCCTGCCCTGCCTGACCATTGAAAGCACAGCTCCCATGACTATAAGCTCTTACTGACGTCACCTGTGGTGCTACAGCTGCACAAATAAATGCTTAGGCTTTGGCAGGCCGTGGGCCAGTAAGGGCATGAATCCAAGAGGGTGGCCCAGCAGACTGCTGCTGCCTGATGGAGGGACCAAAGAGGTCCAGTTTCTCAAAATAAGTATGGGTGGAGCCAATTCTTAGTGTAATGGACCTTAAATATTCATTTAGGCCACTTGCCAAAGGCATAGTCCAATGTTGCATTTACAAAATGATCGTCTACAGATGGATGTTTTTCAGAAGAAAAACCCTAGAAATTTGCAAAGTGATATAAGATGAAATTAAGTACAATGCAGTCAACCATTCTAATAACAGCCTGACCCTTTGGAAGATAAATGTTGGGAAGGTGTATCTAGCGGTAAAGCCGGAGAGATTCACACTGAAGAAATGGAGGGTGCCAGTTCCTTGTGCACTGATCAGCCAGAGGCGATTTTTGAAAATACTTGACAACACACATGCCCGGGGATTGTTAAAAGAATGAGAGCAAGGAGGAGTGGAGAGAGAAGCATGGGGCAGTCATCTGATGAGTGAGCGCCTTGGAAATCTCTACACCGAAGACAAGTGCCTTCTTCAGGAACCAGAACTGCCTGGAGAAAACCCAGCATCCATGAAGGAAAAATGCTGTTACTCAACCACGAGGAAGGACAAATGAGTTATTCATAACTGCAGCTGTGACGTCCGTGTACAAGTCATCCAACCAAAAGGAATGCAGTAATGAGGTGGAATGGATGCCAATGCCAAAAAAAAGCTGTTTACTACCTAAGAAAAGCAGAGGCTACTGTAGGAGACGAAACCTTCATAGAATCAAAGCCTTATGCAGAACGAAGATGTTATACCTGTGAAACATACACCCGCCCTCTTAGCCAATATATTGAAAATGTGCTGTAAAAAGTTCTGTTTGCCCAATTATTTTCCTAGACATGGGGCAAAACCCATCCTTGGTACTTTTCCCCCGCAACTCAACCAGGGTAAGAGCTGTTTTCTAGATTTGATTCTTTGTTGTAGGGAAGGCACTGCGAATAGAGCAATTACGCTGAAAAACTGCTTGCCGCGGCATGAGGTGCATTACCGTAGAAAGATTTCAGGCTATTGTGAGTCAAACAAAATCCCAGACGTCTGTAGCAGCTCCGCCAGGGTCATTAATGTACTGGCCTTTACGTTTCATCAGAAAGAAATGCTGTTTCCACTCTGACACAGGAAAGGTGCATGCTTTGATGTCAGATGGTAAAGAACATCTTTGAAATGGACACAGATGTTGCCAAACAACTAAAAGTACATGAAGGGATTCATTATGTTACAACATCAAAGTTAGTCAAGATGACAAAAGGACATGAAGGTGATGCATACACTCTTCATAGTGATGGCTCATGATACATAAGGTGGCATTGCTTATGATACACATGGTCTCATCGGTCTGCCTGAATATCCTCCTTTGTGATATTTAAACGTTTATCAATCTGTCTGCCATACAGACATTTCAGATTTTTTGCCGTCCCCAAAAGGTGCACTATTAAAAAAGTTTCCAGAGGTTCAGTGAGAGAAAAGCATTATACACCCCCCTGGGTGAGGTAGTTCCTGAGGTATTGAGCCTGCCAAATTTAAAAAGATGTTCACTGGTATCAGAATAGGCAAGAGTTCACGGGACTGGTCGTACAATGGGCAATCGAGGATTGGGTAAAATGACACAAGCGGAAAGTGGGCACAAACGTCACCATAGAGAATTAATGCCAAATGAGAAACTTGGGGACGGCACACACTGATGAAATATACAGGCAGGTTTCTTATATCAGAACTAATTTTGTCACAAGAGAATCTTCAAAAACATGGTTCAAAAAACGTGCTTGTCAACTTCACCTGCAAGGCGTTGGTCCATCGGGTTGTGGCCTACCGCCACTAAAACACTGAGAGGCTTGCATACTAGACTGTGCTTGCACACTGCTTGTAGAATCTACAGCAGAATATGTTTTATAACTAATCATGGAATCTACTTTGAGTGAAAATCGTTGTGCAACTGTGGAATCAGACTGCGATTTCACAAGATTACATCTACAATGTAGATGTAATCTTGTGAAATCGCAGTCTGATTCCACAGTTGCACAACGATTTTCACTCAAAGTAGATTCCATGATTAGTTATAAAACATATTCTGCTGTTGCTCATTAGTTTTTGGCAGTCTTTTTCAATAAAAACAAATCTGGAAAAATCGACTACCTGTCGCTGAGACATGGTTCGCCCTATCAAAGGGAGACTTCTCCAAGGCTGCAGAAAATTACAGGTGCAAGCCAACCTGCTTTCTACTCCAGCCTTAATACTCCTCTCCTCTCCCCACTTTGGTTTGGCACGACACTTGTTATCAGCAGGCAGCAGAATAAGGCCTCAATAATCCTACAAACATGCTCCTAAACTCTTGGTGGGCCTCACAAGCAACATCTGAGGGGCGCACTTTAATATTTACTTATTATGTGAGAAAACAATCTTTTAAGTTAATTTATTATGGTAGTCATGCCTCTCTCCAAATGTGTTATTCCTATTTTGCACCAGCACCTCACAAATCGACTTCTCGA
Organism: Lissotriton helveticus; assembly: GCF_964261635.1. Classification (NCBI taxonomy): domain Eukaryota; kingdom Metazoa; phylum Chordata; class Amphibia; order Caudata; family Salamandridae; genus Lissotriton; species Lissotriton helveticus. The sequence continues at coordinate 237,975,353 of NC_136071.1, read as the reverse complement.
ACAACTGACGGTTCATTAACAGCCCGAACATATCACAATCGCTGTGACAACTTGCTTCCTTCCCATGCAGTACTGATGACATCACGTCACATCTTTTACAAGTCCTTGGGTAGTGACTGCTCTTCCCACAAGTTCTGTAATTGTTGGACAATACAAGCCACGACTCACATTGTGCCAAGGGCATTTAACACCCACAATGGATCCGGTTTGCGACGTTCTTCTGAGACACCTGATGGAGAGGGACTTCTGAGGTTGCCATAGCACTGAGCTATCTGGCCTGTGACACCATGCCTCCAAGCACTGCTCAAAACGAGTCCCACTTTAAGCACAGAATGTGGGAAATGAAGCTCTCCGATGTTAGGGCATATGGTGAAGATCAAATGATGCTGCCTACATCTGAAAGAGCAGCTGACGGCAAAATGAAGATGACCGTCAATCACGGGTGTGTGCAAGAGCCTGGGGTTGGGCCTGTAATACCGAATATTGTGTCTACTCTTGCTGCCCCCTGCTCCTGGACCACCTTGCCTAGGGTGACACCTGAACACCACCACGGCTCTGGAACTAGAGAACTGGTTATCCAGGTTTTGGGCATAAACGGTGGCATAAAGGAGCCCAATTTTTGGAACAGTTCCTTTAAGATGTTGACAGCATGAGTGCCCTGAAACCAGAAGTGGAGATGAGTGCCTGGACAAATATAGAACAGTCCATAAGATCAGATTTGTGGGAATTACACAGGAGACTGCGTAGCACCTTCATTCATTGAAGGTCCTTTAGAAGCGATGCTGGACACAGGCTAGTTGGCCTCTGCTGGAGGATGTAGAGGCTATTGGGAGTCAGTAGAAAGTGTATGAGAGAAGCTTGCAGTAGCATGCTGTGCTCGCTGACTCATCATAGTGAGGTATGGTCGCCTGTTCTGCAGATATAATCTTTTGTAAGCTGGAGGCGAGCTCCACCTACCTCCACAAGCTAGATGCCTGGCAAATCCACTGCCTGGTTCCTGAACAATGACTAAAGTGTGGAGAGTTGCTGTGAAGAAGTACAAGCCCTATCCGTGAAGATGCATCGAGGCACATTGTGGGCACTGGGCCTGTTGGAGTGAACCTGCACATCTGTTAAATCCAGAGGTAAGCAGGGCAGTGCAACCTGCGATGACTAGGCCACATAGAATTGGTATAGGTGGTCAAACTAAAATGGACACTTCCTTTTGTACTTATACCCATGCGTTTGGGCAAGGTGACCCCAGTGCACCCGCTGATTCTGATGGTTTTCTAGAGAAGAATAAATCAACTTTACACAAATTCTTCTCAACATTAGAGTGAACCATACCTCAAACAATAGTAACGTGAACACACTGGCTCATAGGGAGGATAATACCCAGATACGTGAGGGAGCTGGTAGGTAACATGTATGAAGGTGAAAGCAGAGTGGGCCACTTTTACGTTAGAAGCCAAGATCACAAAGCATGTGAAGAAGGAGATTAAGCAAGTGACATAAAAGGTAGCAGATTGGTAAATGTGATGATGCAGATGTAACAACATTAGAACGTTTGACCTTCAGGAGGTTTTTGGAGGAACTCGCCACTATATGGATGGAATCCCTTCTAACATCATATGGCTTGCCAGGGGCTAAAAAAAGACACTATGCAATTTAAAAAGCAAAGTTGGGAATCTCAGATGTCCTCACTTTAGCACAGCATGCTGACAGCTCGCCAAACAGTTGATGAGACAATGCATCTTTAAGACAGAAGAACTGAATAAGCAACGCTGCTTTTGTCTGCATAGAGTTTTAGCGGCTGAGAAGGCAAGGCCCTTTTCTTCTCTGTCTGCATGGTACCATCAGAGGTCACTGAGGAACATCACAGTCTCCGTAGCGTCAGAGATTTGCTAGGAAGCCGACCTGAAACCTTTATGGTGTTTTATCAACGAAGAACAAATGGTTCCTCTTCTATATAGTCCCATTCGTACTACATATCCTGCAACTTTGAATATTATGCTAGTCGTTGAAATATTTCAACCAGACTGATGAAATAATTTGTTCTGGCTGGGTGCGGCAGGCTTGCATCAAACTACTGTGACCCACAGTTTGGAAGTGGGCAATAGGGAAAGCGGTAGAGATCTGCCACTACATGCCAGCCTTTGCCTTTCACTGAAGGTTGGAGTGTTTCACCACTGGAAGGCGGTAGAGGATGAAGTAGTTTAGTTTGGAAGGATTATCGAATTCCTGGTAGTGAGGATGGGCAGGTTGATAAGGCATGTAACACGTTAGACACCAAAGACAAGTTGGAAGAGTGAACATGGTGAGTGTAAGAGCCAATGTTCTCTCAGGAGAAAGAATAATGTGCCCAATGTAGGGCTTTGAAGGTATTACCTATAAGAAAGACCCATATGTGTTCTGTGCCGTCAATAGTGTGGAATCAGAGTCAATTAGTCCTGTCAGTAGGCGGGGTTTACACTCATCCTCAATGCTGGTGTGCCCATCCTAGAGACAATGTCCTCCTATACTCAGTGTACAGATGTTTCAGAAACCCTTGTGTTATCTTAGTGTAGTGATTGTGGCGCTCAGTGGACCTGGTAACTACCTATAGGTATTTGGGCATAATTCTGGACTCCAAGAACTCATTTAAACCTCAATTGGACTCCTTACGAGGAAAGGGAACCATGACCTACCTGGCCATAAAATCTTTAAAGGCCAAACTCCCTGATCTAACGCTCAACCCTCTCCTCCAGATCCTGGAGCAAAGTTACAGCCGACTCTCACATATGGGAGTGAATCCCTTCAAGGGAAGGACGCCGCATTACTGGACATAGTTATACCTAACTCATACAGGGCTATCTTTAACCTGCCAAGATACGTCTCGCCCACACAGATCCGGCTAGAATTCGGTATTCATAAACAAACACTAGAAAGGCGGAGTGCGTATGTTACCAGCTGGCATAAGATTCTCAGCGCTGAGGTCGGCTCTCTAAACTCCAACGTATGGGAAGAGCTGCTCCGACATCATAAATCCTCAGCCAGAGACTACCTATTTGATTCACTTCAAGTCCTAGGTCTGTCTGACGTCTGGGACACCCCAACAGACCTCTTGTCTTTCAAAAAAGTTGCGAAAAAATCAGCACGTATTATTTCATCTATTGAGGACAAGGAGGCATTAACAAAAAGAGGGCATGGTTGGATCACGCTCAGTGACTACGGAAGAACGCAACCATACCTCTATATTGGTATGAATCTAAAATTGAAAGAAAAGTTTTTAAAATTATACCTTGGCGTAATTCCAGTAATCCCACATTTACTACCCTGGGTAAGAAAAAACTTTTCACAGCAGTGCCGCCTGGCTAAAGCTGACAAGGAAGACATTGTCCATGTGATATGTATTTGTCCCAAACTAAAGGATTTGAGGTACAATTTATTAAGGTCCTCTTTTAAATTATACGGCGTTCGGACATGCAGGTAGGCTGTTAAATTGTGTTTTAACTCCAGCAATACTAAATTAAACTGCCAGGTTGTAAAGTTTTTTGATTTAGCGGAAAAAAGATACAAGAGCGCTTGATGATCATTGAAAGATTTTTTGGACAATTATGAACTGATATTAATCAAACTTTCAACTTGAAGAGATTGCGCACAAATTAACTTTTTAAATAATTTTTAGTAATGTTTTATTGTTTTGTAAAGATTTTAATTAATGTACAAATAAATGACTTACTTACAGTGGGAGACCGTGCTGGATTTGTAAGATAATTTTGTCTCTGGTAGCAGAGCGGATGCAGGAGGAAGAGAGACCGGGTAAGTTCCAAGCATCTAACCTCCTTAATCATGCCAACCTCGATTCTCTGCTCAAATGCTATATGGGGCCCTTTCTTGCAATATTGTTGGTTCGTACCCAAGTAGAGGTGGGTGAGAGTGGATTCCAGAACACCTTATTGCAGGGTGTCTGGTATTTGGTCCTGCACATGCAGCACCTCCTCTGGGGCCCGGCTTGCAGAAAAGTGGTTCCAGGAAGCCACCAGGGGTCCAGTGTCTACTCTAGTACTCCTGGCTGGGAATGGAGAGGAGTGGTCTAGGAAGTCACTCTAGAAAAGCTTGTTATGGGAAGAAGTGAGGTTTGGGGTTTGAAGGTAGGACGAGAAAGTGTTGTAGTGTACTTGATGACTTATGTGAGAGTAGGAGGGTGGGGGTTCCTCGGTCCTTTCAGACCCAGGCAGCACGGACAGTCACCGTTTTATATCTGGCTTTTGCATCTACCAAGTGGCCCTATCCCATGCGTTATCCGATTGGCCAATCTGGCTTTTCATTCAATAGCACATAGCAGGCTGGGGTTTCTGAGCTACTAGCCTCTGAATGCATAATGCTTCTGGCTAAATAGCCACGGCTGACTAAAGATCTCATAAGACATGGTGTACCTTTTGGCAGCTAAGAACTTGAAGTACCCAGTTAACCGTCCCGTCCCATAATCGCAGATCACATGAAAGTGGTGGCCAGAAGGATGGGACAATCGGGGTTTGTGGGAGGAGGAGAAATGGTGGAAGCAGGACTCTGCAATGACCTATTTTCCGCTAACATAATGGCTTCAAATGTACTTTTATAATTCAAAGCAATTGCAACTCAATTTCCAATCCCCTGCAACAATTATAGTTGTGTTTGGACCAATTTCAAAATAAAATGAGTGGTTGCGCTCATGTCTTCACTTTTTCTATGGCCACAGCAACAATTAATGCTTTTATCAGGGAAAGACTGTGCACTGTGTTTGTGTGGGTGGAAAGCTCTGAACAGGCGAAAAGTGGGGAGGTGGAAAGAGAGCCAAGTTTCTGCTTTAATCTCGTTTCCTCTAAGAACCCACAACATGGATTCAAATGTACCTACATAGCCTGAAATTGTAACTTATTGTTCAATTTTATTTCGAATCTTTTTTATTTGCAAAAGTCAAGTCAGATTGTTACACAGCGTTAAGCCTACAACCCATACCGGGCCGGCCGCGTTACTGAAAGGCAGCGCGGTGGTTGCAGAAGACCATTCAATCACTCCTTATTTTAACACAGCGTTTTGCCTACAACCCCTTGGGGCCGGCCGCGTCCTTTGGTCTTGTGTTCAGGCTTTTAGTCTATTCAAGTAAAATCCCGACCCCTAGGGTCGAATACGAACTGGAAACCATTGTAACAGTAACACACAGACCGCTCAGGTCTAAACTCTCATCAACAGAGGAGTAAAGATAATAGAACTAGAAAGACAGAAGGAATAAGTAAAGCGTGAGAAAGGAGAAAAAAGTGGGGGGGACGAAGAGGGGCAAGGGGCATCTAGAGTAGGAGTATGCTCCCCATGTAGAGGGCTATGGGATAGTAGGCCTGTCCCCGCACTCCTGGAGTCTAGGGCTGAGTGCTTCAGGGCGCCTATGACAGCAGTCTATCGGGATCAGGGGGTGCCACAGAGTCTTCATAGAGTCGCAGCGCTCGAAGCTTAGCAGACATATGACGCGCATGTTCTACAGTGCATAAGTATCGAACCAGAGGTCGCCAAACAGCCTTAAAGTGCGTGTCCCGGGCTTGTAACCTAGCTGTAAATAGTTCCATTGTAATAACATTCCATAGGCGCACGGACCAGGCTGCGATTGGAGGAGCCTCAGGTTTTTTCCAATACAAGGCTATCAGCCACCTGGCCGCTCCCAACATTTGAAGCACCAGAATCCAATCGCTCCGGGTCAATGCCCTCAGGCCCGCAGGTTTTATACCCAGCAAAAGTGTGCTCGTGCCTCAGGCAGAGGGAACCCGAAGATCCCCCTGATGTGACTTAGGACTTCCTTCCAGTAGAGGGTCAGCAACGGACACGCCCACCAGATATGGATAAAATCCCCGGTCGCAGACCTGCACCGCCAACACGTCGGAGAGGAGGTAGGGAACATTTTGTATAGGTGCTGAGGCGTATAATACCGCTGGGTCATGATCTTGTAGGCATTCTCCTGCTGCAGGATGCTACGGTACACTTTGGGAATGTCTTGCCACAGGCGACGCCACTGCGCCGGGGTGATGTCCGTGACTGATATTGTCATTGTTCAATTTTAACAATGGTGCTGACATTTTGCCTTCATACAAAAACATGCATTAACAAACCAGCACAGCACTATCCTCACAAAGCCACTAAACTATAGCTTTAAAATACAGGGATCACCTTCATTCAGACACAGAGGCCAAAATATTCCAGACAAACTAATATTAGGAATAATCAGAAACCTGCATCATGAGTAGAATTTGGAATTTAATTTGGGAAAAAACATACAACGATGAGACGAAAAATGGATCTGTTGGACAGGATCAGACGACCTACAAAATATTGCCTCCTGAACATCACTGAGAAGAAATCCCTGATGCCAAAGAGAGCAGACCAAAAGCAGCTCAAGAGACATTCATAATTTGAGATAGGTTTTCAATCACTGAGGTCAAACCAGCACAATCAACAACCAAGCTCTCTCTAGAATATCACTGGTCACCAAAACATCCACACAAACACAAGACAGTGCAACAAAAATACGGAAAAATCTATGCAAATTGTTTTCATCACTGAAGTGGCTAGAGTACAGTTCTCCAAGTAGGTCTTAAGTAGACACCAAATATGCACCCTGCTGCAGACCTGCCAACTCACACAGTGCCACCACATGTCACACGATATCGGCTTCCTTCATAGGGTCACCCGGTGAAGAGCCGATATCACACGGTGCCAGGGCAGACAAACTGAGCACCACTATACAGAGTTATTTTCCAATCTGTTTTTTATAGGCTCTTGGTTACCGATATCCATTAAGGGGTGTGAAAACAACCAAGCCAGGACATTGGCTGCAGCCTCAGCAAGCTTTTGTTTTTCATTTTTTGTGAAAGGGGTTTGGTTGGGGAAGGGGGTAGAGTGGTTCTTAGGTAGCTCTCGGCATGAGGCCCTGCCCCTCTTAGGCCATGCCCCCATGTCACACATTGAAATAATTGTGTACATTGGCAGGTCTGATGCTGCAGCACCTACAATTTCTCAGGATATAATGTTCTTACAGCTCACCTGAAATGCAATCAGGTAATTCCTGCACAGGACATGAATCTTAGTAGACTGTGAGAAACAGCCAGAATCATCACTATTTCTTACATTTCTCATATGTGTTTTTGACTTGCATCAAGTGGTCTCCTGAACAAAGCGGGAGGTACTTTCAAGATTGTATCATATAATCTGTAATAGCATGATGTATGTCAACTGTCATTGCTTTCTGCTGATGGCAGTGAAAGATTGGCTTCATGTGTGAGATTGCTGTCCGTATAATAACAGGGAATGTGTTCAAAATTTAACTTCATCTCACTATGGTACAGATCGTCAGGTGCCAGAAAGGCTCTCTGTCAAATGCTGCCTCATTTCTCCTTGCCCATATGAAAGGTTGAACGACAATTCATTTTTGACACTAAGTGATTGGGAGGCATGGCCGTTTGTGTGTCTTGATCTCGAAGATGGGATCTTTGTTTGGCCAGTCGCCTCACCTAGGGACACATTTTTTGACCTTTTCTTCAATAACCTTGAAGTATCAGACATGACTATTAGGGATAGCTGTCATCCGTAAATTTGTTTACAGATGAACACAGGATCTAGCAGTTTCCCTGCTATGGGGCTTGGAATGGTCAGGCTCAAGAAATTCCTGAAGAAAACAGGAGGAAAGACATTTTTCTAAATTCTTGTTTGCTATCCACTAGATTCTCCCGGGAGACGTGGGCTTCCCTGGACCAGTTCCACCAGACGGCCCAAGCACAGCTGGCTGAAGTACTTCTTTCCAACTTTAGTCGGGACTTCACACTGACTATATAGCGGCAGTGTAATGAATAGGGTTTGTGACAGAGGCTTCCAATTCTTGGAATGGTTTCTGGGGTGTGTTGAGATTCTGAGGGCTCTAATCCAGGCCTGAATGTCCACCACAATCAACTAGCAGACATACACAATAGTTAATACCTTAGCAGAAGGTATTCTTTCAATCAAGCACCATTATTCTATTGCGATAATGGGAAGGAATTATTTCATCTTCCGCTACAACGAATCACAGAGCCTTTAGAGGACCACCAAGGGTGAGGGAAAAGTCTAGGAACTCTTTGATTTCTATGTAGAATAGCAAGGAATAACAAAATCGAGTTTAAATGGGCCCCAGATAATAATGCCTGGCTCTGGGGCATTTTCGATCACAACTTCAGCACCAACAAACACAGAGTAGCCAAAAGCTTCCCTTGCACAGCTTCAAAGGTAGTTCATTCCAGCAGCCAACATAAAGTCAAATTAAAAAAACAGTGTTGCCCTTATCACAACATAAATTACCCGAACTAAGCATCGTACATCCAAAACGCACAGAAGAAATTTAAACTGTCACTCTGCAAAATACCACCGAGCCCCTGGACACACAGGGCATCTTTAGGAGGAAACATGAAATCAAAAGACCAATCTACGTTACATACGAAATGTACAACAATGCAACAACAGCTCATATTCCAAAGGGCATCAATATAATCCAGAGGCAGACTTTCTACTTCACAAGTTGAATCTAAGTGGATTGACTGACCAATCCACAGAGCATCCTGACCACCAAAAAATCCAAATCAAACCAAGGAACTCACACACAGAAAACAGTGATTTGAAGCTGATCACAGTACTGTATGGAAGTACAGTATGCAACCTTCTAAACACACATCATGATCTTCAAACTCACCAACCAGCCATGAGCAGTGCATCCAAGGACATCATAATGTGACTACAGAACTCATTCATCAATTGGTTTTGCACCACCCAAATCCCAGTGGTAGTAACTTGTTACCATCCAAGGAGACAATCGCCTGAAAGGAAAGTGAAACCAAGCCCCACAAGAACACCTAATGGAAAATCCAACTCTTACATATGGATCAGGAACAAACAGATAAACTCACCACTATAGCGTGGTTATGTAACCAACATCCCCCATCACCCATGCTGATAAAACACAGTACAAACAACTAGAGAACTACCAAGAAGCAGGTCATAAACTAAGGGTGTTATTCAACAGTTAGTGGAAACTTAAGACCCATCCCAAAAGGAACAACCCGAACACTGAACTTTGCCAACAAAATAAGGCAAATATAGTACTCACCACAATAGACAAATGTCCAACCCAAAACAAAACAACTATTGAGATCACAGTCTCATAAATAATGCATTCATAGTGATGCAATACCTCGAAATCAAGGACCTAACTGAGCACACATTGCGCCGCTGGTTCTAACAGACATTGAGTGCAAAGAAAATTCCACTAACAATCCATAAGAGTATGTGAGATTGTCACCACCCGCTTCACTGTCACCACCCGCTTCATTAAAATACAATGTATTAAATCCCTTGCGCGTCATGTATATATTTACTCAGTAAACACTAATGACTCATTAATTCGACAGACATATGCAGGAAACCAAGTGACAACCATCATTCCTAGAAATTTGCGGAACGTGTCTAACAGCTATTTGTCATCACAAAGTTTTGGTGAATTAATTAACTCACCTACGCACAAAACAGGCAACTTGTTGGACATTCAATTTATCCAATTGTCAGCCTGCTGACAGAACATCTTTCATGGGCCAACTTCACAATAACCTCTGCGAATGTAATCTTGGCAATCCACACCAATGCAGGTAACACTGTGGACCTTGAAGCCGTGCCCACTAAGGTGCTTGGCCTCCTTGTGGAAGTGAGCTGCACTACCCCCTCAGAGGGAGGAGTGCAGTCCTTCCCACAGCACCATGGATTATCCGTGGGCCGTCCAAGCGCCCACATTCAGGAGCCATAACAAACCCAGGAATCCCCCAGATGCCTGGTTTACACTGCTCATGGATGGTTTATGTGATAGGTGCATGGAGCGACAATGTAACTCACGCCTCGAAGGTATCATGGACGGCGCTGCTTTTATACGTTTTATGTTTCTTAATCTGAGTGGGAATGATGTGAGAAAATGATATTGCTAAATGTTAGAATACATAGCAATCTGCAACATTAGCAGTAAAAGTCCATGTTTTATACATTTAAATACAATTACAATTGTTATTATGTATATATATATATATATATATATATATATATATACATATATATATATATATATATATATATATTTATTTTAACTTGTTTCTATTAGCATAGTCAATAATCCATAAAACACCAATACCACAATGCACATGAAATGCCGCGTGCAGCCCCCAACCGGTGGGGTTACATCACCCCAAAATCAACAACGATCTGTACCTTAATGCAAATCACAGAGGGACACCTCCAAGGTCCACCATGCAACAAATGCATCATCCCTTTCTCCACAGCAGCAAGCACTACACCCTATGCACATTCTTCCATGGCCGAGACAACTGGGACAGCACATGGGGAGGTCCCGGGGAACCATCAATTGTCTCAGATACCTCACTCAAGCGTCCCACCTTCTCACCCAAGAGTTCCAGGTCCTGTTCCGCATACTCATCCGTATGCAGTCGCCACAGTGGACATTCCTCTGCGAACGACCACTCATTCAGATATGACAACCAGTTGTACCCTTGCGGGGGAGAGGGGCTATCCAATGTATTGCTATGCATCTCTGGGGCAATACCAGTCCCAGCAGTGCGAATCGATAAAGCATTTTTGTCGCAGTCACAAGCACGCAATGACGTACTGTTCTTTCTAGTTGGGTTCCCCTGACCTCATCGAGTGCATGCAGCACTCATACTCAGTAAGCCTCCAGCTGTGGACAGCTCAACGTCATATGGAGAAAACATGCCGGAGATGCAGCACATCTAGGGCATGCAGCTGTGCCACCAGGGAAGATCCTATGTAACCTCTGTGATGTGAGATATGCCCGGTGCAAGTAATAAAACTACATTAGCTTGACGCGCATTACTTGCTGTGTCCTTCACCTGGGCATAGGCAACTTTCCATCCAGCAACCGTAAAAGGGTCCCCCAGATCTGCTGACCAACCAGCGCGGAAAGGCTCCACATCTATGCATCTATTGGTCTTCAGTGCGAGATATAGCCAGGAAATAAGATTGTTACTCGCTCCCGGATCCAGTATGACCGCAAGCGTACAGGACTCCTCCGGCTCCTCTGGGAAAGGTCGACCCTCCCCTTTGTTTAAAACATATGCAAAGGCCTGCCCCAGACGTTGGGGTCAAAATTGGCCTCAGGAGGGAGGCCACGTGCTCCCCTCCCATGGAAAAACAAAAAAATAAAACAAAGGCAGGCCCCGTGAGATGGTGTTCCGGGGGCAAAAATTGGCCCAGGGAAGTGGGGTACCATGCGGACCCCTTCCTTTATTTAAAAAAAAAAAAGGAAAAAAAAGGCAAGGGCTGGGCCACGGGAGATGGGGTCTCCGCGGCCGAAATCAGCCCAGGTGGGGGGCACATGGCCCCCTCCCTTTATTTTTATATACATTTAAAAAAAATAAGCAGGCCCGGGGAAGGGGTCCCTGGGGCCCAAAACAGCCTAAGGAAGGGGGCTCTCCGGAGGCCCTACCCCCTTTCTCCGCGATTCTGCAAACATGCCTTCTGGTGCACTTCTGGTTGGGGGATGAAGTCCCCTTCGCTGTTGAGTGTCTTTAGGGAGGCAACAATGCTTCCTGTTACCTACAATAAGCCCCACAGAGTGGGATTGCTGAGAGGTGGTCGGAGGCCAGCCCACTTTCTCCACCACTCTGCAAACTTCCCTTTTGGCGCACTGCTGGTGAGGGAACGAGGTCCCCTTGCCTCCTGAGGGCCTTAGGACTAAAGTGGACTTCTTCCCCCAAGCAGCAGTGTGCCAGGAGGCAAGTTTGCAGAGTGGTGGAGAAAGGAAGTGTGGCCTCCGATTACCTCTCACCAATCCAGCTGTGTGGGTCTTAACTGGAGGTAACAGTAGGGCTAGTGGGCCTCCAAGCACTCTCAAGTACCAAGGGAACTTCATCCTCCACCTAGTAGTGCGCCAGGAGGCGCGTTTGCAGAGTGGCAGAGAAATGGGGCGTGGCCACCAAAAACCTCTCAAGAAAATCCACTGTGTGGGACTTGCTGGAGGTAACAGGATGGGTAGTTGGCCCTCAAGGATCCTCAATAGCCAATGGGACCTCATCCCCTACTAGTAGAGTGCCAGGAGGCACGTTTGCAGAGTAGTGGAGAAAGGGGACGTGGCCTCCCACCAGGTTTCAGCAATATGGCTGTGTGGGACTTACTAGAGGTACAGGAGGGGTAGTTGGCCCCCAAGGCCTTCTTTGGGGGGCAACTACCCCTCCTGCTATATCCCGTAAGTCACATACAGAAGGATTGATAAGAGGTCTTTGGAGACCACGCCCCCCTTTCTCCACTTGTCTGCAAACGCAGCTCATGGTGCCCTACTGGTTGGGGGATGAACTCCACTTTACTCCTGAGAGACATAGGGGGCTAAGAAGCCCTCCTAGTGCCTCCTCTAAGTACTACACAGCGAGATTCCTGAGAGCTGGTCAGAGGCCCAGCCCCCTTTCTCAACCACTCTGTAAACATGACTACTCGTTAAAAAACACATAGAAATTCATTGAAAAAAACTAAAGGTTACAGGGACTTTATAGTTAGCAAATTGAATTTTATAAAAACGTAGAAATTCACAAAAAAAAGCAAAAGTTACAGGGACGTTATAGTTTGGCTCAGGTTTGACTCATACAAAACAAGAGAAATTCAGCAGGTATAACTTGCTTTCCGCAATGCACTGCTTATGACCTCACATACTACATCTCCCATGACATGATCCGGGATATCACTGATGACAGCATTCAAAGAATATCTGATGCACCCACTCACACCCCAAAATAACCTTTCTTACACCCTCACCAACTTCCAGACTACCATTCTCAAAACCATTGACACGCCCATACCAGTACTTACATATCCACTCACTGATTTATAGGTCTACACATACATCCACTCTGTCACCCATACAGTCACTCATACACTAATTCACTCACTAAGACAACCACTGATCAATCCATTCATACACCCAAATATCCACTCACACTGTCAGTCACCCATAGAGCTACTCCCACATCTACTCACTCACCCATGGAGTCAATGACACAGCCATTTACTCACCTACACAGTTATGCAGACACCCACTCACTTATTCATACAGATACTAACACATACTCACTCACCTCCACAGTCATTCACAAAAGCACGTACTCATCCATACAGCCACTCCTAAACACTCACTCACAAATACAGTGACTGATACACTCCAACAGTCACCTATACTACCTTTCACATATTCAGTTACTCACCCATATACTATTGACACATCCATTCACTCACCAACACAGCCATACACACACTCAGTCACCCATACAGCCCCTCACTGACGTACTCACTAACCCATACAGCCACTGGCTCACCCACTCACTCATCCATGCAGGCAGTCACACACCCCCTCACTCACCCACACAGACACTCATTCGCCCATACTGGTACTCAGACAACCAATCAATCACACATACAGCTACTCGCATACCCACTCACCATCCCATGCAGCCACTTAGACACCAACTAACAGGCTGATACAGACATTCACACAACCTAGTCACAAACCCATACATTCACAGTGACACCTAAACACTCACTTATGCAGTCAGTCATGCACTCACTGAATCATCCATGCAGGCATTCATACACCCACTGAGTCCCCAAAACACCTTGGTATATCCATTTAACACAAACTTTTGTAAAACACTCACAGTCACTGGATGATGCCATCAGTGATGGCATTTGAGATGTTACCAGTGATGTCACTGACCATGTCATGAGTGATGTAATATGTGAAGTCATAAGCAGTGCATTGCGGGGGCGCGAGTTACAGTTAGCTCAGCTAACCATAACTGCTGAATTTCTCTGGTTTGTACAAGTGAAACCTGAGCCTGACTGTAACCTAACTATAATATCTCGGTAACCTTTGTTTTTTTTCAGTAAGCTAGTTATAGTTAGGTCGGCTGTTCCATGGTAAAAGCGTTTTTTGTGTTGCTAATAACTGTGTTATTTGACGGACATCCACAAAACTTTGAAAAAATGCTACTTTTTGAATAGTTTGTGCATGGAAATATTCGTGGGCGCACTGTCAAGCAGGAACAGAGAAAAAAGGGCGGTCCCAAAACACAAAATCCCCATGCATTTTTCATAGACTTCTTTAGACAAGGCTACAGTAAAAACATCCGGAATGACACCAAATTTGTCAAGAAGCTAGATCTTGGTACGAAGATTGTGATTTGGTGTACATCCGTTCTTGAAAAAATTAAAGTTAAAATAATGTATATGTAAGCACGTCGGGTCCACACAGCCTACCCAGAACACTCCTAAAACCACAAAACTAGGTGAGTGCCTATTTCTAGCGTCAGCAGTAGATGAAGGACTGCACACATGGGTGATTTTGCTCCCGCAGTTCCCCACAGGTCCTGTAAGGCATGTGTAAGCACTTCGTAATTATGAAATTGTCCCACTGGCAGGCCAGACTACTCCACCAGGTCTCTAAATGGCATCAGGACATTCATCTGAAAGCAGACTCTCAGGGTCACCAATCCAGTCTCCATTCAAGAGTCCAATTGCCCTGCAGTAAATAATGTCAAAAGGTCGCCGTGAGAGCGGCCCAACAATAGGAGTTGAGTGGCATAAGGAGTCACCAAGCCAGTACACTGCAGCCCACGTCACCAGCAGGCCAGTGCAGTGGACAAAACGACACCTGGGTGGGAAAAGGAGACACAGAATTTCAGGGACTGGGTGGCCTTTGAATCCACCCCCTCCTTCCAAATTCCTCAACGAGTCGAAGGGCCCAGGAAATATCACTCGCCCCATCCAGGAGGTAAAATACAGATCCTCTGCATATAGTGAAATGACATGGACCGAACCATCTAGCGTAATGCCCAAATTTATTCCCTCCGTTCAGTAACTTTCTGCATGTGGCTCGACGGCCAGGTTGAATAAGAGGGCAAAAGGGGGCAACCTTGACTGGTGCCCCAGAATATTTCGTAGGCTTCCGAAATAGTTTGCCCTGTTTTAACCCTAGCCATTGGGTGGGTGTGGAGTGGTCTGAACCATCTTTCCCAGTTTGCCCTTAGTCCCATGCGATACATTGTGGCCTCCGAGAAGTCCCACCACACTGTGTCGAAGGCCTTCTCCATATACACCGACAAAATCACTGCGGCAAGGTCATGTGGCTGGTCATGGGCATACAGAATTTAGTAAAGTCTACAAAGGTTGTGAGAGGTATTACGGGTTGGTATAAATCAGTTTTGGTCTCCATAAATCAGAGCCTGCATATGGGGTAACAACAGGGACGCTAATATTTTGCTGAGTATTCTGAAATCAGAGTTCAGCATAAAGAGAGGTCGAAAGTCCGAAGGCGTTACATTTCGTGAGTTGGATTTGGGCAGGGGTACCGTCAATGAGTCCCTCATCGCTGTAGGGAGGATTCTGGTCTCATAAGCTTCCGCATACATTTCTGACAATTTAGGGCCCAGCTCACAAGCAAACACTTTGTAAAACTTCAAGGGGAGTCCATCTGCACCAGGCGTCTTAAATGTCATAATGGCCTTGAAGGCATTTCTGACTTACACATCTGACATTGGAGCACAAGCGGTTCTTGCTCCGCCTGTGGGAGAGTCCTAAGTGGCAGTCTCTCCAGGATGGTTTCCAAAGCTCTCTGGAGGCCCTTCTCTGCTGGGCGTTAGAGGGACACGTAATAAGATCTGAATGCCTCATTTATATAGTTTGGCTAGAAGATGACCGCACTCCTCAGGTGACACAAGGCGAGAAATAGGGATACTCCTACTCTCAGAGCAAACCAGCCAGACAAAGAGCCGTCCAGATTTCTACTCCTTTTCCTGTACCCAATTTACGTACTTTTTATAATCATGGAATCTAAGCCATTCCAGAGCCACGTTATAAAGTTTGTGTGTCTCCAGCATCCGCGGAAGGGCTGCAGGGCTCCCACCTAATTCATTGTCCGACACATGGAGATACACCTCCAACTTCTGAAGTTTTCTTTCCAGGTCTTGCCGAATACCCAACGATTGCCCCGGGCTGTGCCCCTTCATCATAACCTTAAAAGTCTCCCACACTATGCCACAACTCGACGTCGATCCCAGGTTCAGCGCAAAGTATTCTGCATCCTGACCACTAGGGAGTCTCCAAAGGCGGCATCCTCAAGGGATGTTGAGCGTAGCCTCCATGATAGTATGAGTGGACGTTCATTCACTGGTAGCAGCGCCAAAAGAAAAGGACTAAGGTCCAGCAGGATAAGGCCCAAATACTCTGTGTGCATTATAAAGCTATTAAGGGACTTGGAGCATTTAAAGCAGTCAATCCTTGCATGGACATGGTATAAGTCAGAGAAAAAGGAATAGTTCCCATCTGTGGGATGTTGAGTCCTCCATGTCCGAGTGTGTAATCTAAGAAGCCAAACCAGCAGCTGCTCTATGGGCTGATGCCTCTGGGAGTGGAGTAGTCGAGCGGTCCAAGAATGTGTAAAGAACACAATTAAAATTGCCTCCAATGAGGCACGGCTCCCCTGCCAGTCGAGCCAATAGTGCCAACAGGGTGTGAAGGAACGAGGCCTGATCATGATTTGGTGCATAGACAGTGCCCAGCACCAGAGGTTTGCCGCAAAGTCGCCCCTCCACCAAGATATATTTGCCCTCCTTATCTATGTCAATTGTGGTTGTCTCAAAGGGAACTCCTGCCTGTACCAAGAGCAGCGCCCCCCCCTTGCAAAGGCAGAGTATGTAGTAGCATGAACCTGACCTCGCCAACGTCGGTGGAGGCGACCAGCTTCTGCAAGTGTGAGGTGCGAATCCTGAAGTAGGGCAATATGCATCCCCCGTCTTTTAAGGAACTTCAGGATTTTGGGTTGTTTGGTAACAGAACCCAGGCTACTTATGTTCCATGTCATCAGTTTGCAGTTGAGTGTGTTAGATATAGGGACAGCTACATGCCAATCTAGCAAAGGACCTTTCCTCAATCAACTCCCCACATCTGGCAACCCCAGTATATAGCATCGACACAACAGATGGAGACAGCATAAGACAAAAACAAACATCCCAACTATCCATCCCCAGAGCAGCCCTACAACCCATACAGGTCAACAAGTTAACACCTTCCCTATTTCCCATTGGAGGGTGAACTCTGATTCTTCAATGGCCCCTAGTATCTTGTCCAGACCGCCCTGCAAGCCATACAGTGAGGGGCCCATGGCGTTTCAGAGTTAGACATATCCTGCTGAGAATGTGACTGTATTAAGCACGATCCCTGCGATTTTGCTTCTGCTTTCCCCACGGTGACCAGCAATCACCCCCACAGCGATCTGGAAGTGTGATTCACCCAACTAGGTCACAATTGCAGTAGATAATTGAAGACTTCCTCATGTAGACGACTCAACGCTGTTCCTCGCCGCTACGCAACCACATACAGGGAGAGGGCAGCCACTTGAAACCAACGTTAGCTATCCCTGCCAGCCAGCTATTTCTCCAGGGCTTCCAACCAGCACCGGAGTGGGTATGCACTGTTTCAGGATGAGTATGTTCTCCTTTAGGATGCCCCGTCTAGATGTGTTGTGTGTCCCCCAGCTGCACCCTATACAACACAGTGGAATCAAGGCCCGCTAGATAGAGCCCACCCTCCTGCGAGGCTCCCCATTAGTAAGAGGCAACGCTCCTCCTAGGCCACTTTACACTTCTCGGCCTCACTTCATGGTAGGTATATTCTTATATACTCCAGAGGTATATTCCTCCCAGGTCTCTTTTCATTCATTGGCCTCTCTTCGTGCTAGGCCTCACTTTGCACAGCTCCCCTCCTTTCGGTCCTACTCAGCCTAATATCTCACAGCAATAAGGCCCAGACGCGCTAGCACCAGTCCCAAAATGCATTTATCCGGTGCCACCAGGGCAGAAGGCTCAGGAGCCTAACAGGAGTGCGGTCATCAGAGTGCCTGGCCCCCCTTCGACTGCACTTTGAATAAAGCTGTCCTGGGATTTTATCATTAAACAGATAGAATTTAGGAAATAGAACCGCGTAAATTTGGTCCAGGAAACAATTTCTTCTTCTGCAATTCACGTGTTTCCCGAAAACCTACTTTGCTTTATTTCTGACTAAATCTAACTAAGTATCCCTCAACTTCAGTTGCATGATTTTCTTTTTGTTATTTTGATTTCTATGGGTTTGTCGGAAACAGTCTCTTTTATGTTGGTCAACGCTTCTTAAAGGAGCTCTTTCTCTTCCCCTCAATTTATTGTTGGCATCAATACAAGTTGTCGTTATTTGGTGTTGGGATACCAGGGGGTCGAATTCTCCAAAACTGGCGTGTATCCCTATAACAAATAATGGGCATTATAAGTATTTCCACTCACAATGGGGATTAACTTGCGGGCCGACACAATGCATCCTTTTGCTCATGAAATTGCAACCTTCTGGCTGAATAACAGGTAATTTTCATTTCATTTCATACGGGCTGCAGCGTTGTGGAACTCCCTCCCCTTAAAGATCCGTGTTCTTGACGATCTTTCCTCATTTCGTAAGGCTGTTAAGACTTTTTTATTTCCTTAATCTCTGTACCGCTAGTCTATCACCTTCTTTAGTCTTGTTATGTTGTTACCTTGTCTGGCGCCAGGACGCTCCTTCGCTGGAGCAGCTGTGCGCCTAATAAATAACCATAACATAACATAACATAACATAACATTTGCAAAATTCAATCTGCTTTGAGCAGATGGTACAAGGCAGAACAAGGAGTGCTACGGATTGTGTGATCAGAGGGCGTTGGTTAGGAGGAGGGCTTAGGAGGACAGAGCAATGTAGGGTGTTGGTTGTCCACTCAACTGTGGTGCCGCAAGGGCTCTATGAGGGCTGGCCTGTGCCTTTGAGTACAACCCTACTCACACTTTCACTAGGTGCGGATCCACATATAGTAAAACTGCGCCAGGTGTTTCCAGTACTAGGACTTATGGGTCCTGTAGTCATTGGTCACAAAACTATGGACCACACTGGGCGATAATGCTCTGGATGGACGACACTGAATGAAGTCAGGTCTATCACTGTGGGGCCTTTTATGGATCTGTGTACCAGATGAAAAGAAACTGAACACTCATTTAAACCCTTCAAAGCCTCGTCAGGAACAGTAGGCGCTAGGTACATACAATTACAATTGCACTAGAATTCAGTGCACTCTGCTTTTAAACCATTCGCTTTCTAACCAAAGAGCAGCTCACCCTAAAAGGATTTACAAAGGTAATGTGAGATCTATTCTATATATTTGAGAAGGTTACTACTAGAATTAATTGTAAGTGCAATGTCAAAGTAGAACCTGTTGATTTACAACAAGAGCAACCAGATGGTTTTAGGAGACAAGGACACAGGGATACAGTGCTTTCCCGCCATACACCTCTTAACACTTCTAATGAAACTGTAGAGGAGGAGGTCGACTGGTTCCAACGAGACAATGGAAGTGTGCCTATGTTGCCACCTGATGACATCACATTTTGATAAGGAAGTTATGAACACAAGGTCCCAATGGTTTCCCGATTATACATTTTAATTACGTGAAACATTCAATTAGAAGGGTTAGTCATGTGAGATATATATATAAATATACATATAAAGTTTGACAAAGATTGTTGCGTAACTTAGAATAAACTCAAAATCTTCAATCCTGGTGTGCTGATTCTTCTTTGCTTGACAGGAGGAATACATTGTATACATAGCGGGTACCATAGCTTTAGACTGGCATGATGTGGCGGCTGGTGACTTTTCAGAGTGGTGAGCGTAAAACTTGGAGGTAAACTAGTGAGTGAGCAAAGCGAGCCAGCCGAACTAAAATAAGGGGATGGTTGGGAAGGCTTCTTCTCCAGAGAAAATGTTGAAAAAAATGGCAAATAATTCATTTTAAAGCTAATTTCACTAAATAATTTTGTGATAAAGCAATGTTATCTCGATTATATAAATTAATAGTGTGGGCTCAATGTGTAATAGCATAGGGTGCTCTTCTATTGCCTTAGGGAACACACTGAACTTAAATAGCACCAGGGATCCAGAACACATGAAACCACAAATGCGTTAAGCTCCCATCATCATATCATTAAACTGGGTACCAGTTCTCTCCAAAAAAGTAAAACTGATGGAAACATACAACATTCGTGCTGCTTGTAAAATACTGACACATTCTGGCACAGCCTCCTATATGCCATCAGCACAGCAGTTTTAATACTCTCAATGAAAACAACTTTGGCATGTGCCAGTCTTACATGTAATTAAACATCCTGCATGCGCAAGCTTCTTGTAAATCTGGATTTCCTGCACAGATAAATACAAAAGTAACAGTGTTTTAAAGAGGTTCAGTGCAGGTTTGGATTAGCGCCATTAGAAAACAGAGCTCTCCAAGCACCCCACATGTAATTAATTTAGAAAAAACAAGCTTAGTTTTTTAAATGCTAGTGCCATTCACAACCTTCTTGGGAAAAGGCTGCATGCCAGCATTCTTGGGAACAACAATACGTGGAACAGAGGGAATCCCAGACAGCACATCACCCAAACTCCCTTGATGTGAAGCAGGCATGTTTCTCTCATCCTGGGACATGTATGATACCCAGCATAAAAAATGGAAAGTATGCTTGCACATACTGTGCAGCCAGTCCTGTACTATACTTGGAACCAAAGGCAGCTTTGGCACATTTTGCTATACTACCCCATATTGAAAGGAAGGAGTGCCTGGAGAGAGCAAGCACAACAACTTCAAGGAGAGTTTGGAAGAGTTCTATCCCCTAATGAATAAATATATATATTTTTTTAACTTTGTGGTCTTTTTTTCATCTTCTTTCTCCTCTCTCTGCGCAATCATCTTTGACTTGGCTCCCACTCATTCTTTCCTAACCATAATAATTCGAATTTCTTCCTCATCTCTCCTTTATATTTCTGCGTTCTTTATTCCTCAGTCTTACTTCATTATCCTCTATCCCCTTCCTATTCTCTATGCATCTTGTTAGACTTGCTCCCCCAACTTCTTCTAATTTCCTTCAACCTCCTCTTCTCACTAACTCTTCTTTTCTCCATTTTCTTAAATAGATTAAGTGATAGTACCCACTGTAAAGAATAGTTTACCACTAGCTCTGTCCACTGCCATTGAGGCAACTGATCAATGGCATTTTCTCCATAATCGCACTTACAAGCACTTCTGACTAAACTAATTATAGCATATTCTTTTATCTGTTTATCCTTTGTGGATGACTGTTTCCAAATATGGGACTGACAGGAAAGCCATAATGAAAAAAAGAGTGTACAAATGTCTGTCCTAGGACTAATGCCAGAGCCTATGATTACTAGTTGGTTTTAGGGCAGCCAAGATTGTTCAATGCATCAAAAAGGCACAACAACTAAAACGAAGAGAAGTGGTTAATAACTGACATTTTTATACCACCAATAAACTGGGGGGCTTATTTTCAAGCTCCTTGCGCCGCTGGTGCGGCACTTTTTGTTTACGCACCGGCGGCGCATGTTGCTGCCCCATATTTACAAGGACACAAAAAGCCACCCTGCTTGGCTTTTCCTGCCCTTGTAAATATGGCCCCTTTACACATAGCACTTAACGTGAAATGGGAGTTCCATGGGTGCAGCTGTGGGTATTCCCAAGCAACACCCATGGAACCTGACACATTTCCAGATTTATGAGAAATCGGAAACCTGCAAATGCAGCTAAAGGCTACGCCTCCCCAGGGGAGGCGTAGGAAGGCGCAACGAGGAGAAATGTAATCATTTCTTCTCGTTTTTTTCCCTCTTTCTATGCGTGCTGCATTCTGCATCACACATAGAACAAGGAAGTCACTTCTTACGATTGTTTATGTGCAGGAAGCTACACCTTTTACATTACATTTTACAAGTTCTATGGGTGCTAATGCAGCACACATAGAAGTTGAAAAACACCATTTCAGATTGTTTATGTGCAGGAAGGGACACCTTCATGCACACAATCATCCCTGTGACGCAGGCATCCCAACACCATGGTGCAAGGGTGCCTGGGTCAGCGCATGGCAGCTAATTGGGCACCAGCAAAGGGGAGAGCAAAGGGGTCAGTCATATCCTTGTAGATATGACGCATCCCTGTGCTTTGAAAGTGCCGCAGCGTGGCATAGCCAAAGGGCTTCTGGTGCTGCGCTGCGGCACTTTCTTGCAAATGAGGCCCTGAATTCTGACCAGCAGAACAGAATAAATGGCACCATACAGACATGGAAAAGAGCACAGTGGTTACTGCACCCGTTGTATACATGTGTGAGCCTGCAGACCACAAATTCAAATATCCAGCATTTTCAGTTCCAGAGGTTGAAGTGCAGAGCTGTATAAATAATTATGTTACTCAAAGCGCTCACAAACTACACTCCCGTAGCAAGCGCTGTATTGAAAAACAAAACAGCTGCAGCACATGCTGGGTCTGCTGTTTGTACTCATGCTGGGGAGAGGAGCATAATGTCAACAGGCAGGTAGACTAGAGTATAAATTGTATTGCAGCATCTTATCGTTCTAGTGCCCAAGAGGATTTTCCAGGGCCCGTTGTAAGTCAATATGGGGAAGCAAATGCAAAAAAAAACATTGTTGCATTTTCAACTTAACGCACAGATTTCCACTTTAAACTTTAACTTAGAGATGGAAAAAGAAATGTCTTGTGCATAAAGGGTGTGAAGGGGCGTCTGGTCTGAAGCCACCATTTCAGGCCCACTGAAGTAATGGAAAACAGACAGCCTCATTGAGTGTATGTGTTTTTTACCAGTACGAGGTACCGAACCAAAGTAAATCTCTGCGACTCGGACTCACAGGAGAAGAGGCCTGGACTGTGTCTCTCAGGCAGGACATGCGAGCACTTGTTCTGCGGCAGGGGGTGGGATCCTTCCCCCCCCTGCACAATGCCATAGTGCACTGCTGCTGGGAGCATTGCGTCACTCGCAAGCGACAGCAACATGACCAATCACTGTGTGGTTTCAGAATAAACCGACACAGGCATTGGCCACACTCCGTAATCTCCATAACGCTGCATTTGAGTGCAGACCAGTGCCCGACTGGCCGTAGAGAGCACTGGGTGTTTTTCCGGTCGGGTGGGGGACTGTTTTGGGCCCCTGAAGTGCCATTTTTAGGTCTCGGCTATTATATCCCGCATGGATTAATAGCCAAGTATATAGTAGGCAAAACAAACTCTTGACCAAGCGCGGATTCTCCCCAATGCATGTGAGGTATTCAAGCGCGACGCTTTGCCAGCGCGCGCTTGGCCTCACTTCTCACTCACACCCCATATGCTCGGTCTGTCCCACTCGCTCGCTCCCCTGCTCCCCCGTCCCCCCCACCCCATCCGACTTGAAAGGAAACCTCGCACACCACCATGCGCGTTCCCTCCCACTCGCTCGCTCCCCTGCTCCCCCGCCCCCCCACCCGACTTGTTTACTTGGGTCCTTGCATGGTCTGCTTTATAAGTCGGAATGAGCTTCCCCTATTTGACCCACAACATCGAAGCACGATGTGCTCTTTGAGTAATGTATTTATTTATGTTAGCAAGCCAAGCGATGCTTGGATTACATCACAGTGCATGTGGATTGTTTTTCTATTTGATCCACAACATCGCAGCATGCTGCACGCTTTTAGTGATGTATTTATTTATGTTAACAAACCAAGTGCTGCTTGCTCGGATTACATTACGATGTAGATTGTTCTTTACGTTTGTCACAAGTTTTCTCGCGCCACTGCATCGTCCCCCGCCCCCCCCATCCGACTTGAAAGGAAGCCTCGCACACCACCATGCACGTTCCCTCCCACTCGCTCGCTCCCCTGCTCCCCCGCCCCCCACCCGACCTGTTTACTTGGGTCCTTGCATTGTCTGCTTTATAAGTCGGAATGAGCTTCCCCTATTTGACCCACAACATCGCAGCACGATGAGCTCTTTGAGTAATGTATTTATTTATGTTAGCAAGCCAAGCGCTGCTTGGATTACATCACGGTGCATGTGGATTGTTTTTCTATTTGATCCACGACATCGCAGCACGCTGCACACTTTTAGTGATGTATTTATTTATGTTAACAAACCAAGCGCTGCTTGCTCGGATTACATTACGATGTAGATTGTTCTTTAAGTTTGTCACAAGTTTTCTCGCGCCACTGCATCGTCTGCCTGCTGTCCCCTTTGAAACATACAAAGGCAAAAATAAAAGCAGGCTTTTGCTTTACTAAACTTTTAATACTCGACATGGTCTTCATTTGATTTTTGGAAGGCACAGAGAGCTAAGGCGGATACTCGAACAACGTCCCCCTGTTCCAAAGTCCCCAGCTTTGCATGTTATGCCACATCGTCGCTCCGAATGCATCAGTTTTGTTTAGGAGGGGTTATCTCCATTTCCCTCATGCACCCACCCTTAACCTCTTTCTCTCTTTTGTTTCCCTGAGCACCAGCCAGCACAGGACAAGCATATTTACTTAAAACATTAAGATCCTCGCATCCAGAGTTTCTGTTCTGAGGGCCCTCCCTTTCAGCGCTCACAAAATCCCCACCCCCTGCATAGCTTATCGCCCTCATCTGGCCATAAATCTTCTCAGGCTGCCCATTTGCTTTGTTCTCATATCCTCTCTTCTGTTCTCTGTGTATTACAAATGCTTGTTTTTATTTAATAACTTGCCTCCCAACGGGACTGCACTGAGAGCGCGTCTGGATGACATCACTTTTATTTTTAACTAGTTTACTTTCACTGCCTTGCTCTGCTCTGAGCTCCGTTATACTATTCTTGCCCCAGCGCAGCACCGTCTCCACTACAGCTGCGCAGGGCTTTAGTTTTATTTTTTAAATTACGCATGCAGCAGAGAGAGGTTTAAAAATTAGGCCCCCGTCTTGACTGTGAGCCCCTGTGGTGCCCTTCCTTGGTTTAAGCCTCATGCCTAATTGCCTATCACGGTGCCTGGTTGTGAGTTGCATGGCCGTGACTATATTATGCTGGCCAGCATACCGGTCAACTCACCCACATTTGGCGGTTGTCGCATGATCACAAACACACCTTTCAGTTATTTATAGCGAATAGGGGACTCAGGACTAGTACTTCGCAGGTCTTTGCACGGCATAAAACAATTTAATGGGGAATCCCTGTGTCACCACAATCAAACTTCGGGCTGATTGTGCTGGTGATGAACATGGTGGCAGAGTGCGTCACTCCAGAAAGAAATAGCTTGCTTTCGGAAAATATTGTACCTTTTCATTTTGTATGGTAAAACTTCAAAGGAATCCGCTCCCCCACCCCAGCCGTTTCTGGCTTGGCTCCACGGCGCTTTCGCAGCACGCTTGTCTCCTCTCAGGATCGTCACAGGCTGCTGACTACAGCCTTGTTCGTTGCTTGGAATTCCTCCCTCTGGCCGATTGGAACATACCACCTAGCCTCAGTCACTTTCAGTCACAGTCCTCCCAGCCCCTACACCATTCACGGCAAGCACTCTGCAACCTATACTCCTTTCAAGGGCCTTTGGGTTAGTCTCCGTCAGCCATTGGCTGCTTTTGCCTTGGAACCTTCAACCCATAGATCGTGACAATGTCTAAGAGTTCTTAGATCAGCCAACAGGAGTATTTGGTGTCAGCTTTTTCTATTGCCTATTTAGGTATGTCCTTGCACCCCGTCCAAATGCATAAGGTACTATTTTACTTTGTTCCAGTAGCAGAGAGGGCAAGCATGGACAAAAATACATGCGGAAAAAACAAAAAACAAAAAATGCAACAGAAAAGCAACATCAATGTTTCAAATACATCGGTCTTGCGGGGAGTCCACAAATTAGTATCTCAAACTGCACAATACAATTGTGAAACCTATTGGCTTTGTCAATGTGCCACAGATTCACTCAGCACAACTGAATGCCACAGCACCCTTCAACGCCACAACACCACTCAACGCCACAGCATCACTCAGCACCACTCAACGCCACAGCACCACTCAATGCCACAGCATCACTCAACGCCACAGCATCACTCAACGCCACAGCATCACTCAGCACCACTCAACGCCACAGCACCACTCAATGCCACAGAACCACTCAACACCACAGCACCATTCAACGCCACAGCACCACTCAATTCCACAGCATCACTCAACGCCACAGCATCACTCAGCGCCACAGAATCACTCAGCACCACTGAATGCCACAGCACCCCTCAACGCCACAGCACCACTCAATGCCACAACACCACTCAACGCCACAGCACCACTCAGCGCACAGCATCACTCAACGCCACAGCATCACTCAGCGCCACAGCATCACTCAGCGCCACAGCATTACTCAACGCCACAGCATCACTGAATGCCACAGCATCACTCAGCACCACTCAACGCAACAGCACCTCTCAACGCTACAGCACCACTCAACGCCACAGAACCACTTAACACCACAGCACCACTCAACACCACAGCACCACTCAACGCCACAGAACCACTCAACACCACAGCACCACTCAACACAACAGCACCACTCAATGCCACAGCATCACCCAGCACCACTCAATGCCACAGCACCACTTAATGCCACAGCACCACTCAACGCCACAGCACCACTCAACGTCACAGAACCACTCAACATCACAGCACCACTCAACGCCACAGCACCACTCAATTCCACAGCATCACTCAATGCCACAGCATCACTCAACGCCACAGCATCACTCTGCGCCACAGAATCACTCAGCACCACTGAATGCCACAGCACCACTCAACACCACAGCACCACTCAACGCCACATCATCACTCAACGCCACAGCATCACTCAGCACCACTGAATGCCACAGCACCCCTCAACGCCACAGCACCCCTCAACGCCACAGCACCCCTCAACGCCACAGCACCCCTCAACGCCACAGCACCACTCAACGCCACAGCACTGTGGAAAAGTAAATTTTGCCATGTTCTGTGTCCCTACGCCTCATCCATCATATGTTATGTGTGCATGACTAATATGCATATGTTATTCCCCATGTCCGATTAATGACGCAATTCCAGTTGTGTCCACCTTTAGTATGTTAGTTTCCAGTCCTCGTGAATACTACGAATATCAGGCCTATGTAAAGTTACGTTGCCACGTTTCTCAGTGTGCACGTTATTCCATTATAAAGTCCCCGTTTCCAGGCCTCAACAGGGCCCGGACATCAGATTCAGCTCCTGTCTCCTGAAAGCCTCGCTGAGGAGCGATACAGCCCCCACCTGTATCCTCGACCCTTCACTTACTTCCTGCCTCGCAGTGCCCGGTGCAGCTCGGCTCTGTCTCTGAGTCTGCCAAAAGTATGTTATAGTTCCAGCTATCAGTTCAGTCCTCCTCTTCTGCATTCCTAAGCTACTGAACTGCATCAATAGTTTCCGTCATTGTCTAGCCTTCTCGTCTCCACGTTAGAGAAATACTGTATTTAATGGTCATTTAGTATTCTTCATCACGCACTACATGTAGAATAATGCATGGTCCAGTCTTAGAGTCAAGTTAGCTGTTCCCCTCATGACTTCTAGTTTATATCAACATGTTCCCTAAACATCAGATACCAGATAGGGTTTAGGTACATGTCGCTCCGACCCTCCAGACTCTAGTCTCTGCTCCTAGCACAGAGTTCGTAGCCCCCAGCTTCTCCTAGTAATACGTCATTGCCAGTTTGCGCGCACCACCAGGTTAGAGGTCCCGGCTCCTTAGGTAGCCCCCTCCAATGTTTCCGCCCATTCATGACATATTCTGTTACGTTTTCATCACATGCCTATGTATACTCCCAGTTACACCTACTTTTACTGTTATCTCTCGCGACTGCTACGCGTCACGCCTTCTGCTCCACCCACTGTTATGCCTACTGCAATGTAATGCTATGTGTTTGCGCTATGTATATAAGTCCATGTATTGTTATTAAAAGTTAGCGCGCTCATCCCAGATCAAGCCCCGGCAGCTGCTGGGCCCCAGTTGTCCTGCTGGGCCCTGTCACCTCTGTTCCTATGCAGGTTGTCCTGATCCTGTCCTTATGCTGTAATAAACCTGCAGAAACTCCTACTACCTCGAATCTTGACTCTTATTTTATTGAGCTATCTGTTATTCATTCATTCATTCAAAAATAGATCCGGTATTATTTATTTATATACCACATAATGGCGCCCGAATAGGGACTTGCCCTTTCCCCACGCGTCGGTGAAGCCACGCCGACCCCCTGACCCTCTGCAGTCGTGACGGAACCATACCGTGCACTGGCAGATATTTCTGCTCCAAGTATCCCTCAGGCCCACGGAGGAGACGGAGGAGGCGGTCCAGCATCCAAACGAGACGGTGGAGGAACGCGGCGAGTCCCGACCAGAGCCCAAGCCGAGAGTCCAAGGTCCGAGGTATCCGGAGGCCCACCTGTAACTGAAGTCCGAAGTTCGTCGTCCGTCGTCCAGTCCAGTCCGAGGCCTTCCGTTCCGTGCTGCCCGGTGAGTACCATTGCTGGGGTAGTATCTAGACAGGACCAATCTAAATTGACTCCTGGTCCGTGGGTTGGTGGTGCCCAGACTCACACACGAAGTGTTCACCTAGGTGGATACGGGTCTTGATGCGTCCCTTTATGGGACCGGTATGTTCCGTACTGTTACAGCAGTGCATCCAGTAATTCTAGTCTGTTCCGTTCTCGAGAAATTCTGTTCTGTTTCTGTTCTCAGTATTTCAGGTAATATTCTGTTCGAACTGTTATTTATAATGTTCTTTATGTATTTTACTGTTGTGGTATGAGTGCGACGTGATTTTGTGTTTTCATTGTGTATTGTATTGTGTCCAGATTACAGTTCAGTCATGCCGCTCTTTTCCAAGTTACGTCAGTTAAAAACTAGAAAGGGTTTATTAGAAGAAGCAGTTCCTGTCCCGCCTAGGGACAGTCCAGGTCACTTTATGTATCAGAAACATGGCATAAGCGCCATATTGTATCTAGATTTATGGGTAGAGTATACCAAACAGTTAGAAGAAAAGTATAGATGGCCCGTATCGGGTACATGGGATGCCGAATGTATCATGCGAGTAGAAGAAGCATTATGGAAAAAGAAAGCCAGACAGTCACAGAAAGATGCCATCGAGTTATGGCGTAAGGAAGCTCATAGAAGAACCGAGAAAGAAGTCAGAAAGTCAGAGTTAAGTAGAGAATCCCAGGAACGAGCCCAAGAAAGAGAATTAATCGAGATAGGTGAACAAGTCAAAGCCGAACAGTCAGACAGACAGAGGCATGCCCTTATTAGGGGTATGTACCCTCTTCTTGCCGAAGGTTTGCCAAAAGCGACCCCAGAGGCATCCAGTAATTTCCCGCCACCATTGGTTCCGACCAAGCTACGTCACAAACAGACCGCAGCTGATATTTTTATTTCGTCCTACTTGGACGACACAGTCCCAGAATATGCAAATCCTGTTCGCGCTCCGCCAGTCCCTGTAAATCAGGCACTTCCCGCTCCTCCAGACACCGGGGTGCCCTTAACAGCTCCCCCGGTCCAGTCCGCCATACAAGTCCAGCCCACGTTACAACTACCGACCCTGTCAGCACGAAGAATGTCAATCGACGATTCCAGTTTAGGGGCTGCAGGAGGAGGTCTTCCTCAAACCCCGCCGCCACACAAGCGTTTAACATTACTCGAATTACATGCTCAAGCGTTACAGCGCACGCCCAAACATCAGTCTGTTACAGAAATCAGACAAACCCTTAACGAATGTGTCTATGATCCAGTTCCAGGCGAATATAATATGGTTTTATATTCCTTACGTGTAAGGAGAGTGACCGAGTATCTAGTCACCTTACCGAATATGAAAGAAGATCTAGACAGAATATATCGTTTCATCCGTACAGGGGATGATCCAGAAAGTATTGGCGAGATTATGTCTCAAAGGAAAGCCGAGATTCAGCTCATGTTATTAAAGTTCCTGATCAATTGTCTAATAAGAGAACAAGATTACCCGTCTAAAGATCCCGCCGAAATGAGAATCCTGACAAGGTGGAGTGATAATATAGCCGAGGGTAAGCACAAGACCGTCGGTGCCATGGAGAGTATGTACAAGAAAATCCGTAAAGAAATAATAAAGATACACGAACAGCGTAAAGCAGCACAAGTAAGCGAGAAAGAAAGTATCTCTGATCCTGAAGAGGAAGAGAACGAGAATTCCGCCAGAATAGCGTATGTAGGAAAATCTAGATTTCCGGATCGCCATTTACGCCTAGAACCCAAGTCTATTTTTCATCATCCAGCACCAGAACAAGGTTCTCTAGAACAAGTATTTCAAGCTACCGATCACATTCTGAAATCACGAATCGGTTATAGTGAGTTAAGTACCATGCATGAACAAGAACTAGCCCGATCAGCAGTCCGATGGATTACTGATTCTACCACTTTTCCAGACGAAATAGTGGCACAAATGTTTCTGAAACTGCCCCCAGCCGAGCAACGACTGGTGGGTATGTATATGATCCAGCACCTCATTACTCTGTATGAGGATCAACATTCTGATCCAGGTCCGTTACACGATATCCTGAACGAGTTACTCCAGTATAGATGGAGAGGTCTAGGTACCGATTTAATTAGTGTCATTCTAGAACAGCGCCACAAATATAGAACGTTCCTGAACCCGCATTTTGTTCATGTCTCACCCCCAGAAAGTAAATCATTCTACATAGACAGACAGAATCCGTTACGAGAAGTCCACCCAGTCCAAGGGGCGGGTGGCGTAATGCAACGAGTGTTTGTATACACTCCGATTTCAAAGATGGAACTTCTTGAAATGAAGAAATTAATTCCCTGTCATGACAAAGATCCAGCAGGGTTCCATAGAGAATTAAAAGACATGCTCCGTATGGGAGAATACACTTACCCAGATATCATTAAAATGTTAAAGGTTCTGTTACCCGCAGGGGTGTATGAAAAGTTGAAGGAAAAAGAATGGGAGGTGGGAGAGAAAAAGATCGATTGGGCAGCTCTAGAAGCTGAAGACAAGGCACGAGTACCAGGTACCGGTCTTGGAGATAAATGTAAAGAATTACCAGAATTATTGATTCAAGTTTTACCCAGATTATTGACAACAAGAAAAGAAGACTGGGATGCAATCTCAGCCTGTAAACAGAAACAAGATGAAGATATTAGTGATTTTTATTCTAGATTTGAAAAATGTTTCAGTATCAACAGTGGTCTCAAGACAAGTAGTGAGTCATACCCTCACCTCTTCGTTACTAAATTAGTCGAGAATTCAAGCCCACAAATTAAAAACCGAGTTTTGAAAGTCGAAAGCACCTGGCAAGCAAATACTCCGTCCCAAATGCTCCAGATGCTCCAGTATCACCAGAATAGAATCAGAGAAGAGCAAGAACACGAAAGAAAACGTATGAAAGACACGAAAATGAAAGTGCTAGTTGCACAATCTGTTCCTCAAGACAGTCAGAAGAGGGGACCAAATCAAGCCAGTCATCCTGCAGCTCCCGTTAAAGGGAACTGCAATTATTGTAAACAGCCAGGTCATTTTATAAACGAGTGTGCAGTTCTGAAACATAATATAGCTACTGGTAAGACTAAAGAAAGACCACGTCCGCCTAGACAAGAACAAGTTTCACAGATTCCTCAGTCTCAGAATGCACAACAGACAGTTTCCGCACCGCAGCCTATTGCTGCCACACAGCATGTTACATCGCAGATGTACCAGTATGCACAGTCTGAGTATCCAGAGTACCAGCCATATTCATGAAACAGCCTAGAGAGGGAGGTAGGCTTGCCTCTCATCGAGATACCTGTAGATCAAGAAGGTCCCTATGTTCACAGTCAAGTATTAGGGAAAGACAGAAAGTTTTTGATCGATACAGGGGCAAGTAGGACCACAATTAGTCATGCCGAAGTTCCAGGGGCTCCGCTCTCAGGCTCAAGAAATGTTTCCCTTGGATTTTCAGGAAAGCCAATAGTTAATGAGATATCAAAGCCAGTCACTCTAGAAGTAGGTCCATTGTCCCGCACTACTGATCTGTTACTTACTAAGTCATGTCCAGAAAACCTATTAGGCATTAAGACACTGAAAGAGTTAGGTGCAGTTATTTGCTGTTCCCCAGAGGGAATACGTCTGTTCCTACGTGACTTCAAGGGTCACTATGTATTACGAGATTTTGATTCGAGATTGTCTAATGTTCCACAGCACTTATGGGCGCAAGGTTCAACTGATGTAGGTTACATGCAAATCACACCCCATCGTGTGACTCTCAAGCCAGGTGTAGTGTTACCCCGAATCAGACAGTACAGATTGCCACCTGAGGCTGTAGCAGCCTTATCCAAAATTATTGACGAGCTCATGGCTCAAGGAGTAGTTGTAGAAACTGACTCCAATGTATGCAATTCTCCGATCATTCCAGTCATGAAACGTACTGATCCAAATGCACCCCCAGTATATCGATTAGTGATTGATTTACGAGAGCTTAATAAATGTATTATTCCTCAGTACCCAGTTGTTCCAGACATTTCTTCCCTGTTAACAGCCATTGATTCCGAAGCCATGTTCTTCACTGTCATAGACCTTAAGAATGCATTTTTTAGTGTTCCAATTCATCCAGACAGCCAGTTTCTTTTCGGATTCTGTTTAAATGGAAGGAGCTATATGTTTACACGCGCTCCTCAAGGTTTCACAGAAAGTCCTAGTATTTACAGTCAAGCACTCAAGAGACAACTAGACAACATTCACATGCCAACTGACACTGCCCTGCTCCAGTATGTCGATGATCTCCTGATCACAGCCCGTTCTGAACGTGACTGCGAACGAGCGTCACTTACAGTTTTGTATTTCCTTGCCGAGATGGGGCACAAGGTGTCACCTTCGAAGCTTCAATTCTGTGTCCAGCAAGTGGTATACTTAGGACACTTGCTGTCCAAGAGGGGTAGGCAGTTGACACCAGACCGTATCCAGTTAATAGCGAGTCTTCCCCAGCCCAGAACCCAGAAGGAGGTACGTGCTTTTATCGGCCTTACTTCTTATTGTAGACAATGGATTCCCCAGTATGCATTTCTAGCCAAGCCACTGATACAGTTAACGACACAGGAGGCAGCCGTATCGACTGTCCTCCCTTGGACATCTGACCATACACTTAGTTTCAACGAGTTAAAGAAAGCCCTATGCCAAGCTCCAGTTCTAGCTACACCGAACTACAGTAAGCCTTTTACACTTTTCGTCACTGAACGGGAAGGTACAGCATTGTCTGTTCTCACACAAGATCAAGCAGGACAATCCAAGCCCTGTGCTTATTTTTCGAGCACATTAGATCCAGTCGCCCAGGCGTTGCCTGCGTGCCTCAAGTCAGTTGCAGCCACAGCACTAGCAATCAGACAAAGTGATTCCATAGTTTTAGGGCATTCCCTGACCGTACAAGTCCCACATTCAGTAGAAGTTCTTTTAAACCGAACACAAACACAGCACTTGACAATTGCACGTTTAACAGGTTATGAATTGACACTGTTCCAGCCACACATAGAAATTAGACGCTGCAACGTCCTGAATCCTGCTACACTGTTACCATCAGTTAATTCAAATCCAGACACACATGACTGTATGGAAGTAGTCAACATTACGACTAAGCCAAGACAAGACCTGACAGACATTCCGTTACTAGACCCCGATCTGACACTTTATGTGGATGGTTCATGTATGAGAACTAGTACAGGAGAACTAGTCGCCGCGTATGCAGTGACTACTGACACTGAAGTTATTGAAACACACCGCATTGACACCCTGTCTGCTCAAGCAGCAGAGCTAGTTGCTCTGACACAAGCCTGTATACATGCCAAGAACCTGAAAGTTAATGTTTACACAGATTCACGTTACGCATTTGGAGTTGTACACGACTTCGGAGTGCTCTGGCAGGAGAGAGGTTTCATGACTTCTCATGGAACCAAGATTCAGCATGGTCTCCTTATTCAAGCCCTGTTAGATGCCATACATTTACCGACATCCATTGCCATCATGAAGTGCAAAGCACATACGAAAGTTACTGACATTATTTCCCAAGGTAATGATCTAGCAGATCGCACAGCCAAGCTTACAGCACAGACTCCAGACATTCCAGTTAATCAGACACACACTCCAGATCCGACTATATGTATGACAGTTAAGGACCCTACTCAAGATGTCATAGATATCCAGTTACATGCTACTCCCGAAGAAATCAAGAAATGGTCTGAACAAGGAGGGGTCCAGACAGATCAAGGATGGTTAACGAAGGGTAGAGCCACATGGTTTCTCCCCGACTCTATGGTTCAAGTCATTATCAATACCGCACATAGTCCAGCACATTTAGGAGAAAAAGCTATGTTAGACAGTATCCAGAATATTTGGTTCAATAAGCATTTACGAGCTGCAGCCAAACAGAAAGTCCGTACCTGTATGATATGTTGTCAGTTTAATCCAGGTAAAAGTGTCCCGGTGGAACAAGGTGGTTTCCAGCCCCCTGACCACCCTTTTGAGGTCCTCCAGATGGATTATATTCAGATGGAGCGATGTCGAGGTTTCAAGTATGTCCTTGTAGTTGTATGCGCTTTGTCCAGGTGGACAGAAGCATATCCAGTCCCAGATTACACAGCCGCGACCACTGCCAAGCAGTTGGTTCGTGAGTTTTTCCCTAGATACGGACTCCCTAGAGTCGTATATTCTGATAACGGTCAGCCATTCTCCTCAGAGTTAATGAAGCACGTTTCCCTTTTGTTAGGGTACCAGTGGAAGTTCCATTGTGTACGCCATCCTGAAGCAGCCGGTCTAGTCGAGAGACATAATCAGACCCTGAAAATCCGTATTGCCAAAGTTTGTAAAGAAAAAGGTGTGGACTGGCTAGTAGCTCTGCCAGTCGCTTTGTTTTATATGCGCATGGTCGCACATTCCAGATCAGGTCTGTCCCCGTATGAGGTCGTATTCGGCCGCCCCCTAACATGTGGGGTACTCCTAGACCCCGAAGTATTACCGATGTTTCATGTAATATGCTGACAGATTACCTAGCTTCCTTGATGTCTGCCCTCAACTCATGTCGTTCACAGGTTGCCGCCGCATTTCCAGACAATACCGAGGTGGCACCGCATGAAATCGTTCCAGGTTCCCTTGTGATGGTCCGAAATTTTGACAGATCAAGTCCGCTGGAGCCTCGTTGGAAGGAGCCACGTCAGGTCCTCTTGACCACCCGTACTGCCGTCAAGTTGGAAGGCAGGAAGGGGTGGGTCCATCTTTCTCATGTAAAACTTTTTAAAGGATTGAAACCGGTTTCTAAAAACATTTCCAAGGATTCCCAAGATTCTAAAGACTGCCAAAACATTGTTTTAAAGGACTGTCCCGCAAAAGACATTACTACAACCCCTCCCTTGTTAGAGAAAACTCCGCAACAGGAGTATAAGTTAAAGCTCAGGTCTAGCAAAATAAGTCAGTCAGTTTGATTGTATAAGTCCTCCCCTAGGTGAAACGGTTAGACTGTTTCTGACATGTATAACATAGACCCCCATAGTGAGAGAGTCAGTCGAAGTTCAATTCAATGTATCGTTTTTCTGAGTTTCATATTATTCATCAGCATAATGATTTCCTGCACCAGCTATGCGTTCTATCTGTATTTTCCAGTTCCTCATGTAAATATGTCTGCTAATGCTACAGTAGAGCACACGTTTAGTGATCTGCCTCCTCACGAATATTCTTACCGCCTCGCTATGCGCAACAACTCATTTATCCGTATGTTACATTACTCACACCAGACCAGCAATGCCACTAATTGTTGGGTGTGTGGTCGACTCCCCCCTTTCCAGACACCGAAGGGAGTTCTGCCACTCTTTCCTTATCCATTCTCACATAATGGTTCGTGTGGAGCATGGTCCACGTTAACGTCATCCTCAACAGATATGTCTTTTCTTAACAGTACATGTTTCCCAGACAAGCAAGGTCTTCCCCACAGAACAGGTTTAGATCTAGAAAACGAAGTTTACAATTTAGGTAATTATTCGTCGAATTTCATGGTCCTGAATGTTCAGTCTGATACTACTCCAGACTTACCTGCTATTTCAGTACTACCTGTCAAAGGCGAATTATGTGTCCGTAGTTATGGTTCCATACATGTAGGTCATAGTGAATGTACTACTGTTATCCAGTACAGTGACAGTGGGAAATCTGTTTTCAAAGCTTCACGTCATTCTTATTTTATTTGTGGTCAAACTGCATATGTTCGTCTGCCCCTCGATTGGGAGGGAACCTGTTACATTGCTTTCCTACTGCCACCTGTTTTCCTAGCCCCATCTGATTATCACAGAAACACACATCTAGTACACATTAGACATAGAAGGGAGTCCCCAATTGTCGATTATACTGAAACTACTCTAGAACAGTATACAGATTTCAATAAAGGTTTCTTCTTCTTTGTAGGACCTGTCCAGAATAGTAAACTGATCCGTAGGTTAACAAGAACCCTTGAAGCTGTAGTAAATGAGACTGCCTCTGCTCTAGGTAACTTAACCGAAGAACAATCTGCTATGAGATTTGTCGTTTTGCAAAATCGTCTCGTCCTTGACGTCATACTGGCCGATAGGGGCGGGGCCTGTAGAGTCATCGGATCTAGTTGCTGCATTTTCATTCCAAATAACGCGCCGTCTGTTTATTCAGCTATAACCAGACTCCATAAAATTGCCCATCTGTTACACCAAGATCCAGGCACCTGGACATGGTCCGGTTGGTTCTGGAATATAATTTCCGCATGGGGATGGAAAGTCCTGTCCTTTCTAGGTATTGCAGTAGCGATCATATTTAGCTGCTGCCTCTGTATACAATGTGGCCCTGCGATTTGCAGCATGTGTGCTACCTCTTGTATTCCTAGTCCCAAGCCCCGTTCTAAATCCCGTTCCAAGACAATTCGAGACGAGCAAATGGTACTGTATGAAATGATAGATGGTATCATGAATATTGATGTTTCCTGATGGAAACGTAGTGACAAGGAGGGAATGTGGAAAAGTAAATTTTGCCATGTTCTGTGTCCCTACGCCTCATCCATCATATGTTATGTGTGCATGACTAATATGCATATGTTATTCCCCATGTCCGATTAATGACGCAATTCCAGTTGTGTCCACCTTTAGTATGTTAGTTTCCAGTCCTCGTGAATACTACGAATATCAGGCCTATGTAAAGTTACGTTGCCACGTTTCTCAGTGTGCACGTTATTCCATTATAAAGTCCCCGTTTCCAGGCCTCAACAGGGCCCGGACATCAGATTCAGCTCCTGTCTCCTGAAAGCCTCGCTGAGGAGCGATACAGCCCCCACCTGTATCCTCGACCCTTCACTTACTTCCTGCCTCGCAGTGCCCGGTGCAGCTCGGCTCTGTCTCTGAGTCTGCCAAAAGTATGTTATAGTTCCAGCTATCAGTTCAGTCCTCCTCTTCTGCATTCCTAAGCTACTGAACTGCATCAATAGTTTCCGTCATTGTCTAGCCTTCTCGTCTCCACGTTAGAGAAATACTGTATTTAATGGTCATTTAGTATTCTTCATCACGCACTACATGTAGAATAATGCATGGTCCAGTCTTAGAGTCAAGTTAGCTTTTCCCCTCATGACTTCTAGTTTATATCAACATGTTCCCTAAACATCAGATACCAGATAGGGTTTAGGTACATGTCGCTCCGACCCTCCAGACTCTAGTCTCTGCTCCTAGCACAGAGTTCGTAGCCCCCAGCTTCTCCTAGTAATACGTCATTGCCAGTTTGCGCGCACCACCAGGTTAGAGGTCCCGGCTCCTTAGGTAGCCCCCTCCAATGTTTCCGCCCATTCATGACATATT
Organism: Lissotriton helveticus; assembly: GCF_964261635.1. NCBI lineage: Eukaryota > Metazoa > Chordata > Amphibia > Caudata > Salamandridae > Lissotriton > Lissotriton helveticus. The sequence goes on along the minus strand of NC_136071.1, from coordinate 237,937,548 downwards.
CTGTTACGTTTTCATCACATGCCTATGTATACTCCCAGTTACACCTACTTTTACTGTTATCTCTCGCGACTGCTACGCGTCACGCCTTCTGCTCCACCCACTGTTACGCCTACTGCAATGTAATGCTATGTGTTTGCGCTATGTATATAAGTCCATGTATTGTTATTAAAAGTTAGCGCGCTCATCCCAGATCAAGCCCCGGCAGCTGCTGGGCCCCAGTTGTCCTGCTGGGCCCTGTCACCTCTGTTCCTATGCAGGTTGTCCTGATCCTGTCCTTATGCTGTAATAAACCTGCAGAAACTCCTACTACCTCGAATCTTGACTCTTATTTTATTGAGCTATCTGTTATTCATTCATTCATTCAAAAATAGATCCGGTATTATTTATTTATATACCACTGCACCACTCAACGCCACAGCACCACTCAACGCCACAGCACCACTCAACACCACAGCACCACTCAGCGCACAGCATCCCTCAACGCCACAGCATCCCTCAACGCCACATCATCACTCAACGTCACAGCATTACTCAACGCCACAGCATCACTCAACGCCACAGCATCACTCAACGCCTCAGCATCACTCAGCACCACAGCATCACTCAGCATCACTCAACGTCACAGCATCACGGAATGCCACAGCATCACTCAGCACCACTGAACACCACAGCATCACTCAGCACCACTGAACGCCACAGCATCACTCAGCACCACTGAAGGCCACAGCATCACTCAGCACCACTGAAGGCCACAGCGTCACTCAGCACCACTGAACGCCACAGCATCACTCTGTGCAACCATTCAACAACAACTGGTTGTAATATGTTCTCTCAATGTTTCAAGCTGTATTACAAATGTCACAAAAAGATGTTAATATTTCACTTCTGTTCTTGGATTTTCATCACAATAAAATACACTGAACATAATCTTCCCAAAAGTTATTTACAAAAGTTTAAGCTATTGCCATTATAAATTACAATAACTTTTATTTAAGTATTAATTATTAAAAAAAATAAAAGCCATTGTTATTTCTAATATTAATACATCTAAGTCATGTAAATACAACACATATTGCATTACAAATGCAACCTCTTAAAAGTCAACCCAGACAAGACTGAGGTCCTGGTGATTTCATCTACCACCTCACCATGGGGTGACCTCTACTGGCCCGCAGAGCTGGGTCCAGCTCCAAAACCCAGCCTGGTTGTGAAGAGTTTGGGAATCAAACTGGACTGTGACCTCACTATGGTCAACCAAATCTCCGCTGTAGTGGGTAGCTGCACTAATATTATTCGACAGCTGCGGAAACTAGTGCCTATCATTTCCCAATCTATGCTACGTTCCATCGTCACAGCTACTGTAATCTCACGCATAGATTATGGAAATGCCCTCTACCTTGGCCTACCACAAACCCTGACAAACAGGCTACAGGTGGTGATGAACGATGCTGCTCGTCTTATTTTCAGGCTGCCAAGACGTACTAGAGCATCCCCCCTGCTGCAGAGTCTCCACTGGCTCCCTATTAAGGAGCGAGTGGAATTTAAAAATATGTGCATTGCCCATAAAGCCATCTACGGCATGGCGCCAGCATACATTAAAGATCGTCTAGCAGTGTACAGCCCAAAGAGAGCTCTCAGATCCTCAAATTCTCAGCTACTGGTGTGCCCCCGTTACAAACTTACCACCAAGGGAGGAAGAGCGTTCTCGGTGCTGGTTCCTCATCTATGGAACACACTACCTGAGCTATTACGTAAGGAAGGAAACCTCCTACGCTTCAGAAAGGGGTTGAAAACGCTACTATTCAGGAGAGCCCTCTGAGCCACTTCAGGTTAAGTGGAGACTTCTGTACTGTCTAAGTTGTTGTTTACCATCTAGTCCCATGCGCTTAGAGGCCTGTAGGTGATTGAGCGCGGTATAAATTAAAAATAACAATAACAATAACAATAACAATAACAATAGGTGTCTCAGGCAGCTATGCTGAAAGAGACCTTTCTAGACTTGAATCTCATCCAACACATTCACCTCTCTACTCATGAGAAAGGGCACAGCCTAGACCAAATCTGGTCTCAAAACATCTCCCTGGCTATCAAGTCCATCACGCCCTGTATTTGGTCGGATCATTTTTTGATCAATTTCACCATGACCATTGAAACAAGCATTTGCAATGCAATAGGTCTCGCATTATTTAAGTTTGAGCTATTATTATTGTAAATGGTAATGTTTTTTGCTTTATGCTATAGTTTTCTTATGTACATAAAAAGCTACATATAAAGTATTTGTTGTTAAAAATATTTATGCAGTATTTAAATTTGTTTGCATAAAAGATTACAAGAATATCTTAGCAAAAAAGTAAAACTTTTTAATGGTAATTGACTAAATGTCCATTTGTACATTTTAATTTCAAATAGGTAAGTGTAAACATCACAAATATATTGTGCAAACAGTGCAAAATATTTTAGCCATAAATATTTGAGCGTACATGATATGTGTTCCATAAAAGTATTATTATCAACTGACGCTGTCAGCAGTGTGCAATATTCTTCAGCCTTTGCTTTGTTTTGCTTCACTTTGGATATGTATACCTGTCACTGCACTATTTACACTGTGCTGTTCACACCGCCCATATTTTTTATAGTGAACAAGAGCTTTGGTAATGGGCGACAGTCGGAAATGGGGCTCAAGCGCCTAACTGTTGCTCATCAGCACTGAGTTGTGTGCCTCGATTGTAAATCATTGTAAATAACTTACATTTTGTTGTAATTATTTTTTTAAATGCTGTTTAGTTACCCACTATGCAAGAAGATTAAATTTGTGACGGATTTTAATACTAGACGTACAATTTTGAGGGATGTATGCCAGTAGTATGTTTTCACGGTTTACTTAATTTGTAGTTCTTGCACTATCACGTGATAGGCACTCGGGTGTATTTAATCAGGTTTAGCCAACAACGCAATTATGTGAGCAAGGCCACCCTGCTGGCCGAAACGCGTCATCCCGTCCTGCATGTTGCGCTGATGGAATGAAAATAAATACATTTTGAAGTATTCCAGCCTGCGGTGAATTATATTTCCTGTGTCCGTTTCTCGTGGTTGGTGAATTTCAACACCAGGAGAGGGTGTCTGTGCGCTGTACATACAAGAGAATGAGGTTACACACTTCACAGTCCTGTCAAGTGTCACGCAACTGGTGTGACACTCACGCATATCAGTGCAGTGATCCGCATCACCGCACTGAATGCATTTGTCACGCATTTTGCCAGCTGTGCCAGCGGCGCGCCAGCAGCTCTTGTGGGCCCGGGCTCTCAAGTTCAGCTTATTGCCGACTAATGTGTGCCGCCTAAAGAAACCACAGACTCACTGCAGCAGCTCTGACTGAGCTGAGCTCTCTGAGCGGCGCCGCCGCGCTACAATGTATCTCTGCTGCTAGTGCCTCTAGAGTCCGACGTCGACTCCCGTTTTCCTGTTGCCCTGGAAACTTAACTTAATGCAGATACAGTCAGCAGGGGCCGGCCGGCGCCCGGCCTGCCCGCAGTCGATACAGCCTCAGAGCTGTCAATCAACGCGGTCATGGCCATTGGCGCAACAGGGCGCCAGGATGATAAATCCGGATGTGCCGGCCTGGGATGGGCCGTCACGTCCGGAGGAAGCAGGAAGTTAAGCGGCGGGTGATTCATAGCTGCCAAGGTTTCAGATTGCCCAAGTGTGACATTTTCATATTTCAGTGAAATTATGAGTGACATTTTAATGACTATGAGTGACACTTTCGCGCGAGCTAAATCAAGCAATGAAAACGAGGGAACCATATATAAATATCAGAGAAATTACACACATTTGAGCAATGAGAAACTCTAAGAAGATCTTAAAACTGCTGCAATTGACCTATGGCTTTGCTTTTACTCACTATTGGTGACTGCTCTATTTCTACTGTAATGCTCTTTGTCTGTCATATATGGCCCAACACCATCGTGTAGTACCAATCATTTATATGTTGTGTATATAATCTATTTAATTTCTAAAGCACTCTAACATCTTTTGGCCCCTCTCTCACCAACAGTTCATTTGCTTTATTGTTATGCTCATACCAATGTAGGGTGTAAGGGCACTTCACATCAGGCACACATTATACCAATACAATTACTCTTTCGTAGTTACTATAGTCTAGCAAATGTTATTCGTAGCACATCTCCACTGACAGCAGCTGAAGTGCTAATGGGTAATTCATCCATCAAGCAAGCAAGCAAGCAATAGTGAGGGTGAAACTGACGTGCTTTGCAGTGTTCACAAGCATTCTGTCAGGTGTACTGCAAGAAATCCGAGCACAAATATATAATTAGCAACTGGGGGCTCAGGCCAGCAGGATATTCGAAAATAAAAAAAATCCCGCAGTGCCACCTGTGACCTTAGTACTAACACAGGCCGGCACTGGCTGCAGGCTGCAGCTGTGCCTGACCATGCGCTGCCTTTCATTCTGTAAATCACACAGGCTGGTGGCACTTACTTTGGCAGTAGTCGCAATGTCTGGAAGAGTGTGGCGGGCTACCATACACACGGGGCAAGTGTTCCCGAGTGATGCCATTGAAATGTATGCTACATCCGTCTGCGCTCCGCCCCTTTGTCCAAAAATCTTGCTCGCCACTGTTGCTGTCTTCTTTGAATACCAAAGGAGTCCCAGGCACGCCTGTGCCCAAAACCTTCTCCACTGTAACAGCACTGTGGATGGGATGATGCTGCGCCAGGGTCTCAGTAGAGTCACTGGAAACATTAATCTCAACAGGCAATTTGGTGCTAGGCAGTTTCTGAGCCAAATGAAGAGTCATTCAAGAACTACTTACAAACCACACTTACTTGACACAAAAGTATTTTAGGAGTGATTGATTTGGGGCACAACGGAGACCCATAGAAACAATTTCAAATGAGTACACATTATTAGCCGCAGGTGTGCGGTAATCCTGGGTATTTCATTAAAACACATCCTGCCCTGCCTGCATGCACGCTGTATCGTGGTCCTCTCGGCTTCTCAAATAAACGAAGATCTGCCAGCCAGAGATAGTTTCACTTGTGGTGACTTAAGGGAATCAGATTCATTAAAAAAATCTTGAGCAAAGAGCAAATGTTTATGTTACTGGGCAGAAGACATAAAACAAAGCGAATGAAGCACTACGGAGCTGTGTTTGGACAACAAGCAGGGTCAGGAGGCTGTGAATGGATCGACTGCCTCAGGGGTAAGAGTTGCCGTAAAGTAAACACAGCAAATAAAAGGGGAAGCCGGCAAGCAAAGAGCACAGGCGCACTCCACAGAACTTTATCTCTGCCCTAACAGCCGCCATCCCCTACACTCAAACCCCATCACCTAGCAATTAGCACATCTCACATATCACGGTCTGCGAGCTGCTGCTAACGACTTTCCTGTCTGATGATGTTTAGCAGAATTTTAGTCGATTGCGAGAGGGTTTCAACCAGCAAGATCAAAAATGAGGTATATAATTTATATGAAGAGAATAGACCCGCACGGGGACTCAGACACTGCTTGCTCCTTCGACAGTTAACTTTCCTGTTGCAAGGCAGAACTTGTAGGACACGTTTGCTCCTCTGAATGGAACCAAGACATTTCAGAAAAACTTTGACAATAATCGAACCCGGGGAACGGGAAAGGGGAGGGGAAGGACGGGGAAATGCGCTGGCATGTTATCAGTTCAAAGGAGGGTCCCACAGGAGAGGGGGCGAAAGGAAAGAAAACAACCAAGGAAAAAAAACACAGCCAGCAAAACAGGGCACATGGAAAAAAATAAATACATTACATTTTGGTGCAGACTGTCAGCAGGGTTGCATTGGTCTTATGAGATGGAAAACGCAATGCATACATAAACATTTACAAAATGGCACTGTTATAAACAAAATTCGCACGTCCAACGTTTTAAAAAACTTGGAACGTTCTGTTTGTTCTATTGCAGACAGGATTCACAGTCGATTACAATAAGAATAGTCCAATAAATAAAACCCTACGCCCCCGATCGTACCACACGAAACTCAGCTCGAAGTTAGTTTGCAGAATCCGGAATCCCTTCGAAGTTGCAACAGCCAACCCGATCAGAAACCCTTGCAGAATGAAATTCCAACCGACCACCGACATTGCTGAATAGGAAGAAGTAAAACGGGCGCATAACACTGCAGCCTGCAGCTGTGTTCTTCTTTAGCAGGGCACAGGCGGCCGTCCATATGGCACTTACTTAGATAGTTGAGCTGGGCGGCTGTGCTGCCGCGGCGGGGGGCACCACCGCCGAGCCCTCGCAGTTTTCTTTCGATTCCTGGTGGCGGCCAGAGCGGTGTCCTGTGTCGGCCGGCTCAGCTGAGCTGCCTGCGGCTGCCACAGTGATCAAGGTGCGCTGCTGACTCTGCTGTACGGGGGGGGCGGCTGCACAGGGGGCCGCGGCGGGTGGCCATGCTTAAGAGTGACGAGGACTGTGCACAGCATGCGCGCCGCCCGCCTGCCTGCACCACTCTCTAATCAGCAACAACACACATTAAGACTCACCCGCGAATGAAGCGCGAGTGATTATTAATATGAGAACAAGGTTTTCAATCCCGGGCGGAAGTCAGGCAGGCCGGGGGCGGGACGTGAAGACACACCGGAAGCCCGGGCGGGCTCCCGTGAGGTGAGAGAGCCTCGCACGCACAGAAGGAAGAGACCGCCGCCGCCTGCAACGAGCCCTCGCCTGAAGACAAGTACCGGTGAGTGGGGGCCTTTACTGAGCCTTTACTGAGCTGCGAGGGCGGGGGGCATGTGTGTGTGCGTGGGGCGGCGGGGGGCTCTGTATGTGTGTGAGCGTGCGTGTGTGTATGTGTCTTGGAGTCTGTGTATGCGTGCGTGTGTGTATGCGTGTGTGATGACTGCGGGGGGAGGGAGAGAGTGTGTGCGAGCGAGTGTCTCTGTGTGTGTATGCGCATGCATGCATGTGTGTATGTGTGGGGATGTGCACGGCGCGGGAATTCTGGTGAATGTGGACGGAGCCGACGTGCGCGTGCACGCAGCTGAATCCAGCCAGGGAGAAGCGCGTGACAGTTTTTTGTCCGTCATTCCCCCGTGTCAGCTCGCTATAAGTCTCCAGCCCTGGACGCATCCTTCGGATGCGAATTCCAGGGCGAGACCTAAAAAGGAGTAAGCCCTTGCCAAAGCTAGGAGGTAAGACTAGAATGTGGAAGAATGTTGACGTCCCCGCTTTTATTGGATCCTTAACCTCCTTCCCTCCATCTCCCTCACTCGATCAGGACATAGAAGAATCAGAAGAAGCCTTTTCTGAGTGGCTACTTCAGGCAGCTGATGTTCATGCTCCTTGTACCAACTTCTCACGCTCTCGCCCCAACAACGCTCATAGGTGGTTTACACCCCATTTGAAAACCCTCAAACTCAAGGTTCGTCAAATGGAGCGAAAGTGGCGAACAGCCTACTCAGGACAAGACAGAGCTAACTACTGTAAGGCTCGCAAGGACTACCAAAAGCTTATTCTGAAATATAAAACTGATTACTTTTCGGAAAAAATTCTCAAGGCTCAAAATAAATCAAGAGAACTGTTTAATATTGTGGAAAACCTCAGCACCAGTGACAGAACCTCTCTTCCGATGGTCCCCACCCAGGAGCTCTGCAACTCACTAAATTCTTTTTTCTTTGACAAAATCTGTACCATTAAACAAAGTATCCCCACCATTCAGCCCCCTCTTCTTTTTGCAGACACTTTTCATAATTTAGTCACCCTGGACTCCTTCCCCCTTATTGAAAATGTCAATTTATTCAAACTCCTTACAAAAATCAAATCTGGTTCCCCTGACGACATCTGCCCTCCCCACATTCTGAAAGAAGTGGGCACCAGCCTCCCCGGGCGTTTACTTTCCATGTTGAATGGATCACTTATACAGGGCAAAGTCCCAAACAATTTTAAAAAAGCCCTTCTCATCCCCCTTATAAAAAAGGTAGGAGCTAACCCGCTAGATCCGCTCAATTATAGACCTATATCGTTGCTGCCATATTGTGCTAAACTTTTGGAGTCCCATGTTTGTGACAGCATCTCCACCTTCTTGGAAAAATCAGAGTATCTTGCACCTAATCAGGCTGGCTTCCGCCCTTGCCATTCTACTGAGGCGGTCATTCTTTCGGTGCAGAACACTCTGAGGCGGAACGCGGATGCAGGGATCCATCAGGCCCTGGTGCTATTGGACCTCTCTGCTGCGTTCGACACGGTCGACCACACCATCTTGGTCGACCGTGTCGAGCAGGCAGGTCTTAGGGCCCTGCGCTGAGCTGGATCCGCTCATTCATCACTGGCCGAACACAATCGGTCAGACTGGGCTCCTTCTCGGCTCCTACTATACCCACTACCTGCGGAGTACCTCAAGGCTCCTCGTTATCTCCCCTGCTTTTTAATTTGTACCTACGCCCCCTTCTGTACTCCCTCCGGAATGCAAAGGCAACCATTTTCAACTACGCCGATGATTTGCAGCTCATCTTTCCTCTGAACACCAAGGACTCGGTGGGAGAATTTCAAAGAACCATGTCCCACATTCTGAGTTGGATGAGCTGCAATCATCTAAAACTCAACCCAGGCAAGACCGAATTGGTCTTGCCTGGACAGAGCATACTTAGTTGGAATCCCAGCTTTTGGCCCTCCAGCATGGGCGCTCCTCCTTCTAAGTCACCCTCGGTTAAGAGCCTAGGTATCTTCATTAGTGAGGATCTCTCGTTAAAAAAACAGGTTGGAGCAGTTGTGTCCTCCAGTTTCTTTCAGTTGAAGAAAATAAAAAAAATCGCCCGTTTCTTCTCCTCAGTAGCCCTCACACAGATTGTCATCTCCTTGGTTCTGTCCAGACTGGACTTCTCTAACAGTCTCTACCTTGGGCTCCAAACTGGTGAGCTCAAACGCCTCCAGCTGGTTCAGAACCAAGCAGCCAGGCTCCTTCTGAACATACCTAGGAGGCAATCAGTCAGACTTGGCCTGAAACAGCTACACTGGTTGCCGGTTGAGCAACGCGTGGCCTTTAAAGCCGGGTGCATTTTATTCAGGTCTCTACATGACACTGGCCCCTTATTCATTAGAGACTTATTTAAAAGATACAGTCCTTCCCGCCATCTCCGGTCCACTTATAAATCACTTCTGACTGTACCTCCGTACAAAAGGAAGCGTCTCAGAGGCAGCTGCTTTGACCACCTTGCAGTTGTCCTCTGGAACTCTCTTCCCCTTCACCTAAAGCTGAGCGACAGCATCCTCAGCTTTAGACATTCTCTGAAAACCTGGCTCTTTTCTCAGGCACATTACTGAGCTGCTCCAGCTCTACTAACTGACTGTCGTGCCTGGTTCCTTTCTATAGCGCCATGAAGCCTCCGGGCGTACGAGCGCTCAATAAATGCTGATTAACATTAACATTAACATTAACATTAACATGTTTGTGAAAGTTAAAACTATTGGCATTGTAAATGACAAAGCTATTAATTTTGCTATTTTCAAAACCAACACATAAATAAAAAATTGTCATTTACAATACCAATAGCTCAAACTTTCCTAATGCGAGACCTATTGCATTGCAAATGCTTGTTGTTACCGGGGACCTGCAATATCGGCCCCCTGTAACAAAGTGGGCCGAAACCGGCCCTAGCAAGCAGCTCGGCCGCACCCCCCATACCCCTCCCAGGGGGGCCGGCTAAGCATGTTTGCCTGGGCCGGTGTCGGTTCCCAGTCCAGCCCCGGTGCAGACCAACGATGGCAGGCCATCCTATCACAACTAGAACCAATCCTTGCATTGCTCTCATGCTGTTTATAGTGGAGAACAGCATGCCAGCAATACAAGGACTGGATGGAGCAGGTGAACTCAGTGCTCCAGAGCGGAACAGGGTGAAATGCTGTTTGCCTCCTGGCTCTTCAACACACAGTGGGCCTGAGAGGATTGAAGTGCGCATGTAGGGTTGGTCACTGTAAGAGACCTGCCCAACCCCGCATGCACACTTCATCTCTGCTACCTGTTAAAGCCAATCATCAGTATTGGCTCGGCCCGCACTCTCCGTAGGCTAGATACCACAGATCAACATAGCAAGGTGGTAGCTGCAGGAGGAAAGCATTAGAAGACAATAGCTGCTGTGTTTAAATGATGTGGTGGCTCATGACGGCTTGCACCGGGGAGGAGGGCAACGCCCCTTACGCTCCAATGGAGAAACCGCCTCAGCTGGTACGGTAAGTGTGAGCTTGGCGAGTACTTTGTGGCACGATGAAGCTTTGATATATATATATATATATCACCAAAAGATGTGTCCCACAAAAACGGGTCCGCACACCGTTCCAGGTAGGTTACTATCCTTTTAATAATTAATTCAAACAGGCTTTTCAGTCAAGTTGTAGCACCCCTGCCACTGCCGACGCGTTTCCGAGACTGCTGTCTCCTTCTTCAAAGGCGCTTACGTGGAAGTAGTATCACCGCAATTACCACCGCAATCACCAAAAGTCCGTTTTTATTGTTGCCGCCTGGCGCGTCCGCCCTCACTGACCTGGTGTGTGCTGGCGGTGCATGCTGGATCTTGTGGTGTGTCTTGCCCTTTGGTGGGTTTGCGGTTACTGCTAATTGTTCTGTTCGAGGAGCCACCCTCCAGTGGGCTAATCGACTGAAGATCCTGTTTGCATCCATTTCATTTTCAACTGGAAACGACCTTGGCTGTAAGGAGCAGTTCACTTAGCCTGGTCCCCTTGTTCTCAGGTGGTGCGTGTACCCTACGGCTAGGACTGCCGTATATATCACCAAAAGTTGTGTCCCACAAAAACGGGTCCGCACACCGTTCCAGGTAGGTTACTATCCTTTTAATAATTAATTCAAACAGGCTTTTCAGTCAAGTTGTAGCACCCCTGCCACTGCCGACGCGTTTCCGAGACTGCTGTCTCCTTCTTCAAAGGCGCTTACGTGGAAGTAGTATCACCGCAATGACCACAAGTCCGTTTTTATTGTTGCCGTTGGTGATTGCGGTGATACTACTTCCACGTAAGCGCCTTTGAAGAAGGAGACAGCAGTCTCGGAAACGCGTCGGCAGTGGCAGGGGTGCTACAACTTGACTGAAAAGCCTGTTTGAATTAATTATTAAAAGGATAGTAACCTACCTGGAACGGTGTGCGGACCCGTTTTTGTGGGACACAACTTTTGGTGATATATATATATATATATACATATATGTTTGTGTGTGTGTGTATATATATGTATATGTTCCACAGTATGCCTAAGCATTTCGACGACGCACTCCACAGCAGAGAAATTTAAAAGTGACCAGCAATCTGTATTTAGAAATCTCTTACTTGTCTTACGCGTTTTGGAGCTTAGCTCCTTGCTCACAGACTTTCATGGTGCATGCAGTGTGTTTAAAGGCATCCTCCTCTGCATGTTAATTATTCCAATTGACCCCCAGTGGATCTTAACCGGTGAGTTGAAAACAGTGCTCCATGCTGGGAACTGTAGTCCTTTTTAAATTGTTAAGTCTTAGTAGACCCTGCGCTGCAACATGCAGTGTTCATTTTTACATTACCCTATATTTATATATAACACTTTCACAATGACAGTGCTTTCTTTTGACCACAAATCAGCACACCTGACGAACTCACCCTTGCAGGCCTATCCTTGATCCAAGTATCTATCAGTTAAACCTCCTCAGTGTGTGAAAATAAACACTGTAAACACAAAACCTTAACAAACAGCAACAAAATTACACTGTCTCACATTGCACCTTATTTTCTTTCTTTATATATATATGTATATATATATATATATATATATATATATATATATATATATATATATATATATATATATATATATATATATATATATATATACTGCTCACAGTTCCATCAGGTAATCGTACCCGTAACAGAAGACGGCACTCTCGGAGGAGGGAGTTCAAAGATTTTATTCGGAACTCCGGGCAAGGGCAAACAAGAAGCGTTTCGGCGCTTAGTCTTTGTCAATTTCTGCACAAAACGCAGCAGCCATATTTACATATTTATATACAAGCTTCTATCCGGTATGGAAATAGAGAACAGACTTCACTTGCACAGACTTGTTGTTGCATCTCTGCCCAGACGTCTACCTGTTTTTCCAGCTTTGACACCATTCTGCAGCCCTCGGTTGAGCGCCCTCCCGCCTCCCGCTGCCCGACTCCCCTGCCATCTAGGAGTCCCGGCAGCCGAGTGGAGCGTGGGACGAGGGGGAAAGGAACCACAATCCCCAGCATCCCGAGCGGCGCACGCCGCGCCACCAGCGCGCCAGGAGGCGCTGAAATAGCGCGTCACCCCCGTCTCGCGGGACGCCGGGCGAAGCCCGGGCCAAGGGCGGGCCCGTTCTAGCCCGTTACAGACCGGGTAAGACTGGACTGGGCCACCTCATTAACATTTTATTTTTTGAGCCCCCACCAAATTCACCCTTCTGTATTCTCTGTTTTCCAGCTGGACTTCTTATTTCATTTCCTCTGTATAATTGCATATATTGTACTTTATGAACATGTCTCCCAGAATTACCAGAAACAGTAAAGCTGCGCATGTTGCCCAGATCGTAGGTCCAATAGACCAATTCATTGCTAAAGCTAATGACGCCATCAATCAGGGAGTCCTTCTGTTAGAGAGAAGGGTCTCACAAGATCTAGCAGCAGCCAGGCGCTCCTCATTAGGCTTACTGGCTACTGCCTTAACCCCGCAACGCCCTTTAGTCCCTGACCCACAACACGAGACCCCGTCAGTTCCAAGGATAGTGGACCTATCAGTATCCATTGACCTGTCTACCACGCAAATATCCCAACTTCCTGCACCTCATCCCTCCCGTTCGATTGAGAGAACTCCCATCCTTTTCTCCAATACGGGGGAGAACCCTCTATCCTCTACCACGAGGGGACAGCGGGAAGGTGCTATCCCGAAAAAGAGACAGGGACAGAAAGATGTCAAAAACCTTCCGTCAATCAATAACGATTCCCAACAGGTCTCCCTGTTTCGACCTAATGACGATTCCCCCACACTAGCTCAACCCCTATTTCCACCTGAAATTTTTCAGCAGCCTACCATCATAACAACGTCGGAAATAATTAATCTCTCTTCTGACTATCCTGCTACTGTTTCAGATGGTAATATAGGTAATGCGCGGGACCCTCCGGTGCAAGATCTTCATACCCTAGCCTCTATTGAGGCTCTAATTAAAACTCATCTTAACCCCATTAAATCGGCGTTATTTAATATCGAAAAGTTATTAGCAACTTTAACATCTGAATTAAAATCCAAGAACAGCACGACCTCCATGCCTGCTGTTCCTGTGTCTCATCAGTCCAACCCAAATTCAACAAAGTCCGGGGCCTCTCTTCCCCAACAAATTCTACAAGCCGCCAAAGTGGTGACTACCACAGCGGTAGTACATCACACTCCCACTCATACCCCTGCTCACACTGTTAGCACTAAACCACAGCAAATACCAACTAATCTAGCTGTAAAAAAACCTGTTATGCCCTCTTTGCCTGGTCCGCCTGCCCAAATGGCTAACCACCCTACCCTACCAACGACACGCCCTCCAGCTAAAACACCAGCTACTAAGAATGCGGCTTACAACACAAGACGCAATTCATTCCGTTCTGTTCACCTCCCTCCAGAAGCAACGCCGTATGTAGTCATCATGACCGGGGTCCCAACATTGCATACCAACTCTGAGGAACCCGGATGGTCCTTAAAAAATAAGGTACTCCACTGGTTGTCGATGAACCGACCACTTCCCCCGTTTGCTAATAATAGTGTTGTCTCAGTTCGTAGAGTCCCCTGGATAGGGAAGGAGCAAAAAACTATTCCAGGCGACTGCATCATAATAACTTTCGAAGACCCCCAAACTGTAGAGCACATTTGCCCATGGGGTGATCAGACATCTCCTGATGGCATCGGAACTAAAAGGCTAGCTTTTTTCTACCCCCCTGCCCATTCTCTCCCACCATCTTCGGAGTGGAATTGGACCCAGGTAGGGACTCGGCATAGAAATCCGGATCGAATAAACTGGCAGGGACCAGGAGGTAGAAACCCCATGCCCTTGTCGGACTGGAGGGGTGTCCCTACATACAATAGGTATGATTGCTTAGAGATGGTGGACTGACCACCAACAGTGAGTGACCTGCCTGGTGGGAATTCCCCCACCTTAGGGCCTTCCCCTCCGTTGCAAGTTGGTTCTCCTGTTCCCCCAAACCAGCCGATTACAACCACGCCCCTTTCAACATTGGACACGTTAACTGACCCACTGGGTGCTCACACTCTCCTTCACGCTGGTTGCCAGCTCCTTTCTAACAATCGGTGCGATAATCTTCAAGAAAGCTTGTCCTTATCTCCTAACCTTGACTCTACTTCAGTACAACAAACCCTGTCTCTGAATGGAAGGCCAGCACCTACCAATGGTCTACCATCGACCTTTTCCCTGCCCATATTATTCTGGAACGTGGCTGGCCTGCGACCCAGAATGCTATCGGCATCATGGCTGGCTTTTGTCACTTCTCATGAAATATTGTGTTTCCAAGAGACATGGACAACCGACCCCCTGCATATACAAGGGTACTTAACGTTCCACTCTCCTGCTAGCCCTTCAACACATGGCAGACCTAAGGGGGGGTCTTGTGGTATATATATATCCAACAAGCTTGATGTAAAGAAAATTTCCCTTCTGCGTACTACTTTGTACTATCAAATTCTTTTGATTATTTTTAAAACTGGTACATCATACTGTTTGATTAATTTTTATAACAACCTTCCTCCGGTTGAGTGTATAAGAATAGTCTCTGAAATTTCACTCTGTATAGATGAACAACGTGCAACGCACGCATCAACTACGTGCAATGTAATCTGGGGAGGGGATTTTAACGTACAATTGTGTTCTCATTACAAGAATTCTGATTGTGGCCTCCTAGATGAAAATGAATGTCCTTTGACACACTTTATACACTCCTCGGTAGGAGACTCTCTTAATGTTAGTTTAATGTCGTTGGAATTGACATACGCCAACGAACTTACCGACCCTCCTGTGGAATTTAGGCCCACCTTTCATGGTAGGGGTTGTTTTAGCATCATAGATTTTATACTTTGTTCATGTTCTCTAAGGGGTACAGTTACTCAGTTTAGCACAGGAACAGAAATTTCAGGAGATCATTTCCCCATCACAATAGTGTTAACGCCACCTATGTGTGCTCCGAATCCCATAAAGAATAGCATACTGACCCAAAAGTCACTGTCCATGGCAAAAACTAATGGGTATTCAGTGAAATGGTCAAAGATAGATCCACTAGAAACATCTGGCTTAGTGATCTCCAAAGCCCTACCTTGGATAAATACATGTTTGAATGAGACATCCTCCCCAGCGGAAATTATTTCTAGTTTTGGGGAAATCCTGAAAGTCATACAGAATGTCCTTTTACGAACCCATAAATCAGGCTGTCACACTGAGCCAGGCTGGTTTAATACGGCATGTCGAAAAGCCTTAAATGCCCTAAAAAAAGAGCTCCATAACCCAATCAGAGATCAAACTAAAATAGCTTCATTAAGATCTGACTATAAGCAGGCCCAATTAAGTTGTAAGAGAGACCATAAAAACGACCTCTGGGCCCAACTACATGAGAGTTGCATTAGCAATGACAGCTCTCTATTTTGGAAAATAGTAAAATCTCCTTTCCTATGTGAGGGTAGTTCGCATCAGCACTTGGATGTCGCCGTGTCCGCGGATGAGTGGGTGGCACATTTTTCTAAAATCTTTAGCGACCCCCCCCTGGAACGTGCTGCACATCCTAATCCAGTGCCTAAGACCAACGTCAAAGGGGTCTATCCAATTGACCTGAACTTCTCCCTTGGAGAGGTTATAAGCGCATTATCATCTTCAAAATGTGGAAAGGCCCCTGGTCCTGATGGTGCACCACTAGACATATTCCTCTCAAACATAGATTTATGGTCCCCAATAATTACTCAGCTAATCGCTGCAGTATTAAAAGATGGCCTTTTGGACTCTTGGTCCTCCTCCATACTTCTCCCAATTTTCAAAAAAGGTGAGAGAAACAACCCCGCCTGCTACAGGCCCATCTCCCTCCTGGATTCGTTGGGTAAAGTCGCGGGTCGCCTAATTCTGGACCGCTTACAGGATTGGGCGGCAGAAAAGAACATCATAACGGACTTACAGTACGGATTCCGGGAGGGGTTGGGCACTGTCGAACAGGCTCTAAACCTTTCACTTTTAATGGGGAAGTACGTTGGAGTAAAAGGGGGTAACCTATTCATGGTCTACGTCGACCTTAGCGCGGCGTTTGATTGTGTAATCCATGCCAAGCTGTGGTCCATCTTGGATGAGTTGGGTGTTGACCCACCCCTTATCAGGATCTTGCGCGAGCTTTACACCGACGCTTCGGCGTGCGTAAGATTTGGTACGGGTGGTGAGTTAACACCCTCTTTTCCAATAAATCGCGGAGTAAGACAGGGCTGTGTCCTCGCCCCCTTTCTATTCAATTTATACACCAACGGCTTGGAAGTAGCCATGTTAGAGGGGAGCCAGGATCTACCCACCATCAATAGACGCCCAATTCCAGCACTTCTTTATGCTGATGACTCCGTAATTTTCGCTAGGACCTTAGTGCAACTTCAGAAGCAGCTTGATAAATATTGCAATTATATGCTCTCACTTGGGTTAAAGGTCAACAAGACCAAGACCTTTGTCATGCAAGCAGGGCCCAAGGTAAAAAGCTCCAAACACCTTAGCATCGAGCAATCAAAACTGGAACGCGTTAGGGAATACCCCTACCTGGGCATCCTAGTAGATGATAAGCTGACATGGAAAAGGGCGATGGTAACTAGGAGACTGCTCTACCAAACGAGCAACTTCTGCCCTCGTCTCTTTTTCCAGAAAAATGGGCAAGCCATCTCCCTCAGTACTGCTCAAAATCCATCAAGCTAAATGCTTGAGCATCGCTACATATGGAGCCGGGGTATGGGGCTATGTAAACACTGACGAACTACAAAAAATTCAGAATGGCTTTTTAAAGTACCTTTTGGCCCTCCCACGGAGTGCCCCTACATATGGCTGCCATATAGAGCTGGGGATCGACTATCTAACAGATTATATAAAATGTCAACCAATGCTCCTATGGCATCGCATATGGACAAAGCCTCAATGCCATCTCACCCGTGCACTCATTTTAGAATGTCTTGAGATGTCGGCCTGGAAAAACATCCCATGGTTGACCTATGTGGTCAACTTCTTGAAAGATCTTGACCTCATACAGTATACCATCGAGCCTTCATCCATTACTGAGATGAGCAGAAAAACACTGAAACACCACTGTCTCACTCACTTAAGGGAACTCCGTTTGTCTAATGAAATGTCCAAACAATCTAACGTACATATTCTGATGGCTCAGGTGTCTCTAGGAATTCAGCCATATCTAATGTATCATGTATCCAACTACGAAAAATACCTATTAACTAGGTTACGCTTTAATTTGTTTTTCAGATTGGTTACTTTCCCTAGAACCCTAAATTGGTCCCACGACCTGGAAAAATGTCCCTGCGACAAGGTCTCCCCCCAATCAACCATGCACGTAGTACTGTTTTGTCATTACTATGCAGTAACACGCAAGCGCTGGGTTTTACCATTGCTGCGCCAAATGGGGTTGAGGACCTGTCGCCCGGCATTTTTAGCTCTGCAACACCTCGATTCACAGTATGTGGCAAAGAACCTAGCCCTCTTCCTGAAATCATGTATAACCATCCGTAGAACTTTGGAAATGAATCTCACTTGAATATATGGACATCTGTACTAACTTTGTAAATGAATTAAAACGGTATCTTTTGGACATGTATTTTCTTACATTTTATATATTTTAGATGTATTAACAGTAACTGTGATTTTACGATGAAATGTTTAAATACGATGTACTTTTTATGATTAACAAAATGGTTAACCGAATAAAAGATTTGAACTGAACTGAACTGAACTGAGAACAGACTAATCACCAATTCGACAGTCTACATTCAGCCGCCATCTTAGAGTGTATAAAGACGAGCTTTCAAATGCATCAGGTTACGATATTAAATGAACGTTTCAAATAATTACATTGACCAATTCAGAGCGTTGGTTCTCAGAAATGAGAAATGATGCGCAATAATGCCGTGTATCGGCAAGAACGATTAATTATCAAAAGAAAAATTCTTAAGACTGTCAACAAAACTGAACAACACACAGATACTGCCCATGGATGTGCTTCTATTCTGTCTCATTCCCAATACTACTGGTATACATTGTTTAACATCTAATATTCTCAGTTTAGATCTCACACTAGAACATTCTCATGTATTCATATTTACATATTCTACATACATTCTATCCTTTAGGTGAGCAAAAACGGGGGGAATCTTATTTACAGATAAGAAAACAAGTTACTTACCTGTAACTTTGGTTCACCAGTATTGGTAACTTTCATAGATTCCCATGCTTTGTATCATTCCCCGTCGTCAGAATGGGAGCCTCGGTAGTATAAAAACCATAGAAACAAAAGAGAAACCTAGGCCTAGGCCTCATCTCATTTTGTATCCTATCACCCTCTTTTTGTAAAAAGAGACCAAACTTTGGCCAGGACCAATCAGAGCAGCCTCACCCTCTAGAACCTTCCTGAGAGAGCTCAGAGCCTCAGATTTTCGTAGCCGTTGTGCAAACCGCCACTAACTCTGTAAAAAGACTGAGCTTTCCCAGGGGAGGCGGGCGGGCGCATGGGAATCTATGAAAGTTACCAATACTGGGGAACCAAAGTTACAAGTAAGTAACTTGTTTTCTTGCCCCAGTATTGGAACTTTCATAGATTCCCATGCTTTGTATCAGAATAGCTAGCAGTAAAGTACCAAGAACACATTTTGTAAATACATGGCATCACATAACCATATAAGCAATACATATAGCATAGCAAAACAAACAAAATGTGCTCACCCGGATGGAGGGCTCATAGGGAAAGCTCACCTCTCAATGAAAAAGATTCCGCAGGACTGCTTGACCAACAGCCGCGTCGTCTCGACCTGCAGACTCCAGGCAGTAGTGTTTCGTAAAGGTATGAGTACTGCTCCACGTTGCTGCCCTGCATATGTCCTAATGGCAACTCCCGAAAAGAGAGCCACAGATGATGACACCGACCTCGTGGAGTGTGCACGGACTCTTCCGTCCAGCGGCTTGCCTGCTTCCTGATGACAGAATTTAATCGCACTGGAGATCCAGCGGGAAATGCCACTCTTTGTCAAAGGCAATCCCTTTCGTGGTGCGCTGTAGGACACAAACAACTGAGTTGACTTCCGAAAGGGACGTGTGCGCTCCAAGTAAAACTTTAAGCATCGCTGAACGTCCAAAGAATGTAGTGTGCGTTCCGCAGGTGTAGAAGGGTGCGGAAAGAAAGATTTCAGAATCAAGGGTTCATTCAAGTGGAACTCAGATGGCACCTTTGGTATGAATTTTGGATTTGTCCGGAGAACAAGACCTTCTCTTTTAAATTGCAGGAATGGATGCACTATGGAGAGTGCTTGAAGCTCACCCACTCGTCTTGCTGACGTTAAAGCCACAAGGAGGGCTAGTTTCCAAGATAGGAACTTTAAGTCTGCTTTGTGTACAGGCTCAAACGGAGCCTTCATGAGTTGCGCCAAGACAAGGTTGAGCTGCCACACTGGTGGAGGAGGACGGACTGGCGGATACATCCGGAATGATCCCTTCAAGAATTGCTTAACAACCCTAGAGGACCATAAGGAAGGACCTGAAGAACTGCGTCGATACCTTGATATGGCCGCCAGATGTACCTTGACCGATGAATGTGCCAAGCCAGATTTGGCCAGAGACAGTAAATATGGCAACAATTGATGAGGTTGGGACGTGTAAGGATGGAGACCTTCCCGTTGACACCACAAGCAGAACCTCTTCCATTTCGCCATGTAAGTCTTATTGGTACTTGGTGCTCGGGCTTGAGCCAAGACCTCCCTGCATTCCTGAGATAGTGTCAGCAGACTGAATTCTCTGTGGTCAGGAGCCACGCCGTCAAGTGGAGTGATCTCGGGTCCGGATGGTAAACCTGCCCCTGACTCCTGGACAAAAGGGACGGAATGGGTGTCAACTGAATTGGGGGAGCTTGGGAGAGCCTCAGAAGCTCTGTGTACCAGAATTGTCTGGGCCATGCTGGAGCAATTAGAATCATTTCGCAGGGTTCTGCCTTCATCTTCTTGAGAACTCGAGGAATGAGGGAAATTGGAGGAAAAGCGTAAAAGAATGCGCTGTACCAAGCCATCGAAAGAGCGTTCCCCAGGGACCCCTGATGGTGAACCTTGCTTGCGTAGAACTGGCATTTGGCGTTCTCCGGTGAAGCAAAGAGGTCGATGGCTGGCGTCCCCCAAACCGAGAACACCTTGTCTAGAATTGATTGATTCAACTCCCACTCGTGAGTCACTTCTGTCTGTCGACTCAAGGCATCCGCCCTGACACTGAGAGTTCCCGCCAGGTGCTCGGCTCTCAGAGTGATGTTGTTCAGAATCACAAAATCCCAAATCCGTTGAGCTTCTGTGGACAGAGTCTGTGATTTGGTACCCCCTTGTTTGTTGACATAGTGCATGGCCGTCGTATTGTCCGTCCGGACCAGCACTGAATGGTTGCGAACTCTGGGCAGAAAAGCTTGCAAGGCCAACCGAATGGCCGTCAGTTCCAGGAAATTGATATGGCACTGGCGCTGTCCCGGACTCCAGTGGCCACTGACTTGAAGCTCTCGGAGAACTGCACCCCAGCCCTCCAGTGAAGCGTCTGTGGTCACTACCATGGGTGAAGGCGAACTCCTGAATGTTAGACCTTGGGCGATATTGCTCTTTAGAAGCCACCATTCGCTCGCCTTTCTCATTGCTGCTGTCACTACCACCTTGTCGTTGAACGACCCCTCTGCCTGGCGCCATTGCTTGTCTAGCTCCTCCTGCAGAGGACGCATTCGCAGCCTGCAATGTGGTACCAATGGTATGCAGGATGACATCGACCCGAGAAGGGATTTGTATTGGCGGACCGACAGGAATCGTTTTCGTCAGAGTAGTCGAGCAGAAACCATCAACTTTTGTTGTCGCTCCTCCGAGGGACGATCAGTACATTGCGTGGTGTCCAACACGGATCCCAGGAATCTGGCCGTTCTGGAGGGCAGCAGGACTGACTTGCGTTCGTTCAACTGAAGACCCAGGCAACGGAACAAATGGATGCAAGTAGAAACTGCCTGAGAGATTTCCTGGAAGGATGGTGCCTTGACGAGCCAGTCGTCCAAGTAAGGAAAAACCTCTAGAGATCGTCGTCGAAGAAAAGCTGCCACCGGTGCCAACACCTTGGTGTACACTCTTGGTGCCGACCGAAGGCCGAACGGAAGCACTTTGAACTGGAAATGGCTCTTTCCCACTGTAAAGCGAAGGTACTGTCTGTGAGCTGGGTGTATCGGAATATGGAAATACGCGTCTTCTAAATCCAGCGACGCCAAGTAGTCGCCCGGATTCAAGAGAGGAAGAATTTCCTGGAGGGTGACCATCCTGAACGAGAGCTTTACGAGATAGGCGTTGAGCTCCCGAAGGTCTAGAATGGGACGCCAAGTTTCTGCAGTCTTTCGCACCAGGAAGAATCTCGAATAGAATCCCCGGCCCCTCTGAGAGAGAGGAACCGGTTCTATCGCTCCTTTGAGGAACAATTGATGGGCTTCTAGACGGAGTAATCCTAGATGTCCCGTGCGGCTGGCGTCCGGAGCTCGTGTTGGAGGAAGGTTGTGGAACTCCAACGTATGGCCACTCTCTACGATCTTGAGGACCCACTGGTCCGATGTTATTGACTTCCAACTGTCCAGACAAAGGGATATCCTGCCCCCCACCGATGTGATTGGGAGGGGAGGAACAGCAGGTAGAGCCGGGAGGCCGCTATTGTCGTTTGGCGTTGTCACAACCTTGTCGATGTTGACGGCCCCGCGGAGGGTGGCGAGAGAAAGACGCTGATTGCCCCTGTCGCTGATTTGAGTATTGGGGTTTATAGGATTGGGAAGACTGTGAGGAATATCTTTGCTGGTTTCCTCTGTAAGATGCAAATCCTCTACCTCGTGCGCCCCTAAAGGGGACCTTGCAATAGGTGAGGGACCCCAAAGACTTTGCCGTGTCCGTGTCTTTCTTTATATTCTGCAGGGTATCGTCCACATGTTTCCCGAACAGCATCTCCCCATCAAATGGGAGATCTAGGATTCTGTTCTGAACCTCTTGACGAAACCAGGTGGCCTTCAACCAACCCTGGCGCCGTAGCACAGCGGAGCCTGCCAAGGCTCGAAACGCCGTGGAAGCAATGTCCATTGCACAATCAATCACTTCTGCAGAAGACTTTTGCCCTTCTGTAAGCACCTTCTTGGCTTCTTCCTTTGTGGGATCTGGTAATAGCTCCACGAAGGGTTCCATGTCGCACCACATCTGGCGGTCGTAACGGCCTAAGATGGCAAGAGCATTTGCCGCTCTAACTAGCAAGCTGGCCATGGAGGAAAACCGTTTTCCAACATTATCCAGACGTCTGCTGTCCTTGTCCGGGGGTGTAGTCAACGGTGTGGACGGATTCTTCGACTTGCTTTGGGCCGCCTGAGAGATGACTGAGTCAGGCTTCGGCTGACCAAGAAGGCAAGCTGGACTGCCATCCGGAGCCCTATATTTCTTTTCCAGCCTGGGGAGTACTGGAATCACCGTGGCTGGACTCTGCATGATCTTCATGCCCTCCTCCCATACATGCTCAATGATGGGAATAGACTTGACAGACCTCCGGTATTGTTCTTTAAAGTCATAAAGGAAACATTCTGATTCCTCTCTTGAAATAGGTAAGCCAAACCTTTTTGCTGCCCGCTCCATGAGATGGTGAAAACCCCCGATATCCACCGGGGGGGAGACGGACGTGTCACGACCCGAGGCGTCCGGATCTTGTGGTCCACTGTCCCCCTGATCCAAGTCTGGGTCCTGTAACGGATCAACTAAAGGATCCACCTGCATCACTTCTTCATCCGAAGAGGTATCCTGATGGACCGTCTGAACTGGTAAGGGGTCTGGTGTACGGACCCGCACCAAACGTGCCACCGGCGGTGGTGAAGAGGACACCACTGGAACAGTAATAGTCGGCTGCACTTGTGGCTGGATTTGGGGTGGAGGAAATGCAGACTGTCCAGGCATTTCCGACGGAAACCTTTGACGATAATCCTGAAGCATCAGTTGCAAGTCCGAAATAAGCGAAGAGGGCATGGCCACCATGCCCTGTCCCAAGACCGGTGTGCGTCGCTCATCCTGGACATATGGATGTAACTGCTGGCCACCTGCCTGCTCACAATACTCTTCCGTGTCCGTCTCCTGCATCTTGACATGCAAGTCCGAAGGACTATAGGCAGGACCATAATTATCATCATCATCATCCCCCACGTCATCCTCGTCCGATTCATCATCCAGCAGCATATTCGGTGGATGTGAAGAAACTCGTCGCGGAGAAGTCATCTCCGGCGTAATTTTCATCTTCTGAATAGGAAAAACTAACTTTTGACCCGTCGACGGTCTCGTCGACGGTGTCGTCGTCGCCAGAGCAGCCGTCGTCGACGGAGCCGTCAGCGGAATCGTCGACGGTAACATCGCCTTCGTCGACCCAATCTTCGTCGTCGACCCCATCGTCGACGGTCTCGTAGACGAACTCGTCGTCATTATCATCATCGTCGACGTTGAAGTGGTGGTCGTCGTCGACGTAGTCTTCGTCGTCGACGCGGCCGTCGACAGTAGTTTGCTCGTCGTCGACGTGGAAGACGTCAGCGTCGACGAACTCGGGACCTTGAACGTCGACGAAGTCGTCGTCGTCGAAAAAGCTGCCGCCGACGATCCCGTCGACGGCGGAACAGAAACAGCGGGAACTTTGACAGAAGTAACTGTCGTCGACGTACCTGGTGTTTTCGTCATCGACGGACGCTGTTTTCTGTCCTGTCCAGATCCTGAAGTGACAGCAGAGTGTTTGTCACTGGATTTACTCTTTTTGGACGGAGGAGAAGGGAGAACACCCTCCTTTTTGTCCTTTAAGGCTGTAACACCTCCAGCAGCCTGTCCCTGCCTCTCCTTTTCACTTCCGTGAGGAGATTGAAGGGGACCAGCCTTCTCAGACCTATCAGAGATCTTGTGAGAGGCTTGAAGAGGGGGCTCAGATGTAGAAGCAGCAGGGGGAGACCTACCCCTCTTCCTTGATCTGTGAGAAGAAGCAAAAGATGTGGAATCCTCCTCATCTGAAGAGATCACCTCCTTGCGAGTCTTCTTTTTCTGTAGCCAAGTTAACAATCGACCTTCCCTGTCACGAAGGGTCTTGTTCGAGAAGGTCCTGCAGATCTTGCACTCTGTGGCCTTGTGGTCTGGATATAAGCAATAAATACAATTCTCATGCTTATCTTCCACAAACAGGCGTTTTTTCCCCACAAGAGGCACAGGGCCTGAACAAGGCCTTCTTCTCCTTATCAGACATCTCGATGTTGTGAAGAAAAATTGAAGAAATAACCAGAAAGTAGTTGAAAACTGAGCAGAGCTCAGTGGAGACTCCCTAGCACAATGTGCGGTAGAAAAATCTGAGGCTCTGAGCTCTCTCAGGAAGGTTCTAGAGGGTGAGGCTGCTCTGATTGGTCCTGGCAAAAGTTTGGTCTCTTTTTACAAAAAGAGGGTGATAGGATACAAAATGAGATGAGGCCTAGGCCTAGGTTTCTCTTTTGTTTCTATGGTTTTTATACTACCGAGGCTCCCATTCCGACGACGGGGAATGATACAAAGCATGGGAATCTATGAAAGTTCCAATACTGGGGCAAGAGCATATATCCTGACATCCCAATAATTTTGCAGTGTCAACCCAAATGTACAGCAAGTTCCTCACTGCTATTCAGACCCAACGGGCTCTTACATTGCAGGTCAATGATATAGCGTGATTCTAAACGCCTCAGCTTCTGAATCCTGTCACCTCCCCTAAACAATAATACATTAACAGATACCTCCCTAGTTTGTAAGCCTTCTGACAAAGGGGAGAATATTGTCTTGCTTACTAAAGACCATTATGAGAAAGAGGCTTTTCGCCAGTTGGATGACATCATGTACTATGAAAGAACGAGCATGGATACAACCAAAGTATAACTGATTTTCATTTATTGATTACCTCTTGGTATAAAAAGAACATGTTGGACTCGGATGACTACCTGTTTCTGCGATGTTTGAATCCTGTTACTCCAGCATTTTATTACCTGCCGAAGGTTCATAAAGACACCTAAAATCCGCCAGGAAGGCAGATCATCGCCTCACAAGGAAGCTTAACAGAACATTTATCTATGTATATTGATTTCCTTATTTCACAACATGTGGTTACATTGAAATCATATTTGAAAGATACAAAAGACTTTCTGACACACACAGATTAAATTGAATGGAAAGAGGGCTATTGTCTCATGGTACTTGATATCGCCAGCCTCTATACGTACATTGCACATGATGATGGGCTTAAAGCTATACAATTCTTCCTAGAATCCCGCGAATTGAAGTACTTTGAACATAATCACATGATACGTGATTTTTTTGCTTTTTGCCTGACACATAAAAAAAATTTGTTTCAAAAACAGTTGTTTAGACAGGTATCCGGGGACCGCGATAGGCACCTGCTTCGCCCCCAGCTACGCGAACTTGTTCGTTGGCGGGTTGGTGGGAGGAGCAGGTGGTCTGGGCGGAACCAAATCACACATTGAACAATAGGGTGAAGGCATGGTATCGTTTTATAGACGATTTGTTCATTGTATTTGATGGTTCCCTGGGTTTGGCTAAATCCTATATAGACATTCTAAATTGCAATGAGGTCAACCTAAAATTTTCAGGAGAAGTAAACATAGAGGAGGTTAATTACCTAGACTTGACAGTGTTTGTAACGGATGGACAGATACACACAAAGCTCTATAGAAAGACAACTGCTGGGAATTCTACCTTATTTGCTACCAGTAGTCATCCCAAGAAACTCATCAATAGCATCCCCTATGGGGAGTTATTGAGACTAAAAAGGAACAATACATGTGATTCAGAGTTCTAAAAAGCAGCAGCAACGAGCATGCTACGATTTAGAGTGAGAGGCTATAGCGAAGCTGTTTTATCGTCTGCTCTAACTAGAGTCAATGACATCCGCAGAGAAGACCTATTAGTGGATAAGGGTAGCAAGAGATCAGGGAATGGTTGTTTTTGGATGATTACCAATTATTCTGAGAATGCTGACCAATTGAAAAGAATAATGCGTAAGAACTGGCATATCTTACTTACGACAGCATCATAAGGGTTGATTTGCCATCTAACCCCTTAGTAACATTCCGTAAAATGGAAGGTCATTGAAGGATCAACTAGTCCATAGTTACCATGACACCGAACTAGCTAAGACTTCTTTGAAAGCACTAAATGGATTGTATCCATGCGCTAAATATAAAGCCTGCAAGAAGAGCAAACGTGTTATGTCCTACAATGTCCCCAACCTCAGTACGCCCAAAAAGATCAGTAAGTTTCTCACCTGCACCACTCCTTACTGTATTTATTGTCTGGTATGTCCATGTGGACTCCGTTATATTGGAAGTACCATCCATCCAGTTAAGATACGGAATTTAGGACACATGAGGGCGATTAATAACATCGATGAATCATACCCCGTGGCCAGACACTATAATAAAGTGCATAGTCGTAACAGGGATCTGTTAATGTATTATTGTTTAGATCATGTACCAGACAGTCCAAGGGGAGGTGACAGGATTCAGAAGCTGAGGTGTAGGGAATCACGCTATATTATTGACCTGCAATGTAAGAGCCCGTTGGGTCTGAATAGCAGTGAGGAACTTGTTGTACATTTGGGTTGACACTGCAACATTATTGGGATGTCAGGATATATGCTCTTATCTGTAAATATGATTCCCCCGTTTTTGCTCACCTAAAGGATAGAATGTATGTGGAATATGTAAACATGAATACATGCAAATGTTCTAGTGTGAGATCTAAACTGCGAATATTAGATGTTAAACAATGTATACCGGTAGTATTGGGAATGAGACAGAATAGAGGCCCATCCATGGACAGTATCTGTGTGTTTTTCAGTTTTGTTGACAGTCTTAAGAATTTTTCTTTTGATAATTAATCGTTCTTGCCGATACACGGCATTATTACGTATCATTTCTCATTTCTGAGAACTAACGCTCTGAATTGGTGAATGTAATTATTTGAAACGTTCATTTAATATCGTAACCTGATGCATTTGAAAGCTCGTCTTTATACACTCTAAGATGGCGGCTGAATGTAGACTGTTGAATTGGTGATTAGTCTGTTCTCTATTTCCATACCGGATAGAAGTTTGTATATAAATATGTAAATATGGCTGCGGCGTTTTGTGCAGAAATTGACAAAGGCTAAGCGCCGAAACGTGTCTTGTTTGCCCGGAGTTCCGCATAAAATCTTTGAACTCCCTCCCCCGAGAGTGCCGTCTTCTGTTACGGGTACGATTACCCGATGGAGCTGTGAGCGGTATGTTGAAGCGGGAACACCCCCGCTTGGCGTGCACCCGTTCCTGAGTGCAACTGGCTGGTGTTTTGGAGCTGTTATATATATATATATTAAGCTTACTCTATGATGTGTCAATGTACTACAAAAGGAATGCACATTTTAGAATACATGCTTTTAATGTCCTTACAACGTATTTTTCATTTAATATTTGCGTTGAAATAATACATTGTTGCATAAACACATTTTAGTTACTAGCACATTATCCCTACCAAAAACAAACATTGATAGACATGTCTGCACCCTCAGGTGAACAATCGGTACTAAAGGACGACACTCAAATGTTTGAAATCTTTCTAAATTGTACTATAATAAATGAATAAACCATGTAATACAAAAAAAAACATAAAAAGTAACATGTACTATGGTCCACTCCTATATTGTTATCTAGGGGATCAGATGGCATTTATAAACCACTCTGTCTTCAACCTTGTGATTTGAATACATTACTAGAATCCCTCAATGACAATACAGGCTGATATTACTGTTACCTGATAGGTATTCTCAACATATATATTACATGCTTGCCTGCTTTTGTTGCATAGAACCAGTGGTTTCAAAACCCATATTTCACAGAAGTGATGTCATACCCGTGAATTATTCTCCAAATATTGTGTTTCCTAAATGATGGATTTCATCCAATAAGAAGGCTGGTCCCAGTAGGATTTCCTTCCTTACGGATAACTTTTCTCTGAGTATGACTTTGTATTTAGATCATGACAGACATCAGTGGTGGCTCCTCCACTAAGGCGGAGGAGCGCCCCCCCCCACTGCTTTTCACAGTGGAAAAAAAGCAAATATAAAATGATAATAACTCTACTTTATAATCATTTTATATTTCCTGCTGCGGCGTGTCAGCGGGCGGGGCAGGTCTGCTCTCTGCGCATGAATGTTCTTCACGTAGGCTGCATTATAGCCTGCATGGAGAACATGCACAGCTTCCCATTCCCTGGCTGAGCGCCGAACCACGGCGCTCAGACCAATCAAAACGCTGCACTGTAGCGTTGTGATTGACTATCGGGAGGCTGGGAGCTGGGTGCTTCCTACTTTCTTTGCAGAGAAGAAGACAGGAAGAAGACGCAGGAGAGGCGGCGGTGGTCGGCCAGCAGGCCAGCGGGCCGGCAAGTGTTTTATTTTTAATCCCTCCCCCTCTTCCTGCCCTACTGCTGCTTCCCGGGAGCAGCCGCGCTTGTCAGACATAAGCCAAAGGAGTTTACCATATCACATGCTCTATTCCCTTCCTGAAACAGAAACAACCTTGAATACTGTATTTGAAATCAAGGAGCACAGTTAACAGCACCCTGCAGACAGCAGCTTCAAGAACTTCTCAGTACTGCAGATCAAGGGCCAGATGTAGGAAGCCTAATACCGGTCAGTAACGGCCGAAATTACTGAATTTCGGCCGTTACCGACCGGTATTAGGCTTTTGGAATGTAGGGGCCTCATTTAAGGATTCGGTAATTTACCGAATCGGTAATTTAAGGAATCGGTAATTTAAGGAATCGGTAAATTACCGAATTCTTAAATACCGATTCGGTAAATTACCGAATCCTTAATGTCACTTGTAAGGATTCGTTATTTACCACCAACTACAAGTTGGTGATAAATAACGAAAACCGTTAAAAAAGCTATTTTGTGCTTTTTTAACAGTGCCATGTGGCAGACATGTATGTGTGTCACATGTGCACCCATGCACTATACAGGGGTGCAACAGGGTGTCAATGTGACACCCTGCAACCCTTGTAGGTCTACCCCTATTACCGATTCGGTATTTACCGAATCGGTAATTCTCATTCATTCCTATGGGCCTCTAGGCCCATAGGAATTAATGGGGAATACTGATTCGGGGAATACCGATTCGGTAAATACCGAATCGGTATTTACAGAATGTTGCCGATTCGGTAAAATTTACCGAATCATTATCTACATATCATTTACCGATTCTAAAATACCGAATCGGTAAAATTCGGTATTTTAGAATCGGTAAATGATATTTACCTACATCTGGCCCCAAATGTCTTAGTAACACAAGGCATGTCTTCATTAAAGGTAACCTTTTCATCTACAAGATTAAAAATGTCTTCTTTGTTATACTACAATCATCCAAACAGTCTAGTACTGAACCCTAAAAAAATCCTGTTTGAAAAAGCTCCTTCTGCTCCACAAACATCAGAAAAATAAACATATAGTACAAAAAAATACATAATCTTTGACATGTACGCTAAGGTCCAGTAAAGGCCCCAGAGCTCTGGTGACATCTGCAAAGCACTCAGCCTTTGGCCTCGTGATTAATCGGACCCATTTTTTAAATTGGATTTTGCTTCCATACCTCACAGAACGTGCTATTATGCATGCGCGCTCTGCACACCGTACAGTACGCGAAGTCTGCATAGCTGGAGAAACAAACTTCTAAAGTGTCGCTCCTGCCGGAGGCACCCAAGGGCAGCTTTCATGAAACCATATATAATTACATTAAAACATGATCTACGGAAGAAAACATGCTCTTATCTCCCCCTGGGCCAGGGACAGCCCTAATCTTCCCTGCGTATCTTACAGGTTTATCTCGTTCTAGTTCTATCCCTGCGCTGCGGTGGGGAAAACATGTTTTCCAACCCCCTCCTGAGCTCTGAAAAGGGCAGAGCACTATATCAAGCGATATTGGAAAAAGCTCTTGACACACATCCCCGGGGGGTCTGTAAAGAAAATGATACGGATGTACCTAATTCATCATTACCGTTTTTTCATGTTCCCACATTGACCGAGTTATATTCATTATTCTATCATTAGCCGCTCTCATGATATGAATGGTGGCAGAGGTGCCATGTTATAATAGCTGACAGATGCATCTGCCGGGCATCCTTTGTAACTTCCAAAGAAGGATTCTAGTAATGTATACAAATCACGAGGCTGAAGACAAAGGGGTTCATAAATGTCATCTGATCCCCGAGATGACAATATAGGACCATATTACATGGTACTTGTTATGTGTTTTTTGTATTACATGGTTTATTAATTGATTATAGTACCATTTAGAAAGATTTAGAGCAGGGGTCTCCAACCTTTTTTGTAGAAAGAGCTACTTATGTTCAATAAAAGTCCTCCTGGGCTACTAATATTTTTAATCTTGTAATAGTGACCATATACGTCACGATTACACTAGTGGCCACCCCATGCAAAATTGTGAGTTGCTCTCACTGCATTGTATCAGGCATGGCTGCCAGCAGTAACGTGAACAAGGCTTTGTCAATTTGGAATGCCTCTATGTGTGTAATACATAACTGCCACAGCTGCAAACCCCCCAAGTATCATGGGAATAAGATGAGCAATAAGTTTGCCCCGTGCTGTATGATTTATCACTCAAATATCAACTTTAAATACATTTTGCAAATTCAACAATTTTTCTATAATCATCAGCTTCGGAAAAAAGTTATGAAAATACACACATTTTCATCTTGAATGCATGCGTTTCACTTTTGGTATGCATATATTAATTAAACCAAACAAAAGCCTCCAATTTAGTAGGCTGGGCTGCACACAGGACACCTACTCACAGGAAGCTGGAGAGCTACCAGTAGCTCACAAGTTACTCGTTGGAGAAGCCTGATTTAGAGCACTTGTGTGTTGTCCTTTAGTACTGATTGTTTGCCTGAGGCTGCAGACATGTCTGTCAATGTTCATTTATGGTAGGGATAATGTGCTAGTATCCAGTGGCGTTGCAAGGGGGTGGGGGGGTCGGCCCGCGGCATGAGTTTTGGGAGCGGTGGCCTCCCCCCGCTCTTCCATTCGGCCGCCGTGAGTTGGCAAAGGCAGGGACCGCCATGGGTGGCAAAGTGGCTAGCTACGCCACTGCTAGTATCTAAAATTCCAAGATTGGCTACTCGATCTTGCACTGCTAGGTTTTCGCTGTGTCCTATCAATGGCTACCTGATGGTAGTGCAGAGCACTGGGCAGCACTGGCGCTACAGCTGCCGGGGTACAAACCAGTGCCTTTCGGTCAATGGGATCGAGTGAGGCTTGGGTATGGTGTAGAGCTCATGCTTCTACCATACAGACCGTTGCGGACTTTAAATCACAATTCAAGGTAACTTACCATACCATCCATGTCTACCGCGGCGGGCGGCAGTGCCTAAGAGATGGATACAGAGCTTCCTCAGGGCTTCTTATCTGTCAGGCACTGGGTCACTCGGTTGACCAAATCTGTTGGACATAATCAATGCATACAAGTTAAGCGAATGATGTTGCCGCCAAAATTGCCTTCACAGATGGAATTTTATTAACAAAGTTGAGGTTCTGATTTGCTTTTGTACAGCTTAAACCTGTCAACTGAATTTCATCCAGAATGTTGGCGTACTGAAACAGAAGGAGATAGAGATTTCCCTAGAATAAAAAAAAAAATGGAATCCAAAATGCAAACGGAGGTCTCTCGGTTCTGAAGTCTGCTATTTCACCTTTGAGTTGGTCACTTTTACATAAACCTAACATTGACAGAGCCAATAAGTATAGCCTTTTGGGTCTAATAGCTTTGCCAATGCTTTTTTGACAGTGCTGTTTAGTATAGGCAGCGGCAGTTTGCACAGGTTAGGGGAGGGGTGTAGGAAGGTAGATCCCTGACTATGGTTGCCCCCAACTTTTTGCCTGGTGTTTTGCTGGTTTTCTGACTTAGTTGACCTGGGACCCTGCTATTCAGGGCCCCAGGCCTACTGCTCTCTCTGTAAAATGGATTCCATGTACCTTAGGTACATATCTAATTGGATACTGAGTCACCTTATCAGTCCCTGTACAGTGTACCTTAGGTACCCAGGGCATAGGTGTACCCAGGGCCTACCAGGGGCTGCAGCATGTATTATGCCACCCCTGGCTGGCCATCCAAATCTGACACAACTGGCTGCTTGACAGCTGGGGCAAGGTGGTGTAATCACCATTTGCTTTAGATATAGTATACCTATATCTAACCCTAAAAATGGACACACAGATCTCCTATCAGTCACTCCTATGGCAGGCCTTGACAATCCTGAAGGCAGAGTGCTTGGAATCGTGTGAGATAGTGCTCTGGCATGAGCTGAGCCTGTCTGCGGCTTTCGGGATCCATCCCTTAGCCGTTTCCATGATATCGCATACCATATACTCTTAAGTGCATTATAATCCTCGCGGTTATATGCCAACTCTGGTATCGCTTTATCAAAACATGTCGAGTAAGGTGTCATACGAATTGGAATACTAACCCCTCGCCAATTCTGGCGACGGGGTTAGCATTCCACCCTTCTAGAGGGACACGACATGTATGTAACCTGTAACCCCGGTTAAAGTCAGACATAGCCTTAGCTCCACAAAATGGATGCTGCCACCGAGACACAAGTCTGCCCTCCTGCTGCTGGGAGTCCTCCCAGAGCAGGAGGCAAGGACAAAGGGTTTCCTGTCAGGGGCGGTGCCAGCACCGTCCCAGACAGGATTTTGTGTATCCTAGGTAGGCAGGGCTTTAGAGGAAGGTGACTGCAAGTGGCACCCCGGTGCTCACTGTGCATAGGCCGGCTGAAACCAGTTCCAGGGGCACTCCAGCCCCTGGCCTGGGGAAAGCCCGCCAAAGGAGAGGGGTGTAACCACCCCCCTCCTAGTCCCACCCATAGGGCAGGACTTAGTCGCGTGCCAGCCCCCTTTTTCAGGATAAAGGTAGGAACTGGCCCCCTTCCAAATGAGATCATCTTTGAATCCTGAACCAACTTTCCACGAAAGGAACTCAAGACTCTTCTCAAGATTTCTCCCTTGTGACTAAGGAGTAGTCACCCTGCAGCAGCAGGCACCAACCAAGCATCGCGGTTTGTTGCCAGTCTCTCCTTCGGATCAAGACTGCTCCAGCACGACCAGAACCGGCTTCCCTGGCACCTCTGACCTCAACCTGCATCATCAGCCCAGCTGTGATCCGTGGGTGTGACGAGACCTCGAGGGACCGGCCATCTTCAGAACTGCACGACGCTTGTCCAGCACGACGCCTGAGTGACCCTCGACTGAGTGCCTTGGGGTAAGAGAAGCCCCGACCCTGAGCAGCTCCAGCACCGAAGTCCAGCCCCCCTGCATCCACGAGATCGGCGTGGGGCCCTTCTGCTTTTTGCTGCTCACCGCGTTGTCCAGGTCGCTTGCCCGTTGGCTAGTGGCCCCCTCACGACGCTCCACGACAACTAACACTGCTGGTCTGGTTGCTCCAGACTAGCCCGTGCTCCCCTCCAAAAGAGGAGTACCCTGGACCCTCCTGGTCCACTCAAGACGCCATTTTAGGTCCACCGCGTGGGCCTTGCATTTGCCAAGACTTGTTGCCCCAATCCTGGGTCCAGCGACGTCGACAGCAAGAACCTTCGTGGGACAGCTCGCACCTCCATCCTGGTCGCCGACAACGCCTCCTGGTCCGAGAGACTGCAGAGCCCAGCAGCGCCCACTCACCTGACTGCGGTGACTTCCCCCGGTGCCATCTTGGTGCCCACTTAATCACTGGCTAGTGATTCAAGAACTTGGTCCCCTCTGCTTTCAGGTTTTCTTCTTCCCTGATCCAGGCTTGGATCACCACGAACTTCTTCACTGGCCGCCTGCCAGCAACTTTTTCTTCAGGCTCCTGGATCTTCAATGTGGGTTTCCGACGCAACTTCAACCCTATGCAGCCGCAGCTCCTGGGCTAGGTAACCTGAGTACTCCGGTGCTCCAGCATAGTCCAACACCCTAAGTGTTCGGATCCACTCCCGTTTTCGACCCACCTAGTCGGGTTCGCCCGAGAACAGTAACTTTGTCTTTACTAGCTTCCATAGACTTTTTCCCGCCTTACGCGTGAGAGTTCCCACTCTGCACACGACGTCCACAGGCCTCCTGCAACTAATCTGAGTGTTTAGTATTGTAGGACTAGCGATTCTAAAGTCTATGAGAATAGTTACTTACCTGCTAGTAATTCGCATTCCACTTTTGTAATATATGGTTTTTCGTGCCCCTCGGGCATTTGTGTAAATTGTGCGACTTAAAGTATTTTCTTAAGAGTTTTGTATTGTGCTTAGCTCCCTGACTCATAGAGTTCAGGGTAGACTTGTTAGAAATAAATATACATTTATTTTCATAACAACTTGTGTGGTGTCCTTTCACTTGGTGTTCAATGGGTAATGTGATGGTAAAACAGCTGGCTTAACACGCCCTCTAGAGTCTTAGCCTTAGACTGCTCGTATCCATGCTACTAGGATAGCTGGTCTATAAGGTTGACTTACAACCAATCATCAATAAGGGTTGTTTGGACTGATATATAGTGATCACTAGAATAGTGAGCACTGCACATCAGGCCAACTTCTCACATTGGTGAGCAGCGGTTGGGATTTGAGCTTGCTGTTGTTTTACCACACATATCCTAAGAATATCTTGTGAAAGATCACATAAGTATTAAGGTACATATAACTTAGCTTAGAATACTCTGAGTTCTACTGAACCAGCTGTTGTAGCTCCTAGGGCCTAGCACACCCTAAACTACAACTCTAGCAAGGGATCAGTAGGCAAACATATAGTGTAGGTAAGTGCACCACTTACACCTCACTAGAAAAGCATGTCTACCCAGGGAGAGTCCTCAGGTACCCCTCTTGTGGTGATTGACCCTCCACAGGTCAGCTCAAGATATGCAGCTCTCAATTTCCAGGAGTTGAGACACTTGTGTACCTCCAGGAAATTGAAACAGGGGGCTAACCCCACCACTCCCTTCCTGTTGGATCTCTTAGAGACCTATGATGCTAGTAAAGCATCTCAGGGAGATGGGAATATGCCAGCCTTAGAGGGGCACCTTGGTGATCCAGACCTCCACAACACTGTAAATGCAGTTGAGGAGGAGGAGCCTGAGGAACTCTCTGGGGATGAGGTAGACAAAGGTCTTGAGGTAGTCAGAAGGCTAACTAGGGCCAACATAGACTTGCTTGGGCTAGGATCTGGGGGACCCCCAGTACTGACCCTAAGTAGGCCTAACCTTGGAGTTAGGAGAGATAGATCTCTTTCTAGGGACTCCAATAGATCTCTGCACTCTAATGCCTCTTCTCAGAGGAGAAGGAACTCTCCCCAGAGGAGATTGACTTCCCCTCAGAGAAGGGAGCATGAAGCTAGGATGAGACAGGCTACTCTGAGGATTGAAAGGGAAGAACTTGCCCTGGCCAAAGAAAAGCTTGCCTTTGCTAGAGAGCAGCAGATGAGTGGGCTAGCTCCCACTGGTGGCAGCAATCTCCCAAGAGAAAAAGAGAAGGGTTTAGATACTAAACACCTGACAAAGATAGTGCCCCCCTTTAAACAAGGGGATGACATCCAGAAATGGATGGCTGCTTTGGAGAGGGCCTGCACTGTACAGTGCATCCCCCAAAGTCAGTGGGCAGCTATACTGTGGCTCTCCTTTGATGGCAAAGGTAGAGATAAGCTCCTCACTACTAGAGTTGAGGATGCTAACAATTACCAGGTCCTGAAAAATGCACTGGTTGATGGGTTTGGCTTAACCACTGAGCAGTACAGGTTGCTGTTCAGAGACACCCAGAAAACAAACTCAGTCTCAGGACTGGTCTGACTTTGTTGATTGTAAATTGATTTGGAAGGCTGGCTACTGGGTAGCAAGGTTACTGACTTCACAGGATTGTATAATCTTATTATGAGAGAGCAAGTCTTAAATAATTGTCAGAACCAGTTATTACACCAGCACCTGGTAGACTCTGATCTGACCTCTCCACAAGAATTGGGTAAGAGGGCAGACAAATGGGTCAGAACCAGGATTAGGCCCAAGAACCAAGGTGGTGACCAGAAAAAGGAATCAACCAAGCCTCAAGAGAAGGGTGGGAATAAATCTCCAGATCAAACCACATCAGGGCCCCAAAAATCCTCTGAGGGGCGTGGGTCCCAGAATCCTTCTAATAACCAGAAGAAACCTTATTGTTATCCCTGTAAACAGGTGGGTCATTTGAAAACTGACAGCAGTTGCCCAAAGAATAACAATAAGGAGAACATACCCCCAAGTAACATTCCCAAACCTCCTGTTACTATTAGTAGTAATCCCCCAGGTGGTGGGAGTGCCCCCAAGAATTTGGGTGCATTTAATTTGGGAGTTCCTGGGGACTCTGGCCTAACCAGGTCCCCAAACTTAGATACTCTTGTCTGTGAGACTGGCATGGGGTTTGCCAACTTCACCGCTTGTCCCAACACTTTGAGCAAGTACAGACAGGAGCCCCTCATCAATGGTATAAAAGTTGAGGCCTATAGAGATACAGGGGCTAGCATCACTATGGTGACTAAGAGTCTAGTCCCCTCAAGGCAACTTTTATCTGGTGCCACATACCAGGTGACCAATATTGATGGAGTACAGAGAGATCATCCCATGGCAGTGGTCAATCTCAGCTGGGGAGGTGTCACTGGCCACAGGAGAGTGGCAGTGTCACCAAACTTGCCTGTAGATTGCCTACTGGGGAATGATTTAGAGCTCTCAGCCTGGGCTGAAGTAGAGCAAGAAACCCATTCTAAAATGGTAAACTTCCATGGTAAGGTTAGTGGGGCAGTGATAGCCACAGCCCCAGTCCAAGATGTCCTCCATGAACAGGTCAGGAGGGCTGTGCCAGTCACAGCCCAATCTCAGACAACTTCCTTCCCAGAACAGGTTGTCAAGGCTGTGATGGTCACAGCCCACACCCAAACTGAGCCCCCTCCTGAAAAGGTTGGGAGAGTTGTGATGGCCACAGCTCAAACTCAGACAGATGATAGTGTTGTGAAGCCTGAAACTATGGATCACTCCACTCAGACAGAGAGCATTGAGGAGGAAGAGAAATCTCCCTCCCACCAGACTTTAGGAAAGGGTCAGCCTCCTCAGGGAACTGATCTGACTCCTTGTGAAGAAACTGCCACAGAGGTAGGCAGGCCTAGCCTGGCAGAACCCCTGATGTCAGTGGACCCTTCCAAGGTGGGACCCAGTCTGGAGCAGGTAACCTGCCCCTCTCTACCCTGCCTCAGTCAGCCCAGGGCTGTAGAGGTCAGGGAGGCCAGTGTTGGACCCCAAAGGGCCCCCTGTCCAAAAGAATTCCCCAATCAGCAGATTAAGGGCACTGAAGCTAGCAGTCCTAGCCAAGTGAAAATAAAACAAACTCCTGAGGGATCCCCCTTAAATTTAGTTAGGGACCTCCCACAGATGGACACTGTTGGGCACAGCCAGACCTGGGACCTAAGGGCCCCAAACCTGACCTGTCCCTCCAGTAAGCCAAACAGAGGGACCCAACCTCCAGCTGTTGGTAGCCAGAGGTTGACCCTGAGAGCCCAAAACAACTCAGTCTTGGAAAGAAAGGCCTCTATGGTGGAAAATGATTGGAGGAAGCTGAGCCCAAAATTAGTGGAGCCTCACTTCAGTACTCCATTTCAGCACCAGCCTTTTCCTTTGCCAAAACACACCACAGGTAGAGATTCCCTATGGTGGAGACCCTCAGATACCCTTAGGGTGAGGGATTGCTTAGTGGACCATGAGATGGGGGGTAACCATGCCAGTGCTGGTACTTCCTTATATGGCCACTCAGGCAATATAGGCTTACCTGGCAAGGATAGCCTTATCTCCTTTCGTTTGGGGGGGGGGGGGGGTTATGTAGGAAGGTAGATCCCTGACTATGGTTGCCCCCAACTTTTTGCCTGGTGTTTTGCTGGTTTTCTGACTTAGTTGACCTGGGACCCTGCTATTCAGGGCCCCAGGCCTACTGCTCTCTCTGTAAAATGGATTCCATGTACCTTAGGTACATATCTAATTGGATACTGAGTCACCTTATCAGTCCCTGTACAGTGTACCTTAGGTACCCAGGGCATAGGTGTACCCAGGGCCTACCAGGGGCTGCAGCATGTATTATGCCACCCCTGGCTGGCCATCCAAATCTGACACAACTGGCTGCTTGACAGCTGGGGCAAGGTGGTGTAATCACCCTTTGCTTTAGATATAGTGGAGAAGTGTGGCTCACTGGTTAGAGGCGGCAGACCCATAAGCAGAGAACGGCCCGGGACCAGGGTTCGATTCCCGACGCGGCAGGGTCGTGGACCAGGGTCAGCGGACTCGATAATTCTCGCCTCGGTGCCTACTCTAGTCAGAAACCACACTCGGCAACTCTGGGCATCAGCTTGCCTCATCTTCACAACGGCCCCCCCAGACCGCCGGGGATGCTTGGTCGCACCTTAGAGATACCCATCAGGGACCATCTCTCAGGGTGAGCCAGGACGGGTTCCCCAGCGGTCGAAGCGTGGAGATACTCCTCCAGGAGTCGATTCCTAGCGCTATATAAACCCACAATTAAATATAGTATACCTATATCTAACCCTAAAAATTGACACACAGATCTCCTATCAGTCACTCCTATGGCAGGCCTTGACAATCCTGAAGGCAGAGTGCTTGGAATCGTGTGAGATAGTGCTCTGGCATGAGCTGAGCCTGTCTGCGGCTTTCGGGATCCATCCCTTAGCCGTTTCCATGATATCGCATACCATATACTCTTAAGTGCATTATAATCCTCGCGGTTATATGCCAACTCTGGTATCGCTTTATCAAAACATGTCGAGTAAGGTGTCATACGTATTGGAATACTAACCCCTCGCCAATTCTGGCGACGGGGTTAGCATTCCACCCTTCTAGAGGGACACGACATGTATGTAACCTGTAACCCCGGTTAAAGTCAGACATAGCCTTAGCTCCACAAAATGGATGCTGCCACCGAGACACAAGTCTGCCCTCCTGCTGCTGGGAGTCCTCCCAGAGCAGGAGGCAAGGACAAAGGGTTTCCTGTCAGGGGCGGTGCCAGCACCGTCCCAGACAGGATTTTGTGTATCCTAGGTAGGCAGGGCTTTAGAGGAAGGTGACTGCAAGTGGCACCCCGGTGCTCACTGTGCATAGGCCGGCTGAAACCAGTTCCAGGGGCACTCCAGCCCCTGGCCTGGGGAAAGCCCGCCAAAGGAGAGGGGTGTAACCACCCCCCTCCTAGTCCCACCCATAGGGCAGGACTTAGTCGCGTGCCAGCCCCCTTTTTCAGGATAAAGGTAGGAACTGGCCCCCTTCCAAATGAGATCATCTTTGAATCCTGAACCAACTTTCCACGAAAGGAACTCAAGACTCTTCTCAAGATTTCTCCCTTGTGACTAAGGAGTAGTCACCCTGCAGCAGCAGGCACCAACCAAGCATCGCGGTTTGTTGCCAGTCTCTCCTTCGGATCAAGACTGCTCCAGCACGACCAGAACCGGCTTCCCTGGCACCTCTGACCTCAACCTGCATCATCAGCCCAGCTGTGATCCGTGGGTGTGACGAGACCTCGAGGGACCGGCCATCTTCAGAACTGCACGACGCTTGTCCAGCACGACGCCTGAGTGACCCTCGACTGAGTGCCTTGGGGTAAGAGAAGCCCCGACCCTGAGCAGCTCCAGCACCGAAGTCCAGCCCCCCTGCATCCACGAGATCGGCGTGGGGCCCTTCTGCTTTTTGCTGCTCACCGCGTTGTCCAGGTCGCTTGCCCGTTGGCTAGTGGCCCCCTCACGACGCTCCACGACAACTAACACTGCTGGTCTGGTTGCTCCAGACTAGCCCGTGCTCCCCTCCAAAAGAGGAGTACCCTGGACCCTCCTGGTCCACTCAAGACGCCATTTTAGGTCCACCGCGTGGGCCTTGCATTTGCCAAGACTTGTTGCCCCAATCCTGGGTCCAGCGACGTCGACAGCAAGAACCTTCGTGGGACAGCTCGCACCTCCATCCTGGTCGCCGACAACGCCTCCTGGTCCGAGAGACTGCAGAGCCCAGCAGCGCCCACTCACCTGACTGCGGTGACTTCCCCCGGTGCCATCTTGGTGCCCACTTAATCACTGGCTAGTGATTCAAGAACTTAGTCCCCTCTGCTTTCAGGTTTTCGTCTTCCCTGATCCAGGCTTGGATCACCACGAACTTCTTCACTGGCCGCCTGCCAGCAACTTTTTCTTCAGGCTCCTGGATCTTCAACGTGGGTTTCCGACGCAACTTCAACCCTATGCAGCCGCAGCCCCTGGGCTAGGTAACCTGAGTACTCCGGTGCTCCAGCATAGTCCAACACCCTAAGTGTTCGGATCCACTCCCGTTTTCGACCCACCTAGTCGGGTTCGCCCGAGAACAGTAACTTTGTCTTTACTAGCTTCCATAGACTTTTTCCCGCCTTACGCGTGAGAGTTCCCACTCTGCACACGACGTCCACAGGCCTCCTGCAACTAATCTGAGTGTTTAGTATTGTAGGACTAGCGTTTCTAAAGTCTATGAGAATAGTTACTTACCTGCTAGTAATTCGCATTCCACTTTTGTAATATATGGTTTTTCGTGCCCCTCTGGCATTTGTGTAAATTGTGCGACTTAAAGTATTTTCTTAAGAGTTTTGTATTGTGCTTAGCTCCCTGACTCATAAAGAGTTCAGGGTAGACTTGTTAGAAATAAATATACATTTATTTTCATAACAACTTGTGTGGTGTCCTTTCACTTGGTGTTCAAGGGGTAATGTGATGGTAAAACAGCTGGCTTAACACGCCCTCTAGAGTCTTAGCCTTAGACTGCTCGTATCCATGCTACTAGGATAGCTGGTCTATAAGGTTGACTTACAACCAATCATCAATAAGGGTTGTTTGGACTGATATATAGTGATCACTAGAATAGTGAGCACTGCACATCAGGCCAACTTCTCACAAGGGGGAGCCGGGATAAAGAATTAAAAAAAATACCTCCTCACTGCATCTCGCCATCGTCCTCTCCGGAACAGAGCACCCAGAAGGCACCCAGAAGGCACCCAGGCTTCCTTGAGCCAATCACAATGCTGCAATGCAGCATTGTGATTGGTAAGCGCCCAGGCTCCCCATAGCCAATCATAATGCTGCAACGCAGCGTTGTGATTGGTCTGAGCGCCGAAGTTCAGTGCTCAGCCAGGGAATGAGAGCAGGGCATGTTCTCCACTCAGGCGGTAATGCAGCCTGTGTGGAGAACATGCAAAGTGCGCATTAATGTTTGGCTGGCCCAAAAAGGGCAGGCCAAACATTCATGCACACTTTAGGGAGTGCAAACCATTCCTCCCCTCCTCTTCCCTCCCCAGCTCTGTCAGCAGAGCAGCCCACCCGTCTCGCCCGCAAAGGTGCGCGCAGCAAGGAACAATAAAATGCTAATAACTTAGAGTTATCATTTTATTTTTCCTTTGGCGACGCTCCTTCGCCAAGGCGGAGGAGCCGCCACTGAGCATAGGTGAAAAAAAAAGGGTAAAGGTGTAATGAAGTGACGGCGGATGGTGGTCATGTCATTCTGTAGGAGCACACATGCATCATCATGAGTGTGCGCGCCTACAGGAATGATGTAGGTGCCATTTTCTTTTATTGCTTATAGACCAGTCCAAGCTAGCAGGAGCCACTGAATAAGGTCAATAAAAAATGAAATTGTCAGTGCCATAAGACTGCCAAAGAGGATGGCAAAGAGCCTATGCTCCAGCTGAGGGACAAACACAAGACGGATAAGGAAAATTATTAGATAAGAAGCCAGCACATGAGAGTGGTAATAAAGACATCAATGGTAAGCAATGGGTGGGCTGAAAGCCCATGTCAAGTAAGTTCTTAGTAAGTGCACAATATGTCTTTTGAAAACCAGACAGTGTGTGCTGTCTGGCAGGTTCAACCTAAAAAGAATG
This sequence comes from Lissotriton helveticus, assembly GCF_964261635.1. Taxonomy (NCBI): domain Eukaryota; kingdom Metazoa; phylum Chordata; class Amphibia; order Caudata; family Salamandridae; genus Lissotriton; species Lissotriton helveticus. Next base: position 237,895,244 of record NC_136071.1, on the reverse strand, counting down.
GATGCCTTGCCCTGGCAGACAGTCAAGAAGGTGATTTGATAATAGACAGATTGCCTTACCCCAAAAGAACGGTGGGCAAATGTCTGAGATGGGCTACGACCACTTGTAACCGCAGTTGGATTCTACCTGGTATGTCAGAGGACAAGGGAGAAACCATGCAGATGCCAGCACTGACTGCGGGCTACACACCCCATCAGCCCCTGCACCTGCACACCTCCTACCACACGCTCTTAAGTGCGACGTGACCCCGCGGGACATGCCCAGGCCAAGGGGCGCCCGACCACACCTATTGGAGCCCTGAAGAAACTGTGCTGGGCCCCCATCTATGCTGCTGGTTATTTCCTCGTTTGGCAGAGTATTTGTAAGATTATAGGCAAAAGGAAAGTCAAACCTCTGGATCGGGGGGGGGGGTGAAATAAACATCCTGGATTCATTCCTGATGAGGGCTGCCAACGCTGACTAAAGAAATTGAATTAACTGAACGACGTCTGTCTTTAGAGGAGGAAAGAACTGGACATAAATGTGGCTTCCCAAATAGATGATCCCACGAACGCTGTTGGAGGGTCAAGGCGGGGGCGGGGGGACAGTCCCCCATCATATTGAGCAGTCTTTATTCCGGTACCTGCTGCACAGCTTTAACTCCCCCTCTAGAGCCTGCTGTCCAGAGGAAAATGGGTTGTGCTAAGAATAATAAAACCGCTAGAGGAAACAAGACTGGGAGCTAAGAAGCTACCTCGAAGGATGGCGAATCTAACTATATCGATGATTTGTGCCAAAGACTTGAACGTATATTTTCAATACTAATACAACCGTTACTGAGCAGACAGTCCAATATAGAAGAGAGCTTATTATCAAGTAACACTGGTGAGCAGGTGGCATTCATGTGGGGGGGGGGGGGGGTCTAATGGAAAACAAGGGATATACAGGGACAGGGTGAGGGGTAGAGGGAACCATGCTCTCGACTATGGCTGCCCCAATCCCAGGGTACAGCTCGCCCCAGTACAGAGGTGGCACTGTGGGGAATAAGACTCGTTCCTACACATCACCCACAGGGGGAAGTTGTTGTAACAGCGGGTGACAATCAGGTGGGGACCGCTAAAACACAATCCTCGTAAAAGGGGGCTCAAAGGCTAGCAATAGGATCGCCACATCCTCAAAACTGGGTACAAAGACAGGGCAATCTCCCCACAACTAGGTATACAGCCCAGGGGATAGTGGCTCCAACGCCCCCTGAGAGTTTCGATACTGGCAGCCGGGAAAGGTTGGGCGAGAGAGGAATTGGGAGGGGATGAGCCTAAAAGGGTCAAAGAGGCTACAAAAATTATTTGATCTTCCCCCAGCTGCCTACCCCTATGTTCTTATTCTGGTGAATACCCCCGAGTTGACTAGATCACAGACAGAATCTACAGAGCAGCTCAAGATAAAGGCTCTTTACTGGTTGACCAGTTTTGGAAGGGCGGATTTTGCACTTAGCCGTCACATTATTAGCGGGGAGAGTGGCATAGGAGGGGCAGCCCCCAAAACAATAGGCGGAGACTGTACAGTCAATTTTAATGATCACAGAATGGTAGAGCATACACTATGAAAGCTTCCCAATACTCCCTCATTTGATTGACAGATCTTCGCCCTACCCCTGGGATTTTTCTATAAACCCGTTATCGCTAAAGCTACAGAGTCTGGATGGGGCAGTACCGTTACCTGTCGTCCTTTTTCTCAGACACATTTAGAGTCTGCAAGGTTTGGAGTAAGGGTAAATAATCGGTTCTCCCCATTGGAGGGCTCGGACTCTTGTGATTGACTGACCAATGATCCTATGTCGGCCCATGGGAATAGGCATCAAGTAAGTCAGCTACAGAGGGAGGTAGAGATGACGGACGGGGGTACATTCACGTGAAAACTGATTTCTCGGAATTGTAGCAGGCTTAAAGCAGAAGTGGGATAATCCAGATTGGTTAAGATTGTGCACGCAATATATTGCAAGCATGCACAACAAACAAGGTTCAATACAACAAAAGCAGTAAAGCCCTCTTAGCTTTATTGTCGTTTTGCGCCTGCTATATAGTGTGTAATGTTCATCAGCTTTTCTTCTACCTACTGTTCAGTGTTGTACGTCCATTGTCGCACATTGCCAACACTGGTTCAGAGGCATTGTGGGCATAAATGAAAAAAATAGAAGGGTCACACAATTATACATATACCAGACTTGCCCACAAAATCAAAAATCCCATGTGGGAGAAGGGGGTCGGGCATTGGAGGGGCGGGGCCTCGTGGTAAGAAGAACCTAAGAAGCACTTGTGCACCCACCCCACCCATAGACCCTCTCTTAAAAAAGAAATTTACAAAAAAAATTGCTGAGGTTTTTTGCCAATATCCTGTAGTGTTTTCACACCCATTAATGGCCGTCGGCAGTTAAAAGCCTCCGACAATGAGCTGAAAATCTTTTGTTTACAGTGGTTTTTAGCTCGTTTTCCTTGTCTTCTCGCTGGGTGACTGTGTGAAGGGAGTCAATATCATATGTCACACGGTAGCATCATGTTAGTTAGCAGGTCTGATATAGGGCTTGATCACAAATCATTATTGGCTGTCGCTGTTACCTGTGCTTGGTGGTAACTTTAGTTGGTGCTTGGTGCAGGCACCTTTTACCACCTTTTTATGAAAGCAGTTTTCTGTAGGTGGTAATTAGTGACAAGAATTTTTGTGCACATTTGTTATGTGCCACTTTGTTGTAGTGCTGATGTGTTTTGCTGTGATCCCATCTTCGTTAAGGGTTACTGGTCATATCAAACGCCAGCAATTCCTTCCAAGACGGGTAGTACTAAAGAGGGAATGCTAACCGTGATAGCGTAAGAATAAAAGTTCTAGAGTTCTGGAATGACTCTCCATATTATCACATTCTGTTATGCAAAGGTCTTGAAGCTTAGAATTGGCTCATAGTTAACTATTACAACAACAATTTTGAGGGCAACATGGCTTTGGTGGCTGGATCACTTGAAAAGAAAATTGACCGCATTAGTGCAGTACACCTCAAGTGCCTTTATATATATTATGGTTGGGCGATTTCAACGCTCACAGCTGCCAAAGCCAATGTGTGGATTAACCGATGGGGAAGGTGACGTAAAGCCCCATTTCCTCCATTACTAGCATGGAAATGCGCTAAACAGGACATAAGTAACTAGGAATTTAGCAGTAATGAAAAAGGTAGATCCCTGTTTAGGAACACTGGCAAATACATTTGGTAGCCTGAACTGCGGACCAACTATTGATTTCATTGTGGCCTCCACCCCTATATGTGGTCGGTTTTCTCATGTAGTAGTAAATTATCTTGGTTTCACTGATCATGCCACCCTTTTCTGTTCAATGGATTGGGAAGATAAATGTAAAGGTTCAGTAGATATTGTTCCAAAGCCAGTCTTAGCAAGAAGGAACAGGTATGTTACACAGTGAATAAGGAGACGTTTTTCCCACTCATCATTACCCAAAAACAGACAGAGATCCTGATCTGTTTAGAGTCTAGTCTAGACTCAGAGCAGATGATGTCTGCAATTGATGAGATACTGGGTGAAGTCAAAACCAATTTGGTGCACACACATTCCTCTAGACAGAAACCAATAGTGCGCTGGTTTGATGCAGCTTGTTCAAAGTCTTTAAGTAATTTACATACTGCACTTAGGTCGCACTCTAGAAATATATGTCTAGTTAGGAGACTGCAAGCCCAATATAAAGAGGCTCGAGTGCTAGAATAAGAAGACTGCGGAGGAAGCATGGGAGAATCTGCAGTCTGCAGCAGAAAAAAATATATCAGGACTTCTGGAGAGCGATAAATGCCCCCTTCCTGAAAGATGAAAGCAATCCGACTTTAAATACATACGTGAAAGAGGAAATATAGATGCCTCATATTATGAAAATATTTGGGGCAGTGGATGAGGTGGTGGTCTCCCAAAAAACAGTTAGGCAGGTAGAGCCTAAAGACAGCTTGGACTTCAGTCTGGCAGAGGTAAGGCATGGGATGGCCCAATGTAGTACAGCAAAGACCCCTGGCCCGGATGGGGTTCCCATAGATTTCTTCTTAGGACACATAGATCTTTGGGCTCTAATATTGACTAACATTTTTAATGTCATAGGGGAGATGGGACCTCCAGAATCCTGGAACAAACAATAATAATACCAATTTACAAAAAAAGGAGACAAGGCTTTGCCCCAAAATTATAGACCAATTTCTTTGATAGATAGCACAGCCAAACTGATGGTGCACCTTTTATTAAATAGATTAGAGGATTGGGCCAGTGAAAGGAATGCCCTGATAGCTGCATAGTATGGTTTTAAAAAAGGGGAAGGGACCATAGATCAATGCCTCCATTTGAGTCTGATAACTGATAAATATACGGCGGCCAAGAATGGGCAAATATATATGGCCTTCATGGATCTCTCAGCCGCATTTGATTTTGTCACTCATTTGAAGTTATGGTCAGTTCTGGAAGACATGGGCATAGATGAACCCCTTATTGTTTTTATACGTCAAATGTATTCACAGGCCTAGGCCCAAGTCTGGTATGGGAGGGATGCAGAGTGCACAAGTCCCTTTGAGATCCGGAGAGGCGGTAGACAACGATGTGTCCTGGCTCCATTTATGTTTTCAATCTATACTAACGCAGTGGAGGCTGATCTGTCTGGATCTACTACAGAGTGCCTTATTTTACCTAGCTCCCCCTACCGATTCTTATTTACACTAATGACGCCATGTTAATAGCAAGATCTGGGCAGGCACTTCAGAAACTTTTAAAGGCCTACATGAAATTTAAGAAAAGCTTAGATCTTCGTGTAAACGTTTCAAAGTCTTTTGTTTTGGTCGCAGGGAACCGTCCGAGGAAATTCCCAGTTTTCCATATTGATTCACATAGGGTGGAGGTGGTGGACACATTTGCCTATTTAGGGATCCTATTCGAGGGCAAACACACATGGAAGAATATGATAAATAACAGAGCCCTTTTATTACAAAAAAGTATTAGGCCTATTTTTAATCTCATCAAGAAATTTAGGACCAAACCCATTTTGGATATAAAAAAGGTGTACGTGGCGAAAGCGATCTCTATTAGCACTTATGGGGCAGGGGTCTGGGGGAGGGGGGGGGTGGACATAGATACTTTGCAGCTCATAGCGGATGACTTTTATATAAGGCTGTTAGCCCTCCCACACAGCTGCTCTAATTTTAACTGCCACCTTGAACTGGATGGCCCTTACCTGTCAGACATAGTGCGTTTAGCTCCCATCTTATTGTGGCATTCGATATGGAGGAGGGAGACTGTTGACTTGAATCAGAACATCCTGAGAGATTGTCTAAAGATGGATTTTGCTCTCAAGATGAAGTGGCTGTAATATATAAAGTGCACTTTCAGGTCGGTGGGTTTACAGAAACTCTGAGAATCCACAGAGCTGTGAGTCGAGAATTAAGGGAGCTTTTTTATTGCAGGCAGCCAGAGAGTGAAGGAAGGTTAACTACACCAGAGCTACTGTGAACTTGTACCAATTGTCCCCTCCATCACACAGGATGTACTTTCTTATTTAGCCACAGTGTCTAACCTCCAACACCGTTTTATTTTAGTGAGGTTCCGCTTAAACTATATTCCGTTGATGTTGTGTTATCCAAGTAATGGCAAAAAACACAGTTGATGGACAGAATGTAGAACAATGTCATACATTCACCCCAGTACAAGTATCTGGGCCTAAATCCATCGTTTTTTTGCACTCCACACCACCCTGGGTTAGACACTGGCTATATGCAAATCAGCTCTGACCCTGTGCCTCATGGGAACAGTCCAGTCCGAACTACCAAGCCATGTCTTTCCCAGACCGGAATCAAGCATCGAAGGACCGGTTTCTGGCTATCAGCCTTCATCAGCCTGGATAGCTTGACTCCAGTGGTGTGGAGAGCCTGGGACTCACGTCTGAGCATACCCAGCCCACTCGGGGTGAAAATTGCAAAAAACACAGTTGATGGACAGAATGTAGAACAATGTCATACATTCACCCCAGTACAAGTATCTGGGCCTAAATCCATTGTGGCTGTAATATATAAAGTGCACTTTCAGGTCGGTGGGTTTACAGAAACTCTGAGAATCCACAGAGCTGTGAGTCGAGAATTAAGGAAGCTTTTTTATTGAAGGCAGCCAGAGAGTGAAGGAAGGTTAACTACACCAGAGCTACTGTGAACTTGTACCAATTGTCCCCTCCATCACACAGGATGTACTTTCTTATTTAGCCACAGTGTCTAACCTCCAACACCGTTTTATTTTAGTGAGGTTCCGCTTAAACTATGTTCCGGTGATGTTGGGTTATCGAAGTAATGCCCACTCTGTCGGAGATCTGAAGTGATGTCGCTGTGATGGGTTGTCTTCCCAAACTGATGTACACATATTATTTTCTGTAGTCTTTACAATGCGCAAACGCAAATATTTATTCTTCCGCTTATGTGTAATATACATAGTTTTAGGCAATGTCGCCCAGCCTTATATTTTAATCAATCACTTGTAGATCCATTTGTTTGTTACTCTCTGGCGTCATTCCTCTGGTCGTTCCTGATGCATAGGAGATCCCTTATAAATAGCAATGTATGATAAATGCGGCATTCTTAATGACGAGCAAATTCTTAACATGAATTACAAAATGTTTTTTGTGGTATGTTTTATTAATAATCTTTTTTTTATATCATGTCATTTTTAACTTATGCTCTTAAACTCTTTTTATGTATAAATATATAATGTATAATGTATTTTTTTGCGCTTTACATGCTATGTACACATAATGAAATAAAGAACTTTGGCTGACTGTCTACGGTCTCTGATGCTGGTGAAACACAGTGACGCTACTTGGATGTCTGGACAGGTCTGCTGACCGAGGCTTTTGGCAGGCCCTTGGAAGTAATGTGAAGTTTTTTGCCTATACATTCCCACAGCAAAACTCTTGTTTGAATTTAAACGATAGTGTCACTAGCGAATATTAACTACATAAATTCAAAGCTGTGCAATTCACGTGGGTAATTTTGTGATCTTTATTAGCCTACAATTTCATGCAAATCTCATAAAATGGGAACGTCTGTCAAACGGAGTCCCACTGTTCTCAACTTTATTGTATACAATTTATTATGCATGAGCTGCAATTCATTGCATCGAGATCTAATTAAAGTCAATTATGCAATAACTTTATGTATTCAAAATTCAAGCAGCAAGACTTGCCTTCATTAAGAACAAAAGACCCAGTTGTGGCAGATATTCACTGGCTTTTGGGAGCTTCTAGGATCATCTTTAAAGTTATCTGCATAATGTACAGGACAGTGTGCAACTCTGGCCCCAAAGACATGCATTAATGCTTTTGAATCTATAGTCCTGGCAGATCCTTGTTCGCAAGAGACTCACTGCTTGTCACTGTGCCTCCAAGAACATAGTAGGACTTGGCGGGAGGGCTTTAAGCCACCAAAGGGCCCTTGATGAACACTTCAAGTGAGCAATCTTCCCAGGGACTACATCACGACTAATGGAGGTCTCAAAACTCCGCACTACATACTGTTGAAATTTCGCCTTATGTTTATCGTCCATTCACGCTCCTTCTTCCTACGCTTAGAATCGATGCTTCTTACAATAGGTGGTGCTTTATACATTTCTTAAATAAATCATCACTAATATATGTAGATGATTTGGTCACCTATGTTGTCACAGTTACAGGATCCCTGAACTCACCCGTAATATAGTCAGTGTTTTCGAAGTCTGACATAAAAGCTAGGTTGGAGGACCTATAAACACTTGTGAAATAAGGAGCACTTAATGCAACTCCTGACAAAACAGGAACTATGTCTTTTGAATCACCCAAAACCTGTAAACTGACCTCACTTCTGGGTGAAGCTATTCTTGAAAAAGAGATAGGTTAGCATAGCTGCTGCCAAAGAGTAGAGTTAAACGTCATACCCCAAAATAGGTAACAGTTTTAACAGTCGCCAAACACTATATAATCATTAAGCCTCATAACAATTTCCGAATATTCCTCTGCCTAGGGGCAGCTCTTTGTTTAGTTATGTGCGTGCAGCATTATAGCATTGTATTATGCACGAAGCTGTCATGTTTAATGATGGTCCCATCAGAGACGTTTTAACCCCTTGCGGGCTCATGACGACTCCACGCCATCATGAGCCACGGGCGGCGTGTGCTCATGACGGTGTGGAGCCGTCATGCCGCCGCCCCTCCTCCCACGCATTAATTCCACGCCTGTGCGGGCGAATATATAAGCAGGCGTGGTCATGACGAACCACGCCATCATGAGCACACGCTGCCTGTGACTCATGACGGTGTGGAGCCGTCATGAGCACCAAAACGCCACGCTCAGCCCCTAGCCCCCCGCAACGGAGCGGAATTCGCGATGCAGGGAAAGGGTTAAGGCATGAGTAAAGTGGGCAATTGCCCAGGGCCCCCACCTTCCAAGGGGCGCCATGGGAAAGTGTACTTTCTCTCTATTAAACCTCGGTCTATTATATTTCATCTACTAAATGTCTTTCCCTCTCTGCCTACATGTACCTCTGACTCTCTCTCTCTCTACCCCGCGTACCTTGAAGTATTTTTGAAGTCTTGGGCAAGACATATTTCAACTGATTTTGGTGACCCTGTTAAAGTTTAACATATATTTCACTATTATTTGGCATCATGTCAGCTTGAATTAGCAGGAAATGGGTAATAGAATCTAAGTTTGTTCCATTCAGGGGCCCCCCAGAATATGTTTTGCCCGAGGTCCCCAAAATCCTACACATGCCACCTGCAAATTCTGACAGTGAACTGCATTTAGTTGGGCAGTGCTTCAGAATTCTTGTTCCCTCCCTTGGCACTCCCAAAGCCAAAGGTTTCACACACTGCTGCAGCCTTTGCCATGGAGGGTGGCAACCTTCACAGGGGGCCCTGATTCAGCATTCATTTATCAGTACTCCATGCAGTGGCAGCAGGTCACAACCTCGATCTCATTAAAACGGAGGTCGGCACAGTGACGGTTAGGCGCTATACAAGCATACATAAAAAAACAATGTACAAACAAAAAATAAAAGTTTAACTTACCTTAGCCTGCATCATGTCCTCAACGTTCTCCGGTCCCCGGCTCCAGACTCCTCCGAGAGTGAGGTCCCACCGCCAACTCTCTTACCCAATCCAAGCGCTGCTCTCGTTCTGTTAACAACGTTAAGCAGCATGAGTGAAGCATCTGGATTGGCTGGAAGTGGCTGGCTTAGCGCTCCTAAAGGCACTGGAGACCTGTGCTTGCTCTCCACCATCTGTCTAAGACAGTTGGGTTGGTGAGGGTTGAACTGCACATGTCTGTCAGACTGGCCGTAGCAAATTAGCCAACCAAACCGACATTAGCATTTCAAACTGAAGTGGCCCCTCTTCACTGCTGCCAATCATCAGTAATGACGGATTGGGCCCGCCCTGTTCTCACACTCTGATCAGTTGGCAGAGAGTAAAAAGTAAAATGATAATAAAATCATTTTATTACCATTTTATTTTTCACGCTTTATGCGCAGCAATGTGGGGGAGAGGCAATGCTCCTCCGCTCCAAAGGAGGAACCACTGCTGGGTTTGCAGACACTTGTACAGGCAACAACTTTAATGTCATTAAAGCTGAGGGCCACTGACACTGGTATGGAGCCAGAACCTCAATGTCATAAAGCTGAATGTCACTCACAAGGAAAAAACAAGCATTTGCAATGCAACGGTTTCGCCTTTGCAAAAGTTGGAGCTATTGGCATTGTAAATGACCACATTTTTATTTATGTGTTGGTTTTGAAAACAAATAAATAAATGGCATTGTCATTTACAATGTCAATAGCTTAATCTCTCGCAAATGCCACACACACACACCCACAGAGAGCCGCCCCACACAGAGCCCCCCCCACACACACAGAGCCCCCCCACACAGAGCCCCCCACACACACCCACAGAGCCCCCCACACACCCACACAGAGCCCCCCCCACACACCCACACAGAGCCCCCCCACACACCCACACAGAGCCCCCCACACATTGCGAGCCCCCCCCACACACCCACACAGAGCCCCCCACACACTGCGAGCCTCCCCCACACACTGCAAGCCCCCCCACACACACTGCGAGCCCCCCCCACACACTGCGAGCCCCCCCCACACTGCGAGTACCCTACCTTTTTTAGTCTCCTGTTTATTTTTTTAAACGTTCTATTGAGTAACACGTTTCTCATGTAAAGTAACTGGTCCTATAGTACAGCGCTCTGACACCTTTGGGTAATGTCCGCGCTATATAAAAATGCACTAAATAAAAAAACTCTGTGCTTAGTTTCTTCCGGAGTCTGCACCTCTCTGTTCAGGTGTGTATATATATAGTGTGCTCTGGTGTATGTTCCGGATTATGGATTCTAGCGTTTACTCCGTGGTCTGGATTCCAGCGTATCCCGTGTCCTCCTGGTGTGTAACCTTCCGTGCCGGTGTGTTCTGGAGTTTATTGCACACATTCTTCAGGCGCAAACATACCCACAACAGCCACACATTCATCCTGCACGACACACACATGCATTCAGAGAAATACCCTATATACTGCCTGAGCTCCCAGCATGATTAGTCTCCTTGCTGGATACACACGCATACATAACCATGCATATTCACACACATACAGCCATCCAGAAGCATAATAATAGTGCAAGAGCCCTAAGCAAGGTAACGTAACCCAGTAGGACTCCGTGGAGTATTTAAAAGACTCCATTGTGGGGGGGCAATGGACCTCTCACTCACCTGTGACCTCATTCTTATCACACTGCATTAGCACACTAGTGTACTAGTGATAGCGACACCAATTTAATTATCTCAAACACATGCCATGCTGCAAAGAAGTGCACCGATCCTGCGGAAATAATCAGTGAAAGAAAAAATACACCACACGCAGATAAATAAATCCACGCTGCAGACACACCCGTGCATGGTAGACAACCTCCTAACACATAATACAGCAGAAGCAAAACTGCAGGGGATGGTGACAGCAGGGAGGCGGATGGGGAGGTTGGGTGTTTAAACTCCCGTCATGAAGGAGATGCAGTGAGATGAGGGATAGTGCAGGGGCTGTCCGTGTGGATGAGATGGGTAATTGCAGGTATTGGTGCTAGTTGATGGACAGAGGACGAGTAGCTCTGCATTCATGAATGGAGGTGCGGAAATTCTACTTATGCAGCCGAGCGCTGTAAAGCGCCAAAGACAATAAATGGCACAAGCATAAAGACATATTATAGGAAGTAGCATTGATAGAACATGTTCTGGAGATATTAGGTACAAATAAGTGCAACTAGGTAGATTGGGGCATCAAATGAAAGAGGCTGCATTGTGATCAAAAAGATAGCAACATTTCGCTAATTCAAACAATAATGGCTAAACAAGCATTAAGCACGGGCACACGGACAGCGGGAGGGGGGGAAGGGCAAACGGACAGCGGGAGGGGGCGGGTTAACGGGCACACGGACAGCGGGAGGGGGGCGGGAACGGGCACACGGACAGCGGGAGGGGGGGCGGGAACGGGATAAACAAAATTGTGAAAATGCCGATTACCTGCAAGGAAAGTGAAATCGTGCAGCCCACCCCTGCTCGGAGTAGGGAGCGGGTCGGGTCTGCGTCCTCACAGGGAGAGCGAGCAGGCTGGTGTGACGAAGGATGCCGAGACAAAAAAAAAAAAGCACCGCCGCATGACGTGGGCAGAAAGCGAAAAATTCTCACGAATCTGCTCCGGCAATGACGGACAGATGTCTGTTCCAATGGCTAGCCTCCATATATGGAGCTAGCCAATGGAACAGAGAGGCGGAACAAAGCCACACAGTGTAAGACATAAGATTTCGCGCTGCGCGAAAGGCTGCTGTGCAGCTTTCGACAGGCGAAACCTAAACAGTCCCTCCAGAGTAAAAACCCTGGAAAGATGTCCATGCAGATCCTCCAGGCACGTGGCCATGCTTCAAGGGGGGCACCCCGGCGAGACCGACTAGATGTGGACTTCTTAGGAATGGCAAAAGCGAGTTATGCCACACCATCCGCCAGAGTGGGAGTCAACAGAATGTTTCTAAATCCTGTGAACAAGGGATTTTTCAACATTATTTCCTAGAATATTTCCCACAGAAAATAATAACCCATTTCTATCTTTTTTCTAATAAATATACAGCTCTTTCTTTACATTGATTCCTTTATGTATGGCTACTCTGCCTTACTGTAACTTAGGCCCTCATTACTATGGCGGGTGGACCGCCAACAACAGGCCATCAATGGCAGTCCGCCCGCCATCCAGGGCATCAGTCCGACTGCTACATAACCATGCAGCCGGTTAGACGACAGACGTCGGGGTAGGACCGCCACCTCCAACAGGATTAAACATCCCGACAGGAGGGCATTAGGATTCCTTACCCTACAATGGAGACTGTGCCTGCGCATCCACCACCATAAGGATTAGGATATCCCTTTTCGACTTCCTGCTCATGGCAGTCCCACTGCCATGAAAAGGCAGACGAAAAAGAACTTTGGGGTCCCAAGCAGGGCACCTGTTCCCCGTAGGCCACTGCTAAGTGGCCTGGGGGGCACATTTAATGCCCCCTCACATCCTTACATCCTTTTTCTGCGGCTTGTGCAGCTTCCCTTTTCCTGGCCAGCAGCACAAGTCGCAGTAGAAAAGAGCACTTTATGACCGCCTGCATGGCGCTCCTATCTTAATAGGGTAGTGCGACCGCCGACTCATTGTCAGATGGTCACCTGCCCGTAACGATGGCGGTCGGCGGTCCTGCTGATGCCATCGTAATGAGGGCCTTAGTTCCCCATCTCAAAGCACCAAGAGTACGCCTTGACTGTTTCCCCAAGTGATTTTGAAAGTGAGGACTATAGAGTACTTGGTGAATGCAACTAGAGTGCAATAGTACCCAGGACTCTGAGACAACAATATTAAATTAAACTACAAGAGGAGATGTGGCATAGTGGATCGAGTTACTGACTTTAGAACCTGGGGATCCAGTTTGATTCCCAGTCTCGACATCTGCTCAACATTGTGTGATTCTAAGCAAATCACTCAATCTCCCTGTGCCCAAAAACACAAAAATAGTTATGAAATCCCCACTTGAGGAACACAATCTTCTAGATGGTCTTCCAACTCCCCATGTAATGTACTGCGCTCCATTGCTTCCTAGCTAGGTTTGTGAGATATATATATATATATACACTCAAAAGAGAGCACATCACCTTTATAACCGCACAAACGTCTTACCAGACACTTGTTTAGAAGTAGAGCATACCAGAATGCTCTATACATCCTGCAAAGATGGTCCACGCCTGCATGAAACTCAATTTGACGTCCCTCTTGAATACCAACCATTTGACTTCCGCTCACAAGTCTTCTGCTGTTTTGCCACAATCTAACTTCATCGCCTGTTCCACCCCAATTCATCCTTCTCTGCTAAACAGCACAGCTTGTTCCATTCCCGCTTAGATGCACCTTTCAACATTATAAAACATAGCAATCTCCTGATTTATTTCTAATCCACCTGCAAGTTCTCCAATCATTTGAAAGAACACAATATTTTTTCTGCTAGCACTGTCAGATAATTCCTTAATTTAGTAAACTAATTCACTTAGTTTTCAAACTTTCTGTTCTACTTAAATTCTACCTATGCTTTCAATTCTCACCCAATCTAATCCAAATTCAATTACTCTTAATCACAAAGAACTGCAGATTTAATACATTAAAAAGCACATGTCAAAAACCCAAGAATAGGACCTGCTAACTCCGACCATAAGAATCCTAGACTAATGCAAGAGATGGTTCAATCTAAAGAGTACAAATTAAAAACCTAATTTACAAATAAACATTCCATTAACCACTAACACTGGGTTCCCGGGGAACCGGGCTACTTGCTGAAAAGAGCGTCAAGGTCTTGTGAGTAGGAAACGCAACATAAATGCAATTATAATACAATAACCAACTGGAGAACCCAAACACTGGTAGGAGTTCAGAACCCCTGCATTAACAAGCATTGGTTTTTCAAGATCTGTTGCACAGCAGCACTAGCTGCTGATCAACATGGACTAAAGTTTTTTTTAATAGTGCTAAGGCGCAGTCAGTGTTGACTGCGTCATAGCACTTTTTTGTTTTACTTTAAGCGCCTCTGTGCAACAGGTCTTGAAAAAATCAATAGATTTTGCAGAGGCAAAACCTATTGGCTTTGTCAATGCTTGATTAAAATTAACCCTGGGGAAAGAACTATGCTACCCTTGCGAAGTTTGTGCTACTTCGCACTACACAAACTGCACGTAGCACAGTGCAAACACGCATAGGGCAGCGGTCATTTTTTGCTTGCTCGCGGTCCTCAACGTCAAGTTGGCGACCGCGAGCAAGCAAAATGACATTCCGGCAAGACTTTTTACTCGTTCGCGATCAGCAACATCAAGTTGCTGATAGCGAGCTTGGAAAATAAACCTCCCGGCGAGATTCTCAAAGCGGGGAGGTCAAGCTTCTCATTGCGAGTGGTCGCGTATGCTCGCTACCGCTCGCGATGAGAAACTACCAGTCCGCGTTGAGAAAGCTGCCGCTCGAGTAAAAATCTACTTGAGCGGCAGAAAACTACAGCTCACACTGTGCAAGATGCCGTTTTCAAAGATTGCACAGTGCTGGATGCTTGTCCACACTGTGCAATCATTGAAAACGGCATCTTGCACAGTGCAAACAGGGTACTACGCAGTTCGCGTAGTGCTACGCGTAGCTCGCGAAGTGTGAAATGCACTTTGCGTAGCTTCGCGTAGCTCTACTTCACAAACTACGCCCAGCCCTAATTAAAATAGCCACAAGCCTTAATTGAGGAAGTCTCTGATTATTGCATACTTATTTCTGCAATAAAATTAATCTGGCATATGTGCAGTCTTCGCTTGTACTGGTGTTTGCATGAAAGCAGTTCTACCACATTATGCTATATTTAATTTCAGAAACGAAAAGATGATGGACGGAATTCTAAACAATGCAAACATACACCACGAGTCCTAGATCTGGGTTTAATCCATACTTTTTTTGCTCACCACACCAGTTTGGACCCAGCCATATGTAAATCAGTCTTGACCCTGCTCCTCATTGGACAGTCCATACGAACTACCAGGCCAGGTCCTCCCTGAATCGAAGACAAGCAACTTGAGACCGGTTTCGGGGTATCATGCCTTATCAACCAGGCTAGCTTGAATCCAGTGACACAGTGAGAACGAGACCCACGTCTGGGCATACCCTTCCAACATAAGGCAACAAAAGCAAATAGAACAGATGATAGATGGAATGCTGAACAATGCAAATGTTCACCCCCAGTCACAAACCTGGGTTTAATCCATTGTTTTTATTTCTTTATTTCAGGTTACAAATAGTGCACTGGCAGAGATGTTTTTAGAAGATTCTCCATTTTACGCCATTTAAAGCGGAAAATAAGCGCCTTTTAATTTCTTTATTTTTACCAAAACAGCATAAAGTATGGCTTTGGTGAGTATATCAATGATCAACAGCAGACGGTGTTCGAGCCCGTGGCTGTGGACCATTGCACGTGGGATTGTGCATTCCTGCACACTGAACAAAAAGATGTGTGTGTTTGAGCAATTAGGGAGGTCTTCGAGCAATTAAGAAAAGCCATGTTACAATCGATACAGTGAGTGACTGGATGGCTTTAGTTGGGGACCCCCAATGTTTGGGTGAGGGGGCGCAGCACAACAGATGTGCATGTGATCATGTGCACAGCTCTTCTATCCTGCGCCTGTGGTGATAACACCACATCTGTGAACATTTCACATAAGGACACCACACATGCACACTTGTGTCAACGCAGCAGAAAGCTGATGGAGAGCTTAATGTCGTGACAACGGACAGCAAAGGAGAGCTCCCGCTGTCTGTAAGTTTTTTAAAAGGTACCCTCAGAAGCATGCAGCCAGTAGAAAGACACCGGCCATCGGAAGCAGTACTTGATCCAGGCTCCACAGCATGACAATGGAGGCGAGGAGGAGGCAATGACCAGCAAGGAAACTAAAGTGACGTGGGAGGCAGGTGGGAGCCAGCCAATGGTAATTAAAGTGATGCAAGAGTCCTGTGGGAGCCAGCCAATGGTAAGTAAAGTGAGGTGGTAGCCCTGTAGCAGCCAGCCAATCATAGGTAAAGGTAAGTAATGGGCGGAATCTAATCCCCTTTTTAGGTCTCGCACCTGGCGACGCAGAGCGAAGCGCTGTCGCCAGCGAGACTTATTGTCAGCGACTTGGCTCTCAAGTGGTACAGACCGGGGCACGCGCAGGCGATTGGGGTCTGTGGACGCGCACTTACAGGCACGCGCACATCTACCAGGCAAACAAGCTTGCAGTTTCACTTTCGCCCCATGCTTTTAGTGCACATGTAAACAACACAGCATTCAACATGTAAGTCTTGTAACCTGTGCAAAACAGCCCCCGTCACTTACCTCTCGGGCTGGCTCTGTTAGGTGCGTGTGCGTGTTCTCAGATGCCCGCGCCCCGTTGTTTATCCTCCGCCTCAACAGAGCAGTGCTTCCTGCCTGCCTCGAGTTCAGCCGCTGTTAAGCACCCAGCCTGCGTCCGACCCCTCTTTCTTCCCGCCCGACCCCTCTGCTGAGGCTCCGGGGTCGGCCCTCGCTCCCACACAGCTCACGAGGATGGGGGGGCATGGAGGACTCAGGAGAGTAGCGGTCCCTTCTGTCGTGCATGTTGTCAGATGCCTGCGCCCCGTTATTTATCCTCCGCCTTAACAGAGCATTGCTTCCGAGGTCTGCCACCGGAGGCGGAGCCCAGGGCTGCTTCCTGCCTGCACCCGGCCCCCGTCCGACCCCTCTTTGTTCCCGCCCGACCCCTCTGCTGCAGCTCCGCGGTCGGTCCTCGCTCCCACACAGCTCACGAGCGGGGTGCATTGTAAATGCTTGTTTAAACCTATTGCGGTGGGCATGCGACTAAGGTGTAAATTGTATGTTACAGGTGTCAGCTTCTGCCACATAATATAGGTGTTTTTTCTTTGTAGGATTTTTGTATGCTCTTTGTCCACAATCTGTCAGCTTTTGTGACTCATGGTGGATTACTAAAAGTCGTAGAGTTTACAGGGTGTCCTGGTGGGTCCCCACAATACATTCCAACTCCTCGGGGTATGCACGGATTGATCAGGTGTGGCGTCATTGACTCTGCTTTATTTTAATCACTGTAAATGTCTGTGCTAAGTTGTTATGATTTTATACAACTAGAAACATCAAAAGTTTACTTTTTCAGGGTCTGCTGCCCGTAGCTTGCACGGCTTGGGAGGCAGGTGTGTGTGTTGTCTGCATGTGTTGTGTTTTGTATGTGTGTGTGTGGTGTGTGTGTTGTGTATGAGTGTGCCTGCAACTGTGGTGTGTGTGTTTGCGTGCATATGTGTGTGTTGTGTGTGTGTACGTGCATGTGTGTGTGTGGTGTGTGTGTGTGTGTGGTTAGTTGTCTACAGTTATCCCTGGGGTCGAACATCGGTCCTCCCAATCCTCAGAAGTCCCATAGAAGCATCACACATTTTCTAAAGTGTACTTACACAATTCTTGCACACACCTATCACAAGTTTGGCTGCAAAACCCATGTGAAAGTCAAGGATTTTTAACAATGGCATTTAAAACAAGCATTTGCAAATCTAATCTGCCTTGCCTTTGGGAACTATTGGCTTTGACATTTGTTTTTAGTGATGCTGTGCTGTGTGACCAAAGAGAAAACAAAACTAACTTGGTTGTACTGCAGCTGCAGTGGGTGTGTTATTTTGTAGGCATGTGTATCAGACATACATTCGTCTAAAAATATGACCAGGGTTTTCTCCATTTGTTTACTGATTCAAGTTGGGTTGGTAAATAAAAAGAGGTAGCGCCAAACCATTATTAAACAAGCATTTGCAATGCAATAGGTCTCGCCTTTGCGAGAGTTTGAGCTGTTGGCATTGTAAACGACAATGCCTTTTATTTACGTGTTGGTTTTTAAAACATAAATAAAAGGCATTGCCATTTACAATGGCAATAGCTTAAACTCTCGCAAATGTGAGACCTATTGCATTGCAAATGCTTGTTTAATACAAGAGATTTTGCAAGCACAGTGCATATGCTGTGCAGGCGAAACCTAAGCATGACGATGGAGACGAGGAGGAGATGCTAACCAGCTAGAAAATTAGAGTGATGTGAGAGCCGCATGGGAGCCAGTCAATGACCTAGGAGCTATGTAGGAGCCTGCCATTGGTAGGTAAAGTGACATAAGAGCCATGTGGGAGCCAGCCAATGGGAGCTACAGGTAAGTAATGGGCAGGTTCTAAGCTCTTCTTAAGATTTTTTTTATTACTTGAGATTTTGCTTTTCAGCACAAGAGCTGTAGAAGCGAAACCTAAAAATTAGGGCACCAATCAGTCATGTCAAAGCCGAAAACCATGGCAGCATGCCAGGACTACAGTATAACAAAAACACTGACCCCAGACAATTGTAGGGGTCATAACTCCACTGTCATTAAAACTGTGGACTTATTTCAAGTGGGGGTGCCCTGCTGGTGGTAGCACACTGAAGAGTATGCAAACTGCATGCAAGTGTGCTTCCTCCAGGCAATGTTTTAGGTAATATTGGGAAATCAACAGAAAGAAAACGGCTCCACAGACCACAAAACAGGTTTACAAACCTTCACAAAAACGGCCCACACATTCACTGCCTATCAGGCCAGTCCCTCAGATTGCCCTATAGTTCAATCCAAACCATGCATATATTCAGTTCCAGCTGCAATACGGCGCTCTTGACGGCTGGTGCTCCCGTGAGATAGCTGCCGTGTGAGCACACTGGTGCTACTTCAGACTAGTGCATTGCGGTTAAAAAGTAGGCCCGGGTGGTGAATTCCGCTCCGTTTGCTCCGTTTTCACAGTTTTCTGCCCTTCACACTCCACGGAGCTCGCACAGTGGAGAAAACTCTGTGCAGCGGAGTATTTTCCCCGCTCACCATTGTTCAGTTGGCGAGCGCAAGCTGCCACTCGGGTAGAATTTCTACCCAAGCAGCTGGAAGATCAGCGCGAACAGCAGTTCGCACTGCACTCCACCACTTGTGGAACTCCACAGAGTTTTTTTGTCACTTCACTGAGTTCCGTGTAAACTCCGCGAACTACACCCAGGCCTAGTAAAAAGCTGTGGCTTCAGCAGCCCTTTTAAGCTAACACCAGATAGACATGACTGTCCGGGAGAAAGACGCCATCATGTCAGGTGAAGTCTGGTACCATATGAATATCTGCTTTTTGTACACCAAAAGTTTGGTTGTTTCTTTTATCTATTCCACAGCCCCTTTTGGTTTTCATCCTTTTTTCTTTCTTAGGCCAAAACTGAAGAATGAGCCAACAGTTGATAAACATCTGAATTGATCAATGGCAGAAGTCAGCTAAAGGGGCTCTTATGGTATTGGGATACCAGTACTTACCACGAAAATGTCGTATTCGTTGCTGTTGGTATTTGGTGTTTCGTTTACTGTATCCTTTCTGTGTGTCCATTTATTTGGAAAAGAGGGCCTTAGTACAGAGAGGAAATAAATTGGTTTGTCCACAATCACACAAATTGATGAAGTTTGGAAGCCGGCACTCAAGCCGATTGTCGTTAATGTTCCACACTTGGTCTATCATTGAATTACTACAACTCAGTAATTTGTGTCAGCCTGATGAGTCGTATAAAGTACTAAAAATCAAAATAACGGCATGTTTTTTTTTTTAAACTGAAATTATAGAAAGAAGCCAAAAAATCACTTCACTAATGTGTTGTTTACAGTGATTGAATTGTTCACATTTTTGTTTTTTTTAAACAGAGTTTTATATAGCGACAACTTGACCAGAATTGGGTGTCAAAGCGCTTTACATAGCACCAGTTGCATTACATGAGGACACATTGAAGGATCTATTTTGTCTCAAACACAAGGGCATCAGCAGTGAGGTTGTTGCCATGACCTCTAGGCTTGAACTAGGGGCTGACCTACAATACCTGGACACCCAACACCCGGCCAGGTCACTCACTACGACCCCAGTGCTGAATTCGCCACAGTTCAAATCGGAGCAGCGGTTCCTACCCAAAAATTCAAAATTGCTGTGAAGAAGCTACGATGAGAAATCTACCATCAGACATGCTAAGGTCTATTTTTTAGCACTGCAACCCAAAAGATCTCTGTGTCTTTGGCAGCCCTGGATTCCACCTACTCATTTAGAAATTTACCAAAACCTTCTTACAAAATCCTAATAAGTATGAGAACAATGTCAACCACCTCCACAAGGAATGGAACTCCTGCCAAGGGTGCTATAGCTAGAGTCAATGAAAAAAAGCAAGAGGGAACATTTTACATTTTATTTTTTTTGTTCGTTTTTTATAGCGCAAATATGACCCCAACCTTAACAACAGAACCAGACTACGTTACACATTTTTTTTCTTTTTAGACTCGGGGAGCTAAGTGACTCCTCTAGAATCCCAGGATATTGAGCTCAGGTCTGTATTCCAGCCTGCTTCCCCATGTTCCATAGTCAGCAGCTCCAGCCGCTAGGCCACACCTCCTCCCAGGAAAGCTTTACCAGAGCTGTCTATAAAGAGAATTTAATTTGTGCTTTTAGTTTACCCATGAAGTCATAGTGGGCTGGAAGCCTCCCTATTTAGAAAAGAATATGGCAATATCGAAATCTCACAGTCATTAGCTTCTTGAGAGAGGTCTTCTTCTGTCACTTGTGGATCCTACTCGATTTCCACCCCGGTGAAAGTTTACACCTGGCTTTCTTTACCAGACTGCAAATACGAGCAGCTTTACAAATAAAGGTAAAAACTTGTTGCCCGGGCTCTATTTCCCATTATGAATCAGCAAGCCAAACTGACTTAGAGGTTTACGATGATAAGCAATATAACACAAACAGTGCGTTTGCAAAAGCGACAGGCAGCGGTGGCTCCTCTGTTAAGGCGAAAGAGCGTTGCTCCACTAATCTCTGAGCAGTGCAAAAATAAAAATAAAATGATAGCACAATGTTATTATCATTTTATTTTTCGGTACTGAGCCAGTTTAGGGTGGGCCTGGCTGTCGTCACGGAGGGAGGGGTGGTGAGCACCATACGTGCGCATGAAGGTTTGGCCGGCTATCTTAGGACGACCAAACCAACATGCGCACTTAGCATTTCTCCACAACAGGTCCAGGCTCCCAGGCACTGTCTGGGCGGAAAACCAGGCCACTCAGACCAATCACGACGCAGCGGTCATGCTGGTAATACTATTTCCAGCATGACAACAGTGTTGTGACTTGCTTAGTGGAGTCTATGAGCCTGCGTGCTTCCTGCCGGGAGCTGGGAACAGAAGAGGACGGAGGAGAGGCTGCGGCCGGCAGGTAAGTAATCTTTTAATTTTTCACTCCCTTTACACCTCCCCCGGGTGCCCCACAACTTCTGTTCACTAGCAGTTGCCACTGGCGACAGGTTAACAAGTGTTGTATAAACTACACAGATTCATAGGTGTTGCCACTGTTGTACATAAGCATTATAGATTTCTAACTTTTGTGTCTCTGATAATCTCACAAGCTGCAGTGGCAAGCACTGTTCCCTCTCCGACCAGCTTATTGTCATTTGCCCCACCAGAGTACGGATTTTCAAGCCTTGTGAAATTCCTGCTCCTGCAGGTGAATTCCACCATGTACTAAATATTCAAGCTTTCTTCAGATCTATGCCAGTAAATGAGAAAAAGCAGCTTGTTTTTTTACAAGACCTAAGTACTGTTAAGTCTGGTTCAGTTTACCTGATGTGTCTGTGCTGCTCTCTTTCAATTTCCCATCTCTGGCTGCTCACCTAAACGTGATCATCAGGATCCTGTGTTTGGGGTTCTTCACTGTGACTAGAATGTGGCAGACTTCAGTTCCTAAGTAGCATTCTGCATAGTTTCATTTTGTTGTTTGTAAGTGTCTTTTTTTCTCGGTGACCTGAACATCTTTGTTCACTTTCTTTTACTGGCAGGTATAGGTGTAGTGATTCTATACTATGCTGCAATTTTTGGAGGTGTCTGTCTCAGCTTTTAGTTTTTTGTGCTCTTCTCTGTCCACCAGTCCACTCCTATTTAGAGCACTTTTTTGCTGGTGTGAATCTTCCACAGGGCTGAATGTTATTCCCAAATATGTGCATTTGGTTAGGTTTTCAATATCCTCCCCACCACAGGTACCTTAACCTGGTCTCATTCTTTAGTACAGTGAGCTTTTTATACTTTGCAGGCTTCGTGGATTGCAGTAGCTCCACAATGTGCTAAAGTTATGGATTAGATATTTTTAGATCTCGCCTGGGAAAAAGTATGCAAGCATGGCATTTAGTCTACATACAAGAGGCTTAGAGCACACCAATTGCTTGCTATTGGTTGACTTCATTGTCAGTCTTATTTGCTGGCTCCTGATTGTTCGGTGTGTGCCAGTTTCACTTGCTCTTCGTTTGTTTCTCTCTTCTGTGGAGCATGGACCAAGTACAGTTGCTTTTTTCATTAGTGTCCTTCTACTGCTCGTGCTGGGATTGAGGTACTTTATTTATAGTGAGACATCTCTCTGTATGGTTACTGTGCTTGTGTGCACAGTGGCTTGGTTCTTTTGGTTTGGTCTGCCGTGATTTTTTCACTGCCATGCTTCTCTATATGTTTACTGCACTAGAATAGCCCTGTGAGTAGTTTTTGTTGGTTATTCTGCTTGGTTAGCATAACCTGTGCACACCCCCTCTAAAAGGAGCGGGGGGCCGAGCTGCGGCGCGCCCACACCCGTAACAAGGCCATCTTCCTACGCCAAAGCTGGGGGGCAAACAAAATTCACCCTGCCCGCCATCTTTGGGTTTTGTAGCGGGGGTGGGGGGAGTATGCAGAGGTAGCCGCCCGCAGCCCGCCTGGTTGTAGGCGGTGCCTGCAGACGGAAACGGAAGTGCGGCCCGCGAGGGCTGGGACCGATGGCTGAAGTTATTGCGGAGCTCCCCAAGGCAAGTGGGAGCGCCGCTGTTACCGCGCGGGGGGCACTGGGGCGCGCGAGGCCTTGGAAACAGCGAGGCCTTGCTGTGCCGCCTGCAAGGCTGCTCCACTGCTTGCAGAGCACTAAGTCTAGCTGTGGGTGATGTGTGTGTGGGGAGGGGGGGGAGCGAGGTTGGGGTGACCTTCATGCTGCTAGCGCCTCCACTGCGGTCTCATTGCCTAAATGCCAGCAGGCTCGGCCGGTCTCTGTACTCCTCTACTGCGGAGGGGGGCAGTTTTGATGGTCGGGAAGGGGATATTTGCGAAGACAAGAAAGCTGAGCGGATAGGGGCACTGCTCAACAGTAAACCACAGCACCTGCTCTGTGGGGCGCGCCTCCCTACCATACATGCTACTACCCACTACCACACATTTGCATGGTCCGGCGGTACCTTCCCACCCTAGTGCACAGCAGCAGAGCTATCCTTCCCAAAGATATTTTACGTTATTCATGCATTTCACATCAGTAGGCTTTAAAGGCTGCTTATATATTACCCGACAGTCTGAGAGGGCTGTGATAACGGTGTGACAGCACCGGACAAGTGGAGCCCGCTGACTCAAGCAACAGGGCTTCGGTTCCAGATTAAGAACTGCAGCCATCTAACAGCAAGGATCGCGCACTCAAATGACGCGTAGTCATGAAATTAAAGCCTACGCCCGTCTCACGGTGGAAATAACCCCTGGATTAGTATCGGGCCGAGGTCACCGAGATGCTGTTTAAAGGTTGGCACGCGCCATTGAACAATTATTCGGGGTTTCTGAGTCGTGCGCTGAAATCTGAATTCTTGTTACAGGATGAAGCTATACAAGGAAAGAGGCGTGAAAATAACTGGGGCCCAGCGAGTAGTGCGTCACGTGCACCCCTTCAAAGAAAGGCAGGGAGTTCCAGGCCCTCTCTCCATGTCAGGCTTACGGAGGAAATAAAATAAAACACGGCAAGACTTCTCTTTTATTGGTGAAAATATAGTCAATGATTGAAAAAAAATGTTGGGGGAAAGGAAAAACCTGGAATTCCAAAGGTGAGCAGGCACCTGTTAGTATTTCTGAAGGGAGCCGCGCCGCTGTCCGTCTGTGGATCGTGTTGCCGCCAGAAGCACGTGCAGCTAAACGCTTGTATCACTTTTCCTGTCTACATAATTTAGGGGCATATGTTTGATAAATGGGCCTCATTAATATTCTACTCTGTGGCTCGGAGCGGAGGGGGTTAGTCTTGGTGGACAGATGGGGGGTTTGGGAGGGCCAGTGGACAATGGCACTCGCCTCCTTCGCCGCTCCCGAGGGGAGGGAGAGAGTGCAGGATGAGATTACGCTCTTTTTTCACTACCAGGGCATGCGCCTCGAGGCTGTTGTGCCGTGAATTGAAGAAAAAAACTGCGCCAAGAGATATAGGTGAAATTTAACGGGACTTCACACCTCACAAAAGGAGTGATGCCGTGAGGCTGGGTTTACCTCTGAATACTTTCTCCCTGTACTTTCACTAACCCCCTTTTCACCCCCCGCGAGGAGCCCCCGGAGAGCCCGGTGAGTCAATCGTCTGTCCCGCAATTCTGTGTTGGGTGGGGGCGGGGCGCGGGGTATAAGGGAGGGAAAGGGAGCCTCTGTATCTCCGCGGGACACGCTCATCCGCAACCATGGAAAACAACCTCCCTTGACAAACGACCTGGCACCCTCCCCGATTTAGCCCATGTTAACACAGCCGCTCCAACGTTTGCGCAGGTTTTGTAAAGAGCCCCAGAGAAGGGCCTAAGTATTGTTAAAGGGCCCAGAGAAGCCAGTGTCTTCCTTCCCAGGTGCCCATTTTCACAGTTGCCATGCAAGTGCGCAGGCAACTCCAACGTTGGGGGCAAATGTGTGTGTGTTTGTGTGTGTGTGGCTCTGAGTGTGTGTGTGGCTCTGAGTGTGTGTGTGGCTCTGTGTGTGTGTGTGGCTCTGTGTGTGTGTGGCTCTGTGTGTGTGTGTGGCTCTGAGTGTGTGTGGCTCTGAGTGTGTGTGTGGCTCTGAGTGTGTGGCTCTGTGTGTGTGTGTAGGGCTCTGTATGTGTGTGTTGGGCACTGTGTGTGTGTCTCTGTGTGGCTTTGTGTGTGTGGCTCTGTGTGTGTGTGTGGCTCTGTCTGTGTGTGTGTGTGTGGCTCTGTCTGTGTGTGTGTGGCTCTGTCTGTGTGTGTGTGGCTCTGTGTGTGTGGCTCTGTGTGTGTGGCTGTGTGTGTGTGGCTGTGGTTCTGCTTGTGTGGCTCTGTGTGTGTGTGGCTCTGTGTGTGCTCTGTCTGTGTGTGGCTCTGTCTGTGTGTGTGTGCATGTGGCTCTGTGTGTGGCTGTGTGTGTGTGGTTGTGGCTCTGCGTGTGTGGCTCTGTGTGTGGCTCTGTGTGTGTGGGGGGGTGCGTGTGGCTCTCTGTGTGTGTGTGTGTGGGTCTGTGTGTGTGTGGGACTGTGGGTGCAAATGCAATAGGTCTCCCATTTGCGAGAGATTAAGCTATTGGCATTGTAAATGACAATGCCATTAACTTATATGTTTTAAAAACAAAAATAATGTCATGAGCAATGCCAATAGCTCTAATTTTAACAAAGACGAGCCTGTTGCATTGTAAATGCTTGTTTTCTTAAATAGAGAGCTTTGAATGAGGGATGCCGGTTTCCCTCTGCTATAAATACATGTGTTGGCAATAACTCCACAACTCGGTACACCCTTTTGGTCTGAGATTACAAGGTAGTCGCTTAAGCCTGACAGTTTGGCTCCCGTGGCTACACGTGCTGACTGCTGATGTATATGATTCCCAGAGAACTCGGTTATTCTACAACAGGGGTCTTCAAACTGTGGGGAGCGACCCCCAGAGGGGCCGTGGAGCAATGCAAAGGGAGTCGCGCCTTCACAGTGTCACTTCTGCCCTGGCCTCCAGGGCTTCAGCCCTCCTCCTCCCACATCCTGTGTCTCAGCCCAGGCTGCTGCAGTGCAGCTCGCGCTCCTGGGGCCTCGGCTGGGCAGTGTCTGGAGTCTTATCTCCGGCCGAGTTTTTCACAGGTCTTTAAAGACCATTAGCATATTTACATGCCTTTGTTAACTGATTACCAAAGCTTGGTTTTTTATGGTTCCAGTACCCCCTGGGCCCCCACTCTGCCTATTCCTTACATTTGTATTTGTACACTTACTGCTGTAGTGTGAGAATGCATTTAATGAAAAGAAATATAAAGTTGGGTTGCCAAAAGAAACATGCCTGCTATGTGTTGTTTAAAGATCCTGCAGAGACCTGCTCTTGACACTAAATTCAGTTATAAATAAAAAAGTATGTATTAATTAGTTATGTGACTTTTCTGTCTTTATTCTCTTTAATTATTAGCCATGGATCATTGAGGCATCCATAGAACACAATTAAAAGTGCTTTCTATTTATATTTGCTGTTCTAAGTATTCACAGATAAGTGCAAAAAATACAGCTGTAGGTGACTGCTTATTTCTGGGTCATCAAAATAATGAGCTGGTAACCCTAATCATTAGACTGGAAGTTTGTTGCAGGATCAGCACATTATTTATTTCCTCCACCCTCGAACCCTGATTAATGCCATTATAGCAATAGTTTAACTTATATCTGAAACCCTACGCTTCAAGTTTCTGGGAATGCACTCTGCTTTCAGACTACTCACTTCTCATTCTCACCTTCACCTTCACTTTCACATTCCCCCTGCATTCCCAGCGATCACAATGCACTCACACTGATCACAATGCACTCACACTGATCACAATGCACTCACACTGATCACCATGCACTCAAACTGATCACCATGCACTCATAGCGATCACCATGCACTCATAGCGATCACAATGCACTCATAGTGATCACAATGCACTCACACTGATCACCATGCACTCATAGGGATCACCATGCACTCATAGCGATCACAATGCACTCACACTGATCACAATTCACTCACACTGATCACCATGCACTCACAGTGATCACCATGCACTCACAGCAACCACAATGCACTCACAGCAATCACAATGCACTCACACTGATCACAATGCACTCACACTGATCACAATGCACTTACATCCTTCACCCGCTCACCCTGCACTCACACCAATCACCATGCACTCACACCATTCACCCGCTCACCCTGCACTCACAGTGATCACAATGCACTCACACTGATCACAGTGCACTCACACTGATCACCATGCACTCACAACATTCACCGACTCACCCTGCACCTACAGTGATCACCATGCACTCACACTGATCACAATGCACTCACATCATTCACCCGCTCACTCTGCACTCACACTGATCACCATGCACTCAAACCATTCACCCGCTCATCCTACACTTACCGTAATCACAATTCACTCACACTGATCACCATGGTCTCACACCATTCACCCGCTCACCCTGCACTCACAGTGATCACAATGCACTCACACTGATCACAATGCACTCACAATGATCACGATGCACTCACACTGATCACCATGCACTCACACTGATCACCATGCACTCACAACATTCACCCACTCACCCTGCACTCACAGTGATCATAATGTACTCACAGTGATCACAATGCACTCACACTGATCACCATGAACTCACAACATTCACCCGCTCACCCTGCTCTCACAGTGATCACTCTGCACTAAAAATTCGCTTGCATTGTTCACTCTGTACCTCACCCTGCAGTCACACGAGCACACTTCTCACCCTGCACTCATGTGACACTTCACTCACCTGTCCCCCCCTTACTGCTCAATCTGTAGCTCACTCAAACAAGGCCATCACTAACCATGCACTAATTCGTCCCACTCTGCACTCACAGCCGAATCCAAATTCATATGGTCACCTCACTCACCCTGCAGTCACTCCTTTTACCCTACTCTCACACTGTTGCATTGCTCACCGTGCAGTCACATGGGCACTCTTGTCACCCACACAGTGCAGAAGGTCAAAGTGCCTGGTACAAAGAAGATGTACCATGCACATCACAGAACTGAGTGTGAGTAAACTATGAGTAGCGCTATAAAAATGGGATGTTTGTCAGACAGGTGCTATAGAGAGATGAGGTGTATAGTTGGTAAGTGGTAGTGAGGGAATTCATGGAGAAGGTGGAAAGACTGTTGCACCGTGTGCGACCAGTGCTTGGACAAGCCCTGGCTGGGAGTGTTAATACCCCCCTCCCCCGAAGTTCGGGTCTAGTGGATCCCCTGCTTCTGCCTATTATTTACAGTTGTAGTGCGCTACTGTTACCAAAAGGTGTCCTGGGGCTAATAACCATCTGCCTGTGAGAGAGGGATCCGGGGTTGGGAGAGAAGAGAAGAGAAGAGAGGGATGGAAGGAAGGGGGTGAGAGGAAAGAGGCATGGGTAAACTGCTTAACTCTGCACAAGACCGCCACGGTTTGAATGCACCCTTGCTGCTCCCGGCCATGGCCAGGTGAGCTTCTAATGTGGCAGCTCGTATTCCTGCGGATTGGGAGGCCCTTCACAGAGGTTGACTAGACATCTTTTTGATGTTAATTGCTGTATTTTAGTTATAAACTGGTACTGATGGGGTGTAATCTTTCCTCAGTATTACTGTGTTTAAAAAAAATTGTAAATAATAAAGCAATGCTACCGCAAAATACGCAGCATCACAGAACATTATTTACATTTTCTACTCACACATTTAGTCAAGCCTGTCGCATAATTTGGTCATCACCTTCCTCATAACCTAGAGGTTTAGACATTTTTGTCAGGAGGGGGTCCTTACGCTTGAAAATGTTGACAGGGGGGTCTCGGCATCCGAAAGTTTGAAGACCTCTGTTCTACAAGAAGTTACAGTGTCCTTAATCTTTGTTGCGTAAATTTGCACTCATCACGTTTTCGGTATCTGTTTCACTTCGCCGTTGTAATGCTACTTCTGCGGAAAGTGCATCTAATTGTGCAGCTAATTGTTTACCGGGGAGCTGCTAAGCTCGAGCTCGGTTCCGCCCCACGGCGCGAGCCTGCGTGCAGCCTCGCGACTCGGTGAGCGCAGCCTCTAGTAAGGTGCCCATGTGTACGCGTTATGAAATGATCACCTCACCACTGACCTTATCTTCATTCACTCGCCTTCCGCTCTCCCTTTGCTTTCCTCTCTCTGCCTCACACACAAGCACTTGCCTTTCCCTCACTAGGTCAAATTTACTCTCCTCGTATTTCTCTCTTCCTTTCCCTCGTGTATTCCCCCTCTATATTTCTCGTTCTCTCCCTGACTCCTCACACTTTCTCCCTCCTGCTCTTCCATTCGCTCTCTCCCTTTTTCTCCCCAGCTCTGGCCGGCCGCGTCATAGCCCTTTTCCCCCCAAACTTTTAGCCATGGTGCATAGCAACCACGCTGCTGTACAGCATAACTTAACTGCTTTAGGATAGGATAGCCATTGTGTCCATATGTGCAGTTTAGCCATGTTGTACAACAGAGTGGCTAATGTACAACATGGCCGAAAGTTTAAAAAAAAGAAAAGCGCCAACAGTGTTTTTTCCACCCTCTCACTCATGCTGCACAGCAGTCACGCTGGTGTACAACAACGGACAAAGCCAATAGGTCTGGTAGAGTACGACCCATTGATTTTGTCAATGCTTGTTGCTGTGTGCTAATAGGAGACCTCGACTGCGCAGAGCTGGCTGTTATATTTCAACACTGGGTGTTGATGTCACGTTCATGTCTTATAGAGTTGTGCAAAGGTAATACCTCCAACTCATGCCTGGGTCTTGGCCCAAGCAGCCACCCTCTGTGTTGTTTATTTTTAGGCTACGTTTTGTCTGGCTTATTCTGCTCCATTGATGATATCGAATACATTGTCTCTTTTAAACGTTCCAAGGAGCTTTACAAACTGAGATTAATGTTTTTTTTTAAAGTTGCTAAAACATATAAATGTTCAAACCATGCAATTTTCCCTTTGGAATTATTTAGATATATTAGCATGTGAAAGGAATACATGTGATGGGCTACCTTGTGGTTGGTAAGAAACCCTACCTGTGTGCAATATCTCTTGCCTTTGAATAATGCACGGTTTATTTTATTTAGTTTGGCATACTTGCCCGCCAAAAAATAGGCTTCAACACCCCATCAGGAGTAGCGAGCACTATATAAATGCAAACCTTTTCCCTCTTCTATCCCTTCGCTATCCTTCTGAATCCAAATAACTGACTAACATCCACCACTCGAATTACCTTAATATTTCACTATACTCATTCACCACGAATCCCTCATGGGTTCCAGAGTAGCGTACTACTTGCCGAAAAAGCGCTTCAACACCCCATCAGGGGTAGCAAGCATTATATCAATGCAAACCTTTTCCCTCTTCTATCCCTCCACTATCTTTCTGAATCCATATAACTGACTAGCATATCCACCACTCAAATTACTTTCAGATTTCACTATACTAATTCACCACTAATCCTATAGGGGTTCCGGAGTAGCGTGCTACTCGCCGAAAAAGCGTTTTGACGCCTTTTCAGGGGCAGTAAGCGCTACATAAATGCAATTACAATACCATACAATACAGTACAATTACAATGCAAAACTATTCTCAAGTTTCTACTTTTACACAGATGCCTCTAGTTTTTGAGATTCTGGTGCCCACTATTTCTGTGATGTGATTTTTGAGAGCCCTTTGCCATCCATGCTTTGGAAGGGAGTGACCACAACTGAGTGGCACTCTGCATAGCTTCCACGCTGCTGGTTGCCGTGTGGAGTGGTCGTATTTGACCATTCCATTAAATATGCCTGATCCGGGATCTTTACATGGTTTTGTTTCTTGCTTCCACCGGCAGCTCTGCATTTCCTCTCAACTCCCAATTGGCGGGCTTTGGGTACTGCCAGAGTGGGACGATCATAATAAGTCAGAAGGCAACAGCGCGGCGCAGGTGACCTTCCAGAGACGATCAAAATGGAAGGAGATTGGAGGAACCTTTTTATTTTATTTTTAGTTCGCCAAGCAGAGCCTACCATTAACTTCTATCAGAGGGGCAGTTTTACGCGCAATCGATTTACAGGCTCGGTTCTGCCATTAGAGTAGAAACCTTGTAAGAGACCGGAAGATGAGTCATTCCAGGTCTCTCTGACAGCCATCAGGATGAGATGTGAGGCAGTGACACCGTTATACAAGGCCATCAGGTGCCACTGCGTCATCCATTTGTAGTAATGAGGCCTCTCCATCACGGGTGGGCAGGTAGACGGTTGTTCAAAAGGAGAGTGCTTCAAGCCACAGCAGGACATGTCCAAAGAACGAACATTTACAGGCCTCCCACATCTTCCTGCTGGCAGGGTCCTGCAGCAGGTTTTGGAGCTGTGTGGTAGAAATGATGAAAGGCCATGAGATAGGAGGAACCCACCTCTCAAAGAGAGCCGGACATCCGTAAACACGCCTCAGAGTGAGAATGTGGCCTACACCTCAACTCGTTCATCACAAAAAAGGTAACCTACCACCTTCTTGACTCTGGTCAGACCTGTTTCTCTAGACGATAGGTCAATCCCAAAGGGGGTATTTATGGACCCGCACACACCCTATTGGTGTCATGCTTCATCACCGGGTCTCACCCTGGTCCCTATAAAACTGGGTGGGCTCAACCATCTTCCAGGGAACTCTTTGAATATTATTCCTAGCGGAGTCTAAAAGATTAAAAATACCTAAAGGACACCCTAGTTTCCCTTTATTCTTGAGTGTCTTTGGTACAGTTAGAAGAATCTATGTAAGAGGGTTTTTTAGTGGGGGTTACTACCTTACCATCCTATCTTCTCGTCAACATGTTTCAGCCCTCTAAATGGACTGTCAAAGGTTCCGAGCTTTCATCAGGACAAACCCTATGTTGATGAACCGTGCTAGTATTCGTTAGATCTCCTGTATTTTTTTTAACTAAAGTTTAGTAATGTCAGTCAGTGGATACACATATAACACAACACATACATTCAGGCAGGCCTATTTGGCTGTCCCAAGGTTTTTTGGTGTATATTAATGCCTGTTGTTATCCAATGCATTGCGGTTCAATCAATCAACCGGTAGAAAAAAAACACAAAAAAATAATAATGGTTGCATTAGTATACATCCGGTTGAACTTAGGTACACATAAGACAAACAAACACAAATATGATATATACATTCAGAACACATCATACTCTGTTGCATGCTGCATAACTTGCAGTGATTCCCTTCAGTGTATTTATTACTGCAGTGCATCTCACACCTTCACAGACACACACACATTTGTCGTGTTTATGTCCTACCTATCGATGCAGAGGATGCCTGTCTCCGTGCATTAGGCAGCATACAACAGAGTGCGATACATACTGAATGTATATGTCTTAGTTGTGTTTGGAGAAAACATAATAAAAATACAAGTGTTATACACACACACACACACACCCATACACACAAAGTGAGTCTTTCAAGCGTCATTCCCATTTTGATTTCACCCACCACAACCTACAGCATGAGACATTGGGTCAGTCCATTTTAGTCGTCAGTGATTGATCTGAGGGCCCATTCTCTGCTTTCACTTTATTCATTTATTTTTAAAACGGGTTCTTCTGTGATAGGTCATCTTTCTAATGTACTTTTTTTGCAAAGGTAAGGACGCCACCTTTAGTCATTTCTACATGCTTACCTTTATTGCTTTCTTATTATATTTACATTTGGTAATGCATTGGATTGCATAAAAAGAAATAAAAACATTGCAGGCTTGCAAACGGACGTCGCTAATGCTTGTTAACTACGGGGGTCATTTGACTGGTTTGGGGAGAGCTTGAGAATATGGTGGAGCTAGGGAAGATGAGAGAAGGTCTAAATGCATTGACTTGAGCGAACATGTTCAGACTGCTGTTGAACTAGATTCCAGCCTTCCTGGCAGAGGGGGCAAAGGTCAAATGATTGCTGAAGAATATGAGAGTGCTGAGGATATGATGGGGCGGTGACTAGGCCAGAGCAGAAGATTATGTCTTGGTTCAGTGTTAGACTACATCTACTCATCAATACTTTGTTAACCATTACACCGTTGGTAATGTTCTAAAGGTTTCATTTCAGGCACTGACCAGACCTTCAAGCGTACTTGAGTGCTTTCTGTACAAGAGAAGACGGAGAGGGAGAGAGATGGTACCTGAGGGAAAACACCACATGAAGCACATGAGCATTCAAAAGGATGCATGATAGGTGGAGCTTTGTGGCACTGCTAGTGACGGGCTTCCAGAGAGGAACACCCCTTAATTGAACAGTGTGGTTCAGTCTAGATGAAGAATCCAGGCCACAAGAGGATGGAAACTGAAGCTCTGTTGTGAGGAAGATTCTGTCAATGTGGGTGTCGCAGCTGCTGAGATGTATGAGCCTCATCAAGGCCTCATCAAAGCACTGAAGTTGGGTTGATAAAAGTTGTCGCCCAGGTTTCGATGCACAAACACGTCAAGAGCTGGCTTGACAGGGTTTGAGGATTTAGTGGTGTTGCTGGAAGTGCTGGATCTGCACTCCTAAAAACTCCTGCAGATCCTAAAAGAGCCTAGTATGCTGGTTACCACATGGTATTTTCCGATTATTTGGGTCTTACCCTCATAAATACTTGAGGAGGCACAAGAGCATGGAGAAAGTCATTGGTTTCAATGGGGCAGGAGGGCGCCCCAGGAAAGTGCGCAGTGAGTGGTCGGGTGGCAGGTTTAGAGGGAATGAAGAATATGGGTATGTGGTTGAACTGAATGACTTTGGTATCTTCCCAGACGTCTGTCACCTTCCATGTGCAAATCAGGTGCTCCGGCTATTTCCAGTTGGAAAAGGTCCGCAGAGCGTCCGCTCTCTTGGGGGTGGTTCCTTTTCTTGCCCCCCACTTGCCAGAAAGGTTAGCAAATGGAACTCGTTCTTTCTTTCTGAAACTAAAATGAAAGTACCAACAAGGTACTGGGGTATCCGTTGCCAAGTTGCCAGGAGTTGTTCTGTGGGCAAAACAGAAACGATTCATCTCAAGTCAACGCTAGGCAGTGCCACTGAGGTGAAACCTAAAAAGTGGCATTGACAACTAATTTGAAATAGCACAACAATACATGCTCATGATGAACAAAAATGGTTGTCACTGTGTTAGAGTGCCCATCAAATAATGACAGATAATTACACCATTATATTGAATCAACAAACATTAGTTCCTGATTCGGATTTGTGTTTTAATACATTAACTTGGTCTACGCCACACGTTTCATTACAAACCAGGGCAAATTAAACATGCTAGGGGGTTTTGGCTGTCCACCTTTTGCCTGCTCAAACCTGGCACATAACCGACAGGGAAAAAGTATACTTGTGTTGCACATCTTAGAAAGGGAACAACATGTGCTATTCACGTTATCCTCCATTCCACTATGCACGAATCATGTTCAAATTGCCACCTGATTAATGCTGATGCCTGCACAATTAATATAGACCAGGTGCACAATATGCACCTGGGAGGCCGTGCATCTGTAACCAATTCATAATCAGCCTTCAAGTAATAAAATGTATTAAAAAGGTCTCTGTCTAATTGTTCCAAAACACATGGCCATCAAGTATGGCCTGAAATATGAACAGTACATTTATACTTGAATTTGTGCATACTAGAAGGTGACAGAAAACATATCCATCACATTGAATCAGAGTTTTAATGTACATTTTTAATTCACTGAAAAATCCAAAGGTCAAAGTAACGTTATAGTTGTGTGAAGTTGTCAGTAACTCAAAACACCAACAGAAATTCACCAATTATACTTAGCAGATCTACTATAACTTGTGCCCCCGCTATGCACTGCTTATGACCTCACATATTACATCATTCATGACATGTTCTATGACATAATTTATGACATCACTATTCAGCCTGCATTTCTGGCGCCCGGAGAGAGCACCTACTAATCCTGCTCCCTCCCAGTGGGAGCAATAGTTTGACCTGTTTCCCTGCCCGCACTGGGGCAGGGAAACAGGTCAAAAGTCTGCTCCTGGCGGGCGGCAGCATTTTCAAAGCTTCCGCTTGGTGGTAATTTTGAAAATGCTCCTGCTAAGTGAGATCAAACACAGGTTTCCCTTCCTGCGCCCAGTGCGGGCAGGGAAACTGCTATATCCTGGGGGTGGGCTCCCGGAACATAGCATGTGAGCCATTAATGGCTCAGTGAGGGTGGCTGCACGGCCCCTCTCTCTTAAATTAATCGGCCCCAGGGGTTGGCTTCCCAGGGACTTTGATGGCTCAGGGAGGGGGACGTGACCCCCCATTTTAAGTAATTATGGTCCAGGGGTGGGGTCCCTGGAACTTTCTGAGGCTCGGGTACAGGGGTCATGCAGTCCCCTTCCCCATTTTGTAAAACTTTGATCCTGGGGTGGGCTCCCAGGGGCCTTTATAGGCTCAGGGAGAGCGGCTGCATGCCTCTCACCCATTTGAACACATTTTTGCCCCAAGGCAAGGGGTCATGCAGAACCCTTTCCCCTACATCCAATTTTCAGTCCCGGAGGTAGGCTCCATGGGGACTTTAAGGGCAATGGGAGGGGGGCCACGCAGCTACCTCCCCATCGCGAATACAGCCCAGGGGTCAGCTCCACAGGGCATAAACATAATAAATGCTCCACGGCTGCCATTTATTTGGCCCTTTGGGAGGTTCCTCTGCCCCCCCCCCCCAATGAGGCAAAGGGGTCAGGGTATCCCTATCCTGCCTCTTATACTATTTTCCTTTTTTTATTTCAGGACATGGATACTAGGTCCTGATTCCTGTAATCGGTGCCAGCAACATTTTTCTTATGTTGCTCGTAGCCAATCAGATCGTGCGCTCCAGCAGGAGTAACAAGAGTAAGCTGGCCCAAGGTAAATAAAGATCCCTTGGCCAATCAGAACATTTCTGTTTTTGAATTGGTGCTCCAGCGAGAGTTTCTCAAGCTTCTCGGGGGTCAAACCTTCCAGATGTACAATTATTTTTACCCTAAATTTCTCAAAAACGATTAAACGGATTTAAACCAAATCACAAAAAGCAGTCTGCGGACGAAGATCTAGCTTCCTGACAAATTTGGTGTAATTCCTTTCAGCAGTTTTTGCGGTACCCTATCTTAAAGAAGTCTATGAAAATTGCATGGAGATTTTGCATTTTGTGATCCCCCTTTTTGTTTGGCCCTGCTTGACAGATCAACCCAAAACTTTCCATGCACAAACTAATCATAAAGAAGCAACTCTTTGGAAAGTTTTGTGGAGATTTGTCAATCAATGCCAAAGTCATTAGAAACACATTGAGTTTCCTATGAAAAAGCAATCCTAACTATAACTACCCAGTTGTGACTGTCACTAGGTAATATATAATAGAGTATACATATATATTTATATATTTGTCAAAGAGTGGCATTTCAAATATCTGTCATAATGTGATAGAGAATCTGACCATTAAATAATGTCAGAGAACATGTATTCAAATGGTTCATTTGTAGTTCGAAGCATACCAGACAGTGCAGACTATCTGGTTTTCTGAAACTTCTTGGAACCATTTGAAAATATTCCCTGAAAATATATTCCACCCATTGCTTACTATTGGCTTTGTGTTTTGTAACTCACAGTTGCTTGCTTTCTATTTGCTGGCTTTATTTGTTTTAGGGTCTACAGTATGTCTCTGTTCCTCCCATAGAGCATAGCCCTTTTACTGTATTCTTCCATGAGTGCTCGCTTTCTATAAACAGTCTATACATTTCTTGTCTCATCTACTGTGCATTCAAAGACAGAGGTCAAATATCAGGCTCTGTCTTCCGAGGGAGCTTGGTGTTTACTTTTCTTTTTCTGCCTTCAAAGTGAGAGGATTTATGTGACAATAATGTTGGGTACTGGGAGTGTGCTGCAGCAGCAGCTCCTGCATTAGGATGGAGGAGTGTCACCACCATTCTGCGAGCGCAGCAAAAGTGAAAAATAAAATGGTAATAAAATGAATTTATTACCATTTTATGTTTCCCTGCTCCCAGCCCAAGCCAAGTGTGTGGGCAAGGTGGGAAATTGCTGCTGACAGCAGGAAAGGAAAAATGCCCACTCCAGTTTAAAGTGTGCATGCCACTTTGGCCGGCTGTCTTGAGACTGCCAGCCTGATAAGCACACTTTAAACCTCTCCAAGCAAGCTGTCTTAGATGGGTGGAGATCAGGGACAGGCACAGAGTCCCTGAGGGAGCTTGTGCCAGCCCACTCCAAACAATCCTAGGCTTCTCTCATGCTGCTCAACATTATTAATGGCATGAGAGAAGCGTCTGGATTGGTTAGGGGAGATGACTCTGAGACCATGTGCTGGACAGACAGAAAGAACGCGGAGTACAAGAGGGGCAAACCAGTGGGGAAGTGCACATTTTATCTTTTACTGTATGTCCCACTGACAGTCACTGTGAGAAATTCACACTGCCTTCATCCATTCAACCCCAGAGCTCTCAGCCGTGGTCCGTCATAAACACTGCTTCTATCGAGCCATGATTGAGAGCTTTGGCGTTTACCCTAAAGGCACTGCTGGTTTCTCACAATGCCTGTCAGTGGGTCAAAATAATTGATTTATTCACCCTACCACTTCTTATTGTCACCCGCCGACACTCGTGTGCTGGAGGAAAGCTGTATGATGATATTTGTTTTCTAGCACACACCAAAATTTAAATGTCTGTAAATAAACTATACATTTCCACAATTTAGAAAGCAGTAATGAAGCGCTTTTTTGTAATTCTGAACTAAGATGGAAACAATTATTTTAATACAATCAAAATTAATCAGTACACTGGGTGATGTCATTTCCACACATTATTTTTTGTGTGCTGTATATTTTTATCAGTAAAACTGTATGTAGGTGCAAACGTAATGATCATTTAAATTGAAAATGTGTTGCCCGAAATCGCAGTACGCTACCACACCCTCTACTCCACAACACTCTACTCCCCTCTAGCAAAGGCAAATCTGCTCTCTGCCACTCCACAGCACTCTATGACACTTTACTCCACTCTACTCTACTCCGCTCTCTCATTGAACCACACACCACTCTA
Organism: Lissotriton helveticus; assembly: GCF_964261635.1. Classification (NCBI taxonomy): domain Eukaryota; kingdom Metazoa; phylum Chordata; class Amphibia; order Caudata; family Salamandridae; genus Lissotriton; species Lissotriton helveticus. The sequence goes on along the minus strand of NC_136071.1, from coordinate 237,857,232 downwards.
CTCCACTTTACACCACTATAGTGCACCCCACTCAACGCCACCCTAAGCCACTTCACTCTAGGCCACACTCCTCCACTCCACTCTATGACACTGCACTCCACTCTATGATACTCTGACAGGCTACTCCATTCCACACTATCCCATCTAACTCTAGGCCACTCTACTCCACTTGATGCCACTCCATCCACTCAACTCTATACCACTCCATGCTTCGCCACTTCACTCTACTCTAACACTTTACTCCACTCTACCCCCCTGCAGTCTACATCTCTCCACTCTAACACTCTACTCCCCAACACTCTACTGCACTCTATGCCACTTGACTCCACTTTATGGGACTATACTCTACAACACTCCATCCCACTCCACTCAAGGTCACAACACTCTATGCCGCTATACTCTATACACCTCCACTCCACTCTACACCACTCCACAACACTCTACTCACCTCCACAACACTATATAGTACACTCTACCATCCTCCACTCTACGATACTCTATGACAATTTACTCTATGAAACTCCACTCTGACACTTTACTCTATATCACTACACTGTACGCCATTCTACTCCACTGCAATCTACTCTACTCTACTCTACGACACTGTACTCTACTATATGCCACAACACTCTACTCCACTCTATGAACCTCCACTCTACAACACTCCACTCTGCGCCCCTCCACTCCATTCTACTCTATGGCACTATATGACACTCCACTCCACAACTTCACAGCACTCTACACCACACCACTCTATGCCACTCTCCTCTGCCCCACTAACTTTTAGCCATGCTGAAAAGCAGCCACACTTTTGTACCGCATGGCTAAAATACGCTGTTAACGCCATTAGCTCTTGCATAGGTGAGACCCATTGGCTTTGCCAATGCTTGTTCTTGTACACTAGGTGATGCCAATTCCACACACATTATTGTTTGTGCGCTGTGTAGTTTTATCAGTAAAACTGTGTGTAGGTGCAAATGTAATGATCATTGCAATAGAGAATGTGTTGTCTGAAATGGCAGTGCATTGCCACACCCCTCTACTCCACGACACTCTACTACCCTCTGCACTACACCACTCTGCTCTATGCTACCCCACAACAGTCTATGGCACTCTATTCTACTCCACTCAATGCCACTCTACTCCATGCTACACTATTCAACTATATTCCAGTTTACACCATTCTGCTTCACTTTACTCTACGCCACTCCACTCTATGCCACCCATTCTACGCCACTCTCTGCCACTCTATGCCTTCACTCTAGGCCACACTGCTCCTCTCTATGACACTCCACTCCATGATACGACACTCTGACACACTACTCCATTCCACTCTGTAGGAAGGTGGCTACCTGACTATGGTTACCCCAGAGTTTTTGCCTGTGTTTAGCTGGTTTTTTGACTTAGTTGACCTGGTTCCCTGCTAATCAGGGCCCCAGGCCATCTGCTCTCTCTGTAAAATGGATTCCATGTACCCTAGGTACATACCACAATTGGAAATGGACTCCTTGTCAGCCCCTGTATAATGCACTATAGGTGCCCAGGGCATAGGGGCCACCAAGGCCTACCAGGGGCTGCAGCATATCTTTTGCCACCCCTGGCTGGTTCTTAAATTGACACAACTGGCTGATCACTCAGCTGGGGTAAGGTGGTGTAATCACCCCTTGCTTAGATATAGTATACCTATATCTAAACCTATATCTGGACACATATTAACCTGTGAGCCACTCCTATGGAAGGCCTCATCAATCCTGGAGGCAGAGTGCGTGGTTTCATGTGAGATGGAGCTCTAGCATGAGCTGAGCCTGTCTGCAGCTGTCGGGAACAACTCCCTAAGCTGTTTCAGGATAAGGCCATACCATATACTCTTAAGTGCCTTATAATCCTCGCGGTTATATAGCAACTCTGGTTTGGCTTTATCAAAACATGTCGTGTAAGGTGTCATACGATTTGGAATACTATCCCCTCGCCAGTTCTGGCGACGGGGATAGCATTCCACCCCTCTAGAGGGGTAAGACATGTTACTTTACTTTAATGCGGTTAATTTCTAAAAGGGCCTTAGATCCACAAAATGGATGCCTCTGCCACAGACAAGAGTCTGGACCCCTGCAGCTGACCGAAACTCAGCAGATGGGGCCTGGACAAAGGGTTTCCTGTCGCAGGAGGGTGTCACCACCCTCCAGACAGGAGATAGTGGATTGTAGCAGGGAGGTCTGAAAGAAACCAGACACTGCCTGGGGCGCACAAGGCTGCCCCTTGCATAATCCGGCCAAACCGGTTCTGGGGCACTCCAGCCCTCGTGCCAGGGCGGCCTGGATCAAAGGAAAGGGGTGTATCCACCCCCTTCCTGGGTCCCACCCATAGGGAGGGACCTAACAGGTAATCACGCCCCCCAGATTCGAATAAGAGTGGGAGCAGTGCCAATGCACTTCAGATTTCCTGGAAGAAACATTAGAAACGAAACTCTGGACCCTTGGACCTCCATCTCAACGTGGAAGCCCGAAGAATCTCCCTTGTGGTCAAGGAGTGACCACCCTGCAGCAGCAGGCACCATCCAGCCCTCGACGTCTACTTGGTTGCAGTTCCCGCCGGAACTCGAGCGACTGAGATCGACGAGATCAAGCTTGCCTGCCTTCCAACAGCCCGATCCACAGTCCCTGCAGAGCTGAGACCCGTGGAGGCGACCGGAAGCGTGGGGCACGCCATCTTGAATTGACCACGAGACGCTGACCGTGCAGCCCACGAGTGACCCTCGAAGCTGTGCACCGGGGTTTGAGAAGCCCCAACCCTGAGCCACTCTTGCACCGAAGCTCACCCCTCTACACTCATCGAGTGCTGCGTGGGGCCCTTCTGCTACTTTTGGCTCAACGCGTTGGCCCGGTCACTTGCCAGCTGGCTAGTGGCCCCTGTGCCGACGAAAACTTGAAACCGACTTGCGAATCTGGTTGCTCCAGATCTGCACCAGCTCCCCTGAAAAGGAGCCCCCACTCTGACCCTCCTGGTTCGAGTGAGAAGCAATCTTCCGGTTCCGCGTGGATTGCTTTTGCCAAGTGTTGTTTGCTCCAATCTTGAAGCCGACAGCGCCGACGGCGAGAGCCTGCGTGGGACAGATCGTGACCTGCTCCTGGACGTCGTAGATGCCCCAGAGCCCACGTGACAGCGGAGAGAAGCACCGCGACAGCGACCTGATTGCGCCCGACATTGCCTGGTTCCGTCCTGGTTCCACCCTGGTCACTGCTGAGTGACCCAGACTCTGTCCCCTCTGCTTTCAGGTACTTTTCGACTCGAGTCCACCCTTGGACTCCACCGGACACTTCTCTTTCACCCCGCCTGCAGCCCTTTCAGCTTCAAGCACCAAGAGCCTGCGTGACGAAACCCGACTCAACTTCGACCCTGTGCACCCGCTTCCTGTGGGTGAGGTAACTTTGCTCCGCCGGTGTTCCCACACTGGTACACATCTCTAGGGTCTGTGTCTTAAGTTTTGTTCCTCTAGGTTCAGCGGAAGTGTCCTTAAACTCTAACTTTGTCATTTTTACGCACCATTGGTTAACATTGGTGCATGCGTGCGCTTTCCGCACTGCTCCCGAATCCCGTGGGCCTCTCCCGACTTCAGCACTGCTTGTCCTGACTGCTCCCAGCGATTCCCTAGGCCCTAGGCCTAACCACTGTTCGATTGGTATCTCTTATACCACTTGTTTAGTATATGGTTTGAGTGGCCACCCGCCCTCATCCATAATTGTGCAACTTTGTATGTTTAAACTGTGCTTTTGATTTAACGCTTGTGCCCCTTTATTCATAAAGAATACTGGGGATTGTTTTTAGTAATAAACACATATATTTTTATAATATATACTTGTGTGGTGTCCTTTCATTTGATATTACAGGATTGTATGTGGTAAAACAGCTCGCTTAACACGACCTCTTAAGTTAAGCCTTTAGGCTGCTTAGTCCATGCTACCCCTAGGATAGCCTGTCTAATAAGGTTGACTTGCAACCAGACACCATAAGGGATTGTTTGGTCTGATATCAGGTGGTTCCAGAATTGGAAACATCACCTATCAGGCCAACTTCTCACATTGGTGAGCAGCGGTGCGGATTTGAGCTTGCTGTTGTTTTACCATTGCAATCTTTTTATCAAATTGAAAGATCACATCAAGTACCTCTAGGTACATATAAATCAAAAGCTTAGCATATTAAGTTCTACTGAACTTAGTAGTTGTAGATTAAAGGGATTAGCACACCCTGACTACAACTCACTAGTAAGGTACAGTAGGAAAACACTTAGTGTAGGTAGGTGCATCACTTACACCACACTAGAGTCATGTCTGACACAGGAAAAGCCTCAGGGTCTACTCCTGTGACAGTTGACCTTACCCAGGCAACTTCCAGCTATGACAAACTAACCCGAAAGGACTTGGTTGCCCTGTGCAAATCAAGAGGGTTAAAAAGGGGCAGAAGCCCCACCTGTCCAATCCTGATAGCCATTCTAGAGCAGGATGACTTAGAAAGGGCAAAGGAAGCTTCCCTAGAAACAGGAAATGGAGGGAACCCCCTGTAACTGATCCCCCTCAGGAGGAAGATGAGGAAGAAGAAGAGGAGGAGGAGGACTCAGAAGTAGAGGACCCAGAGAATCAGGATCAGAGGGGTAGCCAGGTCCAAGTTGCCAGGCTTAACCAGGCCAACTTAGACCTACTGGGAAATGGAGAGGGCCAGCACCTCCCCAGATCCCACCATGTCATTCTCCCAGGCAACAGAAGAGTGAGATCTCCCTCAGGGGACTCTCATATTTCTAGTGCCTCAAGAGAATCTCAGAGAGGCATGACTGCTTCTCAAAAGCTAGAGCATAGGGCCAGAATGAGGGCTGTCAAACTCCAGATAGAGAGGGAGGAGGTAGCCTTGGCTCAAGCTAGACTTGCCTTGGCAAGAGAGCAAAAATTGTGTGGCTTAGATGCCACTGGTGGCAGCAATATTCCTAAAGAGAAACCCAGGTCCTATGATAGTAGAAACCTGACAAAGATTGTGCCCCCCCTACAAGGAAGGGGATGACATCCACAAGTGGATAACTGCTCTTGAGAGAGCCTGCATGGTACAGCAGGTTCCTGAGGAACAGTGGGCAGCAATCTTATGGTACTCCTTTTCAGAGAAAGGGAGAGATAAGCTCCTCACTGTCAGACATGAGGATGCAAACAATTACAAAGTCCTGAAGAGTGTCCTAATAGATGGGTTTGGCTTAACCACTGAACAGTACAGGTTGAAGTTCAGAGACACCCAGAAGACACAGACACAGGACTGGACTGATTTTGTAGATTGTGCTACTAAGGCTCTGGAGGGTTGGCTACATGGCAGCAAAGTACATGACTTTACAGGATTGTATAATTTGATTATGAGGGAGCAGATCCTAAGTAATTGTCAGAACCAACTCTTACACCAGCACCTGGTGGACTCTGATCTGACCTCTCCCCAAGAATTGGGAAAGAAGGCAGACAAGTGGGTCAGAACCAGGATTAGGCCTAAGAATCAGGACAGTAACCAGAAGAAGGAGTCTACCAAGCCTCAAGATAAGGGTGGGGATAAAAATAAAGAAAAGACTTCCCCAGGGCCCCAAAACTCCAAGAATGGGGGTGGGTCCCAAGACACTTCTTCAACAGAGAAAAAGCCTTATTGTTATGCCTGTAAACAGGTTGGGCATTACAAAACAGACCACTGTTGTCCCAAGAATAACAATAAAGAGAATATACCTCCAAAGCCAGCTCCAACACCTCCTGTTAATGTCAGCAGTAATCCCCCAGGAAGTGGGAGCACACCCAGGAATCTGGGTGGGTTTACTTTTGGAGCACAGGAGGACCCTGGCCTATCCAGGTCCCCCTCCCCAAATGATCTTGTTTATGAGACTGGCAGGGGGTTTGCCAACTTCTCTGGTTGCCCAAATACTTTGAGCAAATATAGACAAGAACCCATCATCAATGGTTTGAAAGTTGAAGCTTTTAGAGACACAGGGGCTAGCATCACCATGGTGGCTGACTGTATAGTCCCCTCTAAGCAACTTTTACCTGGTGCCACATACCAGGTAACAAACATTGATGGCATCAAAACAAATCATCCCATGGCAGTAGTAAGTCTCAGCTGGGGAGGTGTCATTGGCCCAAAGAGAGTGGCAGTGTCATCAAACTTGCCTGTAGACTGCCTACTTGGTAATGATTTGGAAATCTCAGCCTGGGCTGAGGTTGAACAGGAAATCCATTCTAGAATGGTAAATTCCAATGGAAAGGTTAGTGGGGCTGTAATGGCTACAGCCCCAATCCAAGATGTCCTTCCTGAAAAGGTTGGTAGGGCTGAGATACTCTCTGCCCCATCTTTAACAAAAGCTCTTCCTGAACAGAATAGCAAAGCTGTTATGATAACAGCAGAAACCCAAACTGAGTCTCCTCCTGAAAAGGTTGGTGGGGCTGTGATGGCCACAGCCCAAACTCAAACTGATATGTGTGTTGTGAAGCCTGAAATGATGGATAACTCCACACAAACTGAGAGCATGGAGGAGGAAGAGAAATCTCCCCCTCACCAGACTTTAGGACAGGATCAGCCTCCTCAGGGAACTGATCTTACCCCTGATGAAGGAACTGCCCCAGAGGTTGTTAGGCCTGGCCTGACAGAGCCTCTGATGGCGGTGGACCCTTCTCAGGTGGAACCCAGTCTGGAGCAGGTAACCTGCCCCTCTCTACCTTGCCTTAACCAGCCCAGGGCTGCAGAGGACAAGAAGGACAGTGAGACCCAGAGGGCCCCCTGTCAATTAAAGCACCCCCATCAACAGATTAGGGGCACCAAAACTAGTAGCCCTAGTGAGGTGAAAACTTTAAAAACTCCTGAGGGAGCCCCCTTAAAAACAGTTAGGGACCTCCCACAGATGGATTCTGTTGGGCACAGCCAAACCTGGGACCCAAAGGGCCCAAACCTGAACTGTCCCTCCAGCAAGCCAAACAGAGGGACCCAGCCTCCAGCTTTAGGTAGCCAGAGGTTGACCCTGAGAGCACAGTGCAACTCAGTTAAAGAAAGAAAGGCACACATGGTGGAAGATAATTGGAGGAAGCCAAGCCCTAACTTAGTAGAGCCCCACTTCAATACTCCATATCCAAACCAGCCTTTAACTTTGCATAAACACACCCAAGGTAGTGATTCCCTATGGTGGAGACCCTCTAATACCCAAAGGGTGAGGGACTGCTTAGTGGACCATGAGACAGGGGGTACCCATGCTAGTGCAGGTACTTCCTTATATGGCCACTCAGGCAATATAGGCTTACCTGGCCAAGGATAGCCTTATCTCCTTTCGTTTGGGGGGGGTTATGTAGGAAGGTGGCTACCTTACTATGGTTACCCCAGATTCTTTGCCTGTGTTTAGCTGGTTTTTTGTCTTAGTTGACCTGGTTCCCTGCTAATCAGGGCCCCAGGCCATCTGCTCTCTCTGTAAAATGGATTCCATGTACCCTAGGTACATACCACAATTGGAAATGGACTCCTTGTCAGCCCCTGTATAATGCACTATAGGTGCCCAGGGCATAGGGGCCACCAAGGCCTACCAGGGGCTGCAGCATATCTTTTGCCACCCCTGGCTGGTTCTTAAATTGACACAACTGGCTGATCACTCAGCTGGGGTAAGGTGGTGTAATCACCCCTTGCTTAGATATAGTATACCTATATCTAAACCTATATCTGGACACATATTAACCTGTGAGCCACTCCTATGGAAGGCCTCATCAATCCTGGAGGCAGAGTGCGTGGTTTCATGTGAGATGGAGCTCTAGCATGAGCTGAGCCTGTCTGCAGCTGTCGGGAACAACTCCCTAAGCTGTTTCAGGATAAGGCCATACCATATACTCTTAAGTGCCTTATAATCCTCGCGGTTATATAGCAACTCTGGTTTGGCTTTATCAAAACATGTTGTGTAAGGTGTCATACGATTTGGAATACTATCCCCTCGCCAGTTCTGGCGACGGGGATAGCATTCCACCCCTCTAGAGGGGTAAGACATGTTACTTTACTTTAATGCGGTTAATTTCTAAAAGGGCCTTAGATCCACAAAATGGATGCCTCTGCCACAGACAAGAGTCTGGACCCCTGCAGCTGACCGAAACTCAGCAGATGGGGCCTGGACAAAGGGTTTCCTGTCGCAGGAGGGTGTCACCACCCTCCAGACAGGAGATAGTGGATTGTAGCAGGGAGGTCTGAAAGAAACCAGACACTGCCTGGGGCGCACAAGGCTGCCCCTTGCATAATCCGGCCAAACCGGTTCTGGGGCACTCCAGCCCTCGTGCCAGGGCGGCCTGGATCAAAGGAAAGGGGTGTATCCACCCCCTTCCTGGGTCCCACCCATAGGGAGGGACCTAACAGGTAATCACGCCCCCCAGATTCGAATAAGAGTGGGAGCAGTGCCAATGCACTTCAGATTTCCTGGAAGAAACATTAGAAACGAAACTCTGGACCCTTGGACCTCCATCTCAACGTGGAAGCCCGAAGAATCTCCCTTGTGGTCAAGGAGTGACCACCCTGCAGCAGCAGGCACCATCCAGCCCTCGACGTCTACTTGGTTGCAGTTCCCGCCGGAACTCGAGCGACTGAGATCGACGAGATCAAGCTTGCCTGCCTTCCAACAGCCCGATCCACAGTCCCTGCAGAGCTGAGACCCGTGGAGGCGACCGGAAGCGTGGGGCACGCCATCTTGAATTGACCACGAGACGCTGACCGTGCAGCCCACGAGTGACCCTCGAAGCTGTGCACCGGGGTTTGAGAAGCCCCAACCCTGAGCCACTCTTGCACCGAAGCTCACCCCTCTACACTCATCGAGTGCTGCGTGGGGCCCTTCTGCTACTTTTGGCTCAACGCGTTGGCCCGGTCACTTGCCAGCTGGCTAGTGGCCCCTGTGCCGACGAAAACTTGAAACCGACTTGCGAATCTGGTTGCTCCAGATCTGCACCAGCTCCCCCGAAAAGGAGCCCCCACTCTGACCCTCCTGGTTCGAGTGAGAAGCAATCTCCCGGTTCCGCGTGGATTGCTTTTGCCAAGTGTTGTTTGCTCCAATCTTGAAGCCGACAGCGCCGACGGCGAGAGCCTGCGTGGGACAGATCGTGACCTGCTCCTGGACGTCGTAGATGCCCCAGAGCCCACGTGACAGCGGAGAGAAGCACCGCAACAGCGACCTGATTGCGCCCGACATTGCCTGGTTCCGTCCTGGTTCCACCCTGGTCACTGCTGAGTGACCCAGACTCTGTCCCCTCTGCTTTCAGGTACTTTTCGACTCGAGTCCACCCTTGGACTCCACCGGACACTTCTCTTTCACCCCGCCTGCAGCCCTTTCAGCTTCAAGCACCAAGAGCCTGCGTGACGAAACCCGACTCAACTTCGACCCTGTGCACCCGCTTCCTGTGGGTGAGGTAACTTTGCTCCGCCGGTGTTCCCACACTGGTACACATCTCTAGGGTCTGTGTCTTAAGTTTTGTTCCTCTAGGTTCAGCGGAAGTGTCCTTAAACTCTAACTTTGTCATTTTTACGCACCATTGTTTAACATTGGTGCATGCGTGCGCTTTCCGCACTGCTACCGAATCCCGTGGGCCTCTCCCGACTTCAGCACTGCTTGTCCTGACTGCTCCCAGCGATTCCCTAGGCCCTAGGCCTAACCACTGTTCGATTGGTATCTCTTATACCACTTGTTTAGTATATGGTTTGAGTGGCCACCCGCCCTCATCCATAATTGTGCAACTTTGTATGTTTAAACTGTGCTTTTGATTTAACGCTTGTGCCCCTTTATTCATAAAGAATACTGGGGATTGTTTTTAGTAATAAACACATATATTTTTATAATATATACTTGTGTGGTGTCCTTTCATTTGATATTACAGGATTGTATGTGGTAAAACAGCTCGCTTAACACGACCTCTTAAGTTAAGCCTTTAGGCTGCTTAGTCCATGCTACCCCTAGGATAGCTTGTCTAATAAGGTTGACTTACAACCAGACACCATAAGGGATTGTTTGGTCTGATATCAGGTGGTTCCAGAATTGGAAACATCACCTATCAGGCCAACTTCTCACACACTCTATGACACTGTCCTCCACTCTATGCCACTTAGCTCTAGGCCACTCTATTCCACTCTCTGCCATTCCATCCTACGCCACGCCACAGCACTGTACTCCGCTCTTTGACCCTTCACTCTGCGACACTGTGACAATTTACTCTATGACACGCCACTTTACAGTACTTTACTCTATGTCACCCTACTCCACTGTATGCCACTCTACAACACTCTACTCCTCTCCACTCAACACTGTACTCTACTCTACAACACTGTACTCTACTCTTTGCCATGACACCAGGACACTCTACTCTGTTCTGTCCCTTCACTCGACACCACTCTGCTCCACAACACTCTAAGACTTTACACTCTATTAACCTCCACTCTATGTCAGTTCACGACAGGTCACTCTACGCTCCTCCACTCCACTCTTCACCTCTCCACTCTACTCTATGACACTCCATGACACTCTACTCCACACCTCGCCACTCCACAACACTCTATGCCACACCACTCTATGCCACTCTTCTCTACCCCACTAACCCTTAGCCATTCTGAACAGCAGCCACACTGGTGTACAGCATGTCTAAAATATGTTGGTAAAGCCAATAGCTCTTGCATAGGTGAGGCGCATTGGCTTTGCCAATGCTTGTTCTATAATGCTTTTGGCAACTATTGGGGGTGCCGCACAGTATGTCTGTGTGCAGCGCGCTGGTTGCTGTTTAATTTTAAATTTCCTCACTTGTCACTCGACTTTTTAATTGCGCCGCTCACTACCCCTGCGCCGTGTACCTTGTGCTTAATATAGCGCTAGCCTCTTACTTGCATTTAAAGGTGTTTCACCCTGCATTTGCAGGAATTAGGGTAGCCAGGGACTGATACCGGGGACTCTCGCGGACGCCATCTTTGAGAGGGCATCTGTGGCAGCCGATTTACGGGCGCCATCTTTGAGAGGGGAATAGTTTCCTCCCCTCACACTCCTCCCACGTGTAGGGCTATAAAAGATGGGCAGACGGTCAGAGCGCAGCGATGACGCGCAGCCGGTGCGCACCGGAGGTGCGCCAGAGGTAAGCCCGTTTGCGCCCGTTCGCGTCTCGGGCGCGTCTGGTGCGTCCTCTATGGACACACTAGGCGAGTTGGATCCCTTAGTACAGCCTCGGGACCCCGCCAGAGGTCGCACCATGACTCGCCCTTTTGCCGCCTCCCTTACCTGTGGCCTACTCAATGTCCGCTCTCTTGTAAAACATCATGCGGAAATTGCATTGTTGATAGACTCTTTACATCTTGATGTCCTCTTTGTAACAGAGACCTGGACTAATTCTAATTGTGAAGTAGAGCTGGGATGGGCCTGCCCGTCGGGATACCTCATAAAACATTCGCCAAGAACAACTGGCAGAGGTGGTGGATTAGGTTACATTTTCAGAGACTCAATCGTGTTTACACAGTTGGAGGTGAAGGAGGTATCAGGGTTTGAGCTCATGGGTTTTTCCATCATGGCCCAAGGCGGTACCTTGGTGGCGGGTCTTTTATGCTATAGACCACCCTCCCCAACCTCCACGGATGTTCAGCCTCTGATTGACCTGATCTACGACCTCTCAAACTCCCACTCTAGACTATTAGTGTTAGGTGACTTTAACCTTTGGCCTTCCGGCCCTCAAGACCTGGCGTACAGAGAACTATGCCAAGCATGTAGCAATGTACAACTTGCACAGCTGGTTAAGGCACCTACCCATGCTAGAGGACACACTCTAGATCTTGTATTTGCCAACAGTGATTTAGTCTCTGTGGGAGAAGTCATGGCTCAATGCTGGACCGACCATTCATTGGTTCTGCTGTCTGTCCTCTTGCCTAGTACACGGAGGACGGGTGGCCCGGGTGCTGTTAGGACCGGCAGGCAGTGGTCTCGTCTCTTGAAATCTTCAACCAGACCTACCTTGCTGTCCAAACCCTTTGTGGTGGAGGACAATGTGGATAAAAGTTATCAGGTCTTCTGTCAGCAGATCGTAACATCCCTGGATAAACTGATCCCTCTAAGAAAAGTAGGGGACAGACCTAGAAGAACCAATGCCTGGTTTACGGAGGATCTGGGCCAGCAAAAACTTCGCTGTAAGCAGGCGGAACGACTCTGGAGAGGAGAATATAGGGAAGCAGACAAGGTTGCATATAAAGCGACCTTGCAGGAATATAAGATCCAGCTGAAGAAAGCCAAGGCCCAGTTTTTGGCGGATACTTTGACCAGGGCCGCCAATAAATCGCAGGCATTGTTTACATTGGTAAACAACTTAGCCCATCCGCCTTGTGCTGCCTCGACTATCCCCATCTCCCAGGACCTGTGTGATTCTGTGGCTGATGCGTTTGAGGAGAAAATTAGGAAAATCCTGAGTGGACTTCAGAGTTCTGATCAGTTAACATCTTCCTTGCTCTCCCCGATAGAATCACCCGTCATGGTGGCTCAGCTGTCCTGTTTTCCTTGCCCCTCCTTGGAAGAATTTTGCCTCCTGGCAAACGGTGTGTCCTCAGGATCACCACTTGATCCTATGCCTCACAAGATCTGGAAGGCCTTCCAAAATGAGCTGTTCCCGCCGCTCCACACCATCTGTTGTCAGTCACTAAGCACAGCAGTGGTTCCAGAAAGCTGGAAAATGGCAATTATTAGACCATTGCTGAAGAAGGCTTCCCTGGACCCTTCAAGTCCGGCCAATTACAGGCCCATCTCGCTCTTGCCTTTTATAATAAAGGTTGTAGAGAAGTGGGTCACAAGAACTTTATCCAGTTTCCTGGAAAATAACTCCTGCCTGGACACATCACAGTTCGGCTTTAGGCCGGCTCACGGCACGGAAACTGCATTGGTCGCCGTGCTGGACGATCTAAGGGCGCGAGTCGACATGGGCAAACCAGCATTTTTAGTGCTGCTTGACATGTCGGCCGCGTTCGACACGGTGGACCATGCAGTATTGCTGAGCCGTCTACAGATGACAGGAGTAACTGGCCTGGCTTTGAGCTGGATTACATCTTATCTTAGTAACAGACAGCAGGCAGTGGCTTTACCACCTTATCAATCTGCCACTCATCGTTTGGAACAAGGCGTCCCTCAGGGATCGGCGATCAGCCCAATTTTATTCAACTTGTATCTCCAACCTTTGGTCGCTTTGATAAAGTCATTCGGCATATCGGTCATCAATTATGCCGATGACACCCAGTTATTTTTTCATTCGAGGGCGCCAAGGCAGTATCAATAGACACATTTCATCGCTGTATGTCGGCCACAGCCGAGTGGCTGTGTGCGAATTCGCTTCAATTTAACAGCTCAAAAACGGAAGTGATTCATTGCTCCTTAGACCGTACACCGCGCCCGCTTCCGGACGACTTTTGGCCTGTATCTATTCCTGGTACGGTAGAGGCCGCTGAGTCGGTCCGTAATCTGGGAGTTCTGTTTGAATTCAACCTGCAGCTTGATGCTTCGGTGAACAGAACCATTGCGACTTGTATGGGCTTACTCCGTGCCCTACGCAAGATTTTACCACTTCTCCCTGAAGAGGCTAGAACAGAAGTAGTGCGCAGTTCTATTCTTAGTCGTTTAGATTACTGCAACGCACTACTTCTGGGGGCCCCAAAAATTCTAATTCTAAAACTTCAGAGGATACAAAATATGGCAGCTAAGCTGGCCCTAGCGCGTCCTCGATCTGCCTCCTCCACTGGAGCATTGGCTGATCTTCACTGGCTACCTGTCCAGCAGAGAATTTCGTTCAAGGCAGCATGTCTTGTTTTTAAGGCCCTGCATGGACAGGGGCCGACGCCGATCCAAAACCTTTTTTCGTGGTATTGCGCCACTAGATCCTTAAGATCCTCCTCTGCGTTTTTAGTGACGGTCCCAAGGATCAATAGAGTGAGGATGGGCGGTCGGGCGTTTGGTTTCACGGCCGCTACTCTTTGGAACACACTCCCGTTGGCGCTGAGGAGTAGACAGGATCTTCCCTCTTTTAAAAAGGACCTTAAAACGTTCCTGTTCCCAAGAAAAATGTAATGGCAGTCCTGCCTGTAGCACAGACGCAGTCTCAGCGCCAGGATACCCTTTGGGTGGCAGCCGCGCTTAACAAATAAATAAATACAAATGTCAATAAAGAGTAAATAGTAAACGAGCAAAAGGAACGACTAGAATATTATTCTCAACAGTCAGGTTGATGGATTCAGAGAACATGCACACCAGTTAGAGGCAAAGAAGATGCCCATTGGTGAGAGAATAAGCTCATCAAAAATGCAAAGGAAGGTCTAATGGTCTCCACACCATCCCTCCTCCTTTCCTGCACAGACTGAGCAATAAGAATTTTTTTTATTTACATACTTGGGAAATGGTCGGAGCTATATTGTATAGTGGATTTTGAATGATATTCCTAATGTGAATCCATGATTCTTCCCTCACTTCTTTTCCTAAATATTGTGTGCTCTGTTAGTGAAGGTCAAGGAAATCATAAAAGGAACAGCACAAGTTCTAAAGAAAAGCTTCATACGAATGAAGTAATTCAGAACAAAATGAATGGCTTTCTGAATTTAGGTGCTTGGCATGTAGCCTACCTTTTGTTTGATTTTAATCAACATTTTATTTCAGTCAACTGTGACACATTTATTGTTAGGATTCTAAGAGACAAAAGAACAGAGTACAATTGACTATATCGATTTTATTTTTTGTTTAAAATAGAAATCGCTCGTGACGGCACATGTGACACGTTAATAACAAATGATGTGGAAATAGAAATCTTCTCCAAAATGTGCTAGTAATAAACACTCCGACAGGCCTCCCTCTGAACTACCCCCACCCCATCCCTCCTCATAAATTACAGAAATCCAACACTGTGTGTAGGGCATGTGAAGAGAAAACTCATTATCTGAAGCATTGTGACTAGTTTATTCATTTAAACACTGCTATACCTCATAGGTCCTCTCAAAGAAGCACTATACTTGACTAATTCACTAAAAACAATTATACCAGACTAAGCAGTTAAAATTATTGCAACTCTCACTCACTACTACACGAAAATGAGCACAACCATATTTGACTAATTCACTAAAAGTAAATATAACAGACTAATCCATTAGAAGTAACATCGATCACTGATTAGTCCATAAAAACAAAACTATACCTCACTAATCCTTTAAAAGAGGCACAACTATAGCTGTCTCAACCAATAAAATAAGCATAACTATGCCAGACGAATGCATTAAAAGATGCATAAAAACACCTGACTAATCCACTAACAGAAGTACAACTATGACACCTGCCATTTAGAGGACACTGGCCCCTTCCAGAAGACCTTCAAAACTTCACTCCTTTATGTCTAAATATTAATTTCTTCCTCTCACCAGAATTAACAGAGTTAATTCTCTCCTCTAAAGTATCTTTGTTTATCTGCTACAGCTTTCCTCTTTAAATATGAACAACCCCATACCCAAATTGTTAAAAGGTATTCATGGCTGATGCTCTTTTGGAGCAGACTGATGTTTTCACCTACTTGGGCGTCTTATTTAGTAGAAAGCTAAGCTGGCAGCCCCAAGTCGATCTGTTGGCACGAAAACACGCACAGTTAGCTGGTGCCTTGATTAAGGAATATAGGCTCTCCCAAACTAAGCCTGTTGCCCCCGTATGAAAAAAATATACACAACTACTGCAGTCAATTATATGGATACTGTGAATCAACTGGGAGATCCTCCTACAAAGCAGAAGAACGGCTTCCTGTATAAGGGTTGAACGAAGGGGTTCACAAACTTGACAAGCCTGCACCAGATGGACACCAAAAGGTATTGTGGGAAACGTAGTTCCAAGTAGTCTGTTTTCCAACATTTCTTTCACCATTTGCTGACAAACTCAAATGCAGTCATTGGTGGACATTTCTTCGCATTTATGTGTTTGTGCTTTTGGTATTCGTCATAAGAGAGCAGTGTGGGTTCCAGTGGATGAAAACCCATCAAACCTCAGTTGCTACCAGTAGTTCAGTCAATTGTAATCTGACCTCCTTTCCTGGCCTCTCATGACACTGTAAGGTATTGGACTACAGCTGCCTTAATGAGGCGCCAGCCCTGCCGAGTAGTGATGTCAGCACTATGCTGTAATAAAGAAATTGCAGGCAGAGGTTCATTCTGATATTGTAGATATCTTTATATATTTGTAGAATTTGATCAGAGGTTTTATATTGTGGGAGCTCTGAAAAATTAGACAATGAGAACACTCTTGAATTCTCAAATATGTCATTCAGAATAGCAGGGTGAACAACATCAACATGTTGCTATCTACCAGCTACAATTTTCTTAAATTGTTATAACTAGAGTTGATGGAAAAAGGCATTTTCTGAGTAACTGGTGCTATGAAATCAACATCAAATCAAACTGTATTTATACAGCACGGCTTATCACCCGTGAGGGTATCCAGGCGCTGGGCTGTGGGTCTCAGTCGAAGAGCCGGGTCTTGAGTCCCTTCCTGAAGTCTTCAAAAAGGTTAACTGTTCTAAGGTGGAGGGGAAGGGCGTTCCAGGCTTTGGCGGCGAGGTAGGAGAATGATCGTCCTCCGGTGTGGCAGCAGCTGATCTGGGGTGTCTGTGCGAGGGCGATGTAAACTGAGGTTTCTGGATGAATGGTGGAAGTTCAGGTGGTGGTTCATTTATGCCGGTCCTTGGTTGTGTAGGGCTTTGTAGGCGTGGGTCAGGAGCTTGAAATTGTATCTCTTCTAGATGAGGGGCCAGTGGAGGTCTCTCAGGTGTTGGGAGATGCAAGTCATTTTGGGAAGGCTGAGAATCAGCCTGGCTTCTGCGTTCTGGATCGTTTGGAGTCTTTTCATGAGTTTACTGGTGGTGCCTGTATCGTCATAGTTCAGACAGCTGGTGAGGAAGGCCTGCGTCACTGTTTTCCTGGTGCCGGTGGGTAGATATATGAAGATTCTGAGGAGCATGTGGAGCGTGTGGAAGAAGGCTGAGGAGACGGCATTGATCTGCCATTTCATGGAGAGTTCGCTGTCTAGATTTATGCCAAAGTTGCAGGCGTGATCTTTCGGAGTGGGGGTGGGTCCGAGTTCTGATGGCCACCAGGAGTGGTTCCAGAGGGAGGTGTGGCTGCGAAAAATCAGGACTTCGGTTTTGTCTGTGTTGAGTTTCAAGCAGTTGTCATTGATCCAGGTTAAGACATTCTTCATGAAGTTGTGGAAGTTGGTTTCATCATCATGGGGTCTACTGATGGTGGGAGGACGAGCTGGGTGTCATTGGCGTAGGATATGATGCTGATGTTGTGGGCTCTGACGATGTCTGCTAGTGGCATGATGTATATGTTGAAGAGGGTGGGACTGATGGATGAGCCTTCCGCTGTGCCGCAGATGGTGTGCTTGGACTGTGCGGTGAAGGGACGGAGCAAATCCTCTGTGTGCATCCCGGGAGGGAGACACATCCTCTGTGTGCGTCTCGAGAGGAAGGATGCCATTGATCTACGAGCATTGTCTTTGATTCCGATCTGGTGCAGTCAGTTGATTAGTGTGTGGTGGGAAACAGTGTTGAAGGCAGCTGAGAGGTCGAGAAGGATCAGGGCGTCTAATTCCCCTCCGTCGTGTAGGATGTGGGTGTTGTCGGTCGTGGCGATCTGGGACGTCTCGGAGCTGTGGTTGGCTCTGAATCCTGATTGAGAGGGGTCTAGAAGGTTGTTTCTCTCCAGGTGTTTGGTGAGTTAGAGGTTGATGGCCTTCTCCAGGACTTCTGCAGGAAACGGGAGAATACAGATGGGGCGATAGTTCTGGAGGTTGCTGGGATTCGAGGAGGGTTTCTTGAAGAGGGGTCCGACCTCAGTGTTTCCAGGCGTCAGGGAAGGTGGCTATGATGATGGAGGCATTGAGGATGGTTGTGAGCTGGTGGCAGGTCTCGTCGTTTCCAAGGTTGAAGAGTTAATGGGGGCACAGCTGGTGGGTGCTCCCAAGTGGATGGAGTTTATTAGGCCTTGGTGTTTCCTGTACTGAGTTTTTCCCTTGTGGTGAGCGGTTGGTCCGCTGCTGTCTTCACGGGAGAGGAGATATTGAGCAGGCCTGTCGCTTTGGGATCAATGTTTCTGTATATGGTGGCTATCTTGTTGTGGAAGTGGTCTTCAAGAGCGTCACAGAGTTCCTGTGAGGAAGGGATTGAGTTTCCTGTGGCTGATGGGCAAGTGAGAGTACCTTTGTCTGGTTGGCGCTGGCCTCGATGCGGTGTGTCAGAGCTCTTTTTTTCACGGCTTTAAGTAGGTGATGATAGTTGTTGAGGGCAGACTTGAAGATGGCTTGATCCTTGTTGTTTCTGCTGGATTGCCATTTCCTATCCAGTTGTTTGCAACTGCATTTCGCCGTGCTGAGTTCAGGGGGCTACCAGCTGGCAGGTTTTAGGGGTGCATGCGTTCTGGATGGCTTGGTGGGGGGGGGGGGCAACACAGTCAGCTGCACCAGTGATTCAGGCATTGAAGTTCTCTACTGCCTGGTCCAGGTTGGTGGAGGCATTGGGCTGAGAGAGACTGAAGGCGTTGGTCCATCGGTGCTCATTGACCTTGGTCCAGCTACAGGAAGGGGCGCCATGGTGGTTGGGGTGGTGCGGGGGGATCCGGTGTTGGTAAAGTGTACGATGGAATGGTCGGACCAGGTGAGTGCTGTGGTGTGGCAGCATCTGATTCTGTTGCTGGACATGAAGATGGGGTCCAGCATGTGTCCAGCTCTATGCATGGGGTCTGAGACCAGTTGTATGAGGCTGATGTAGTCCTTTCATTCCAGGAGGTCGGTGGAGTTGGTGTCTGTGGGGTCGTCTAGATGGAAGTTGAGGTCTTTCAGGAAGATGAAGTGTTCGGATTCGATGGTGAGCAGGGTGATGAATTCAGAGATGGTGTGGCTGAGTCCGGTTCGTGGTCCTGGGGATCTGTTTGCGAGGGTGCCTCTGATGGTAGCTTTGTCATCTGTATGAAACTGGAAATTCAGGTGTTCCATGAACGGCATGGTTTCGTCTTCAGTGGTCGAACAGATGATTGCTTCCTTGTGTATGATGGTGATACCGTCTCCATATCTGTTGGTGCAGTTGCTGTGCTCCATCTTGTAGCCGCTGGATGTTGTGGTGGCAATGTCTGGGGCTGACGCTGGGATAAGCCAGATCTCTGTGATGAAGGCCACATTGGGGACAAGGGTGAAGATGGTGTCCCAGACTTCAGTCAAATGTTTGCACAACGATCTGGCATTGATCGAGAGGCATCTGAGTTGATCCGGTGGGGTCTCAGCTAGCGGGGACGCATAGTACCGGATCCTGCGGGGGCGGTTGGTCCTGAGGTGTAGGTGAAACGGCAGTGGAGACAGGTGAAAGGTCTCGCTGTGGAGCAGGGAGATGCAAGGCAGCAGTTGCTGCTGCGTCTGATCCATATAGGGCGCTGAGATCTGTGACAGTGTACCTGCAGGAGTCAGGAGGGCCAGGGTTCCTGGCGCTGGGCACTGTCCAGGCGGGGACGAGCACAGACCGGCTGCCTATGGGGGGCCAGCAGCACGGACACATTGCAGCTTCCATTAAGTAGGTCCTGGGAAGGGCACAGGGATGTTGAAGAGCAGGAAAGTGGGAGTAGGTCCTGGGAAGGGCACAGGGATGTTGAAGAGCAGGAAAGTGGGAGATTGGGAAAATCGCAATGAAGAGCAGTGCAGGAGACAGAGGAAACTGATGGCAACTGGAACCTTGAAGGGGAGGCTGGGGCCTGGGAGGGCTGTGTAGGCTGAACTTACAGCAGACTGGCTGTAGGCAAGGCAGGTGTCTGTGCTGCTTGGCTGCTAACAGCAGTCAGGAGGAGGCGACTGTTAGCGTGGGGAGCTGGTCAGGACTTTTCGTGCTACTAGTAGCAACTACCTATTTAATGAGGGTGGTTGTGGCTGCTGAGGTCTAGTGTCCATACGGTGTGTCGAATAGAGAATTACGGTGGGGGAGGAACTTAGCCTGTGATGGATTTGCCATGGCAATCTTCATTCCTATAGGTCTGACCAAGAGTGGCGGAAGATGTTTACCACTATTGTGATTGAACATCATTCTTTGGACTTTGGCATGCCACAGTCTCCACATTCTGGTTTTGATTTGCTTCCTTACAGTAAACTAAATTATCACTTGGGAAAATCCATAGCTTGTAAGTGCAGTAGGGTTACTGATGTTACAACATCCTTACCTGGGGCTGTATTATGGAAAGTGCCCCAGGGGCACAACGGGCAGGTGCACCTGCTTTGCGCACCCCTGGGGCACTTTGGTATTACAGAATGGGCCGCAGACGCTTGTGTGGCCCTTTCTGTAATACAGATAGTGCTGATGCACATATATCACCAGAGCTATCGCCAGAGGCTGTTCCCTCATTTGCATGGGGGCGTGGCCCCAAGCAAATAAGGGAATCCCTTTGCCTCTGTGCCAGTGCCATATTATGGACTTGGGCGCAGAGGCAAAGTAGCTATCAGGGAACGCACTGACAGTGGGAGAAGGTGTGGCTTAACGCCTAGGGCTGCCGACTGTGAAGCAGGGGAACCAGGTTTGAGTCTGTCGGGAGGCCCAAACATCCTGTGATTCTGGACAAATCACTTCGTCTACCCGTGCCCACCAAAAAAAATAAAAAATGAATGTGTCCATCTGCAATGCAACTGGTACTCATGTAAAGCGCTCTGATACCCTTGGGTCGAGTTCAAGCTATATAAAACTAAAACTAAAATTAAAAATTAAAATAAATAACAGGAGGTGCACTGACCGGAAAGGTGGCGCACTGTCAGTGCGCCGCCTGATGGCAGTACTCTGGAGGGGCGAAAGGGGGTCCTATGGACCTCCCCAACATACCCTTGAAGGCACGTGCAGTTACTCACTGTACCCACCTGTAAGGAGATCTCTCTTCTAGCTTAAAAGTGCAGGCGGATTACTGCCTGCACAATGAAAAGAGAAAGCGGCTGCTTCATATGCGATGCCAACTGGGCAGCACGAGTTCGCAGATGCGCTGGGGTGCAGCTCATTCAATGTAATAGGGCACACCATCTCTTTTTATGCCCGGTGCACCTGTTTTAAGGTGCGCCGTGGCACAAAAAGGAAGAGTGCACCCTATGGGTTGTAGGGTCCTAGTTGAGACAGAGAATACAGGAAATTAGCTTGCTGATGAATGACTGATGCAGGTATTGAGCTCTCCAGATGCAGTGCTTTTGGAGACAAGAGTTAAGACTGAAAACATGATGTCGAGTTTATGAGCAATAAGTCGCAATATGAAAAATACAACTGTCTAAATTCTTCCGTGCTCAACAGCACCTAAGTTGCAAGCTTGACTCCTGTCTGTCCATCATCCATGCATCAATAATCTACCGAAAGGTATATTTGTGAATATATCTAATTAGAATATTATTTTTGCTTTTGATGTTTCTTAATTTATATCTACTTAGTAGGTGGGACTTGGCTCTCATATTGTTCGAAGATTGTCCGAAGATGATGCTACAGCATCAAACTTCAAAAATGGATAGCATCCATTGTGCCTTGTTAGTCTAGTGTAAACATGACAAATGTCTTGCGTAAGCAGTCACAGGAAGAAGTCAGTTCTCGAGAGCTAATACTGTGGCAACGATGCACTGGATATAGGAAGGTTAAAAGGATTTAATGTTCCACTACCAACAGAATACACTACCAGGCTTTGACTCACTAACCTCATCGCTGTGTTACAGGAGAATCAGGAATTTTGTGAAAATTATGCAATCAAGCTAGGACGTTGGCTTCAAATTCAGGGGGTGAAGCAGGCATAGAGTTGAGAAGATTGCTGAGCCAGTATCTTCTAGGAGGAATATCTTACTTTGCTGACTAGCTGCCTTGAGCGTCAGGTGGTCAATTATACAGGTCCTGCAGAATTGATACTCTTTGGTACAACCTGACAGTTTTCCTTCAGTTAAGCGAAGGCCAAGTTGAAGAACCTGTGTTGTTGTATAGCATTTTAGGACCCTAGTGTAATTTTCCCGATTCATGCCCTTATATAGGTATAAATCACCTTGCCCTAATATAGGCATAGAAATCATAACCATATTTAGACATAGCTCATGCAGTCCAAATACAGCATGGCTACTTTCACTAGTTCCGAAAAGTCACAACGATTTCTTGGAAAAACTCGCCTTCAGCAGTCAGGGACTTCCCCTTGCTTGAATATTGATTTGTCCAAGAACTCATGGAGTTTTCAAAGAATGGAGACTCTTTGATGACGTTATTATGTCCAACCTTATGTCAAACTCAGGACCTTCAAGGTATAGATATGCCCACACTTGCCCTAGCAAACACACAGTGGTTTGGAGCAGTTTGACTATCTACTTGCCCGACGTATCTCGCTGCAGCAAGTGCCGAAGGAAGCCGACCCTCCAGCAGACGCACTGAGAGAGACGCTGTCTTTTCTCTTGCCAAGAAATCCAGCTCCGGTGTTTCCAAGCTCCCCTTGCGGGGTGTTGGGAAATCGAGTCCTGAGAGAGAGAGATACCAGACCTCCTTCATTCTAAACCAAGGTACGGAGCTGATTAGACCCTAAGAGAAATCTTGGATAGATTCTTGGCAAAAGAATACTAAACCTATGCTACACCTCACTTACTTCTTCCCTCGTACTAGACCTAGGTTAGGTACATTGGGGTAGGCGTATTTTAGAAGCACCAGTTGAGTACTTTTAGTCTTTATTTATTTATGTATGTATTTTATGGCTTAGAAACCATACCATGCTTTTACAGTATTATTTTATAATACTCTTCTTGCTGTACGCATTATACTTTACAGCCAGTATTACGATTGTAGCAGTTCAATTCTTCTGCATGAGAAAGAAGACTGTTCAATAAATACTTTTTATTGAAAACGCCTGTCTCTCTATTTCTCTGCACCTCTGGTGAAACGAAGCATGCACGATTGACTGAGTGAAATATCTATCTATTGTTTCCACGACTCTGAAGATACGTTTCATCTTGGGGAAACAAAGTTGTCATGTTTATGAATTTGTCAGAAACTAATCCCTTCTTGTTTATTCGAGAAAGTTTCTAGTGACCTCTGAGCTAGCTGGCACTCACTATTAAGTTCAATATATTCGATAGAGACCTAGTCGACCTAAGTCCTACGTCGATTCTATAGGATATATTATTCCAATGCGCAGAGCCTATTGGAATATAGGAACTACACTACAGTGTGATACTAGTGACCAGTGGTTTTTATTACTTTATGGTTCCTATGACAGGAGTCTTTGAGGGTCCCTCACACTGTATGTTGCTCAGTTGCAATATCCTGTAAGGAGCCCACTTGTTTATGTTTGCCATACTCACAACCGTTTGCGAAGGGGTTCCAAAGGCCGGACAGATAGCTTAGCGGCCATATAACCCAGTTGAAAAAACCAATGAATAGACATCTGCAAGACAGCAGAATATCAAATACTCATTGAATTACCCACGTTTCATGGCACAGTATGAGAAGGACCAGGCATGAATAATTCAACCTTGAGAGAAACAATGGCCTACAATGGCTAGATCAATGCCAGAATTTCAAATTAGCTGCATGTGATTCATCTGTGTCCACTCAACCTAAATGAGAATTATTGACATAATTAGTGGCTATCCTGTAGATAGGGGATGAATCTAGTCCCAGTGGATCTCGCTGCTTTAACATACACATAGAAACAAATATCCTTTCCAATGTCTTTTTAATGTGTCAAGCTCTGAGATCAAGCTGCAAATATCTGTCAAGAAGAATTCTGTGCTCTACGAGAGGAGATGAATAAGTGATCTGTACGAAAGATCTGGGAAACTCTCAATCGCTGCCTACTAAAGAGTAAAGATGGTTCAAGGAGGTAGATTGCTGAAGAGAGGGATGTAAAAGGATGTTATCACAACAGGCACATATTATCCTTTACCTAGAGTTCGAATTGAATTCAATAGTGTAATCTGATATAAATGATCCCAACAAAACAAACGTCTGTTTTTACTTTGAAAATTGACTACAGTTCTTAAACAAGCATTTACAATGCAATGGTCCGGCATTATTAAAGGTAGAGCTATTGGCATTGCTCTTTATTTATTTTTTTTAATTAATAAATGGCCTTGTTATTTACATAGGCAATAGCTTAATCGTTAAAGAAATGGTATTGTCATTTACAATGCTAATAGCTTTATTCTTTGCAAATGCATTACTTTTTGCATTTACATCCACACAGAGCTACCCACACAAAGCCACCTACATAGAGCATTCACATAGAGCTACCTACACAGAGCCACACTCACACAGACAGAGGCATCCACATATAGAACCACCTACAATAAAAGCTATCTACACAGAGCCACAGTCACATACACACAGCGACACACATAGAGGCACACACACATAGCTACACACACACAGGTACACACACACAGCCACACACACACAGGCACACACACACAGAGACACACATATACACACACACACACACACAGAGCCACACACACACATATTTACGCACACACACTTATTATTATTTACAATGCAATGGTCTCGGCATTATTAAAGGTAGAGCTATTGGCATTGCTCATGACATTTTTCTTCATTTTTGAAAAAAACATAAATAAATGGTATTGTCATTTAAAATGGCAATAGGTGAGCATTAGAGAGTAGTAGAGAGTATTCACAGAGCCACACACACACACAGAGCTCCACACACACACAGAGAGCTCCACACACACACACACACAGAGAGCCACACACACACACAGAGAGCCACCCACACACACACAGAGAGCCACCCACACACACACAGAGAGCCACCCACACACACACACAGAGCTACCCACACACACAGAGAGCCACCCCCACACACACAGCCACCCACACACAGCCACCCACACACACAGAGCCACCCACACACAGAGAGATACCCACACACACAGAGCCACCCATACACAGAGAGCCACCCACACACAGAGAGCCACCCACACACAGAGAGCCACCCACACTCAGCCACCCACACACAGAGCCACCCACACACAGAGCCACCCACACACAGAGCCACCCACCCACACACAGCCACCCACCCACACACAGAGCCACCCAGCCACACACAGAGCCACCCAGCCACACACAGAGCCACCCAGCCACACACAGAGCCACCCAGCCACACACAGAGCCAGCCACCCACACACAGAGCCACCCACACACACAGAGTAACACACACACTTAAACACCTCTAGCTAACACAAAGCCTTTCCACTTAGCATACATTAGCACGCACAGTGCACAGCCACAAACTGTCTCATCCTGCAGTAGATCAATGATACATGCCGCATCTGGAGCACCTTTCCATTCAACATGCAGGCACGCAGAATGCAACTGGGGAATTTCAAGTGCAAAGCATTGTACTGTACAGTACTAACGTATCGTACATGTTGAGTACTAAAACATACCCATTCCAGCCATCATCTGGCTACTGTATGCACCACCAGTGCCCCCTGCTGTAGAATTCAGGAACACTGTCACCAATGAATAACGTGCACTGCACTAGAGACGACCCCATAGTCACAAGTGTGCACTATTCCGCACAAGCTTTCTCGTGTCAGGTGAGCCCTGCCCCCCCCCCCCACATACACACATACCCGTCGTGCAGGCACCAACAGCAGCATGTCAGTGATGTGCGTGCAGAGCGCCAGAAGCAGTAAGAAAACCCTAGTGACAGGAGTGCACTGCATAAGAGACAACCTCCGTTACCAGTTCACAGCACCAGCACATCAGTGACAGGAGAGCACTGCAATATAAGCAGCACCCAACTTACAGGCGTGCACGGGACACTGCACTAAAAATAATCCCCCCTCCCCCAGTGTCAGTCGTGATCTTCACTAGAGGCAAGCCTCGAGCATGGGCATGCACTGCACGATAAAAGATCATCATTGACAGTCGAGCACTATATCCGAGATAATCCACCCCGCCCACAGTGGTTGTCCTGCACAGCACCAGAGACAGCACCTCACTGTACCACAGCCAAATCAACTCTTGCCCCCAAGTGACTGAAGTGCACTGCACTATAGATACCCCCACAGTCATAGGATTGCACTCTACCATACTAGCCTCCCCGTGTCAGGCGAGCCCTGCATCAGCGACAACAGAAGCAAAAGGGCAGTGACAGACGTTCAGAGCCCCCCGTGGTTGTCGTGCACTCACCAGACACAGAACCTCAGTGAATGCACTGCACAGCGCCAAGAAGCCCTTTTACATTACAATTGCCCTTTTTTTTTTTATTAAAGACCCTTCACCCGTATCTCCACTAATTTTGGGGTATTCTGACCCCACCCTGGAAAGGAATTTATCCCTGAAATTACTTGACAAATAAAGTGTGAGTGGCGGTATGAAAGCTGGTGTTTGTGTTCCGTGGCTGTCTTGTCTTGCAGAGGGTCTGCGCGCTTCCGCTTGACATAGCAGGGGCGAGGGCAGTGTGGCTTTGTGGATAGGAGGACATGGGGCAGTGCAGTTCATTTGAAACTCGTTTACTGTGTGACCGAGCGCCCCCTGCAGTTGTATGGAGCATAACGGTGAGGGGAGGGTAGAATGTGGTGAGACACGGGACTGATGCAGGTGTGATATTCATACCGGTTACAAGCAATCGCAATGAGCTATAAATTCGAGTGTTCTGTGGTCTAGGGGGGACCTTCCTGGAGATGGGGCACAAGGCATGAAGTACCCTGAGTCTCTGTTTAAGACGTGGGGCGCTACATCGGTCAGGGAACAATCTGGCTGAAACCAGACATTTTCAAGCACGCTGTTCTGCAAACAGTTCGCAACTCTGCTCTGTTTTTTTTTGTACTCTTTTAACGTCTGTGTGGATTTGGTGTGTTTGAGGTGGGGGCGGTACTCTGGGGAATAAAAAGGTGCATTTTGCAATCCGGCAATAGCATTGCAAAGGTGTCGCAGCGCTGTGTAATCGCAAATAGGGCATCTGCTGTTTGCCCGCGTGAGCTTTGTGTGCTGGGAACTCCCAGGCTGGGGTCCTTTCACAAGAAGGATAAGAGAAGCTCCGTGTTTAATGCTCAGTGTTGCTTGAGCGAAGGGCACATTTTTCAGGCTATACTATGTCCCATGCCAAACTGTATCTCCTACTCTTTAGGGGCCCGCATTGGGTGATTTTACGGGGCCGGCTTCTGCTTCCCCTTTGCACGCGGGCCAGTTGTGGGGAGGCAGCCGTCCTGAAATACACAGAGTCGGGGAAATGGGATTGTGTTGTCTTCAGTGGAAAGGGCAATTTGAGAGAAACGTCAATTTGACAGACCTCAGCCAGTCTGCGACGTCGGTGTCTTTTAAGCACGAGCTTCCTTGGCTGTGGGGTTCTCACCTATCGCCCGATCTGTGGTGCGTTGCCCCCTCCCAGGGAGCGGCGCTGGGCAGGAAGCAGTCAGTGGTGCCCTGACACGTGTGTGGCAGCCATTTGAAGCCTCGTGCAGTGCCAGAGGCTGGCATGGAATAACTCACCGTCAGTACACTGGGCTGGGGGCACGGGGGAGGTTTGCATCTTCAGAGAGCCATTACACCGCCCCCCTCTCGAGCTGGACTTGAGGTGACAAAGTGCACAGACCATTGTGAGTGCACACCTAAATTCCCTTTCCTGTGGTAGTTAACTGGATGTGCCCAAGAGCAGCCTGGCATCTGCGCCGCGCTAGGAGTCACCTTCTGAGAGGCAGACGGCGGCCAACAGCAGGCTCAGCAGGGCCAGGGCTCGCGCGTCCATGGTGGTCGTAGGTGCAAGGTGTGATCTCTAGCAGGGTAGCTGTGCTCTGAGTGAGGGGCCGTGCAGGGCTCTGAAGACCTTCCTCCGGTGGAGGGGCCGCCTGATTTATCACCGCTGGCATGTTATTACATCCGTCCTCTATTACAGCCTGCTGCGGGGAGGCCGCTGCTCTGCACCGTCTGCCAGGGATTGGGGGAGTGGGCAGGGCAGCTCGCAGTAGTTCGCAGCGATGCAAGGCACACAGCTCTAGGCACACACTTTGAAAGTGAACAGCGTGTGTGGCACCCGATCGTTGGAGACAGACATTCTATACACAGCCCTGGAAGACGAACAGCTCTGCTAACCCTGCTCTAGGCTCTAGGCACACTGCCCTTGGAGATACACAGATGCGGAAAACACAGAGCTGTAGGAATCTGGCAGAAACCCAACTCTCAGAGGATGAAACCAGCTCTTTTCATACTTCTCTGGGAGGTAGGTAACCGCACGTTGGAAGGTGCTGCCACTGGGAACCTCGTGTCCACCAGAACACACGCTTCTAGGCACACATGCCTTAGAGGTACACACAGCTTTGGGAGGCGTACGGTCCATAGATTTCCAAAGCGATGGAAAGCGCAGCTGATAGACGCACAGCTCTAAGAGGACGACATCGGTAAAAAAAAAAAGCGGGCGCAACTCCGAAAATGTTCGGATTCGGGGGCGTGTTTGGCCGTCCCCAAAAGGGGCGGGGCTTAAAAGTGGAAAGAACAGCACCAACACGCCCCCGAATCCGAAAGAGACGGAGCTTCTTTCGAGGGACGCCTCTCTCCTCCAATGGCTTGTCTCCGTTTAGAAAGCCAGCCAATGGAGGAGAGACGAGGAGAGAGGCGGGTTTAAAGCACCCACTGAAAGACATTAATTCTCCGACTTCCGGCTGGCAAGCCAGCCGTCGGTCCGAGACCTAAAAACGTACTTCTTTGCTTTACATGACTTTAGAAGCCAATGGCAAACTTGGGTGTGAAGAGTTTCCTGGAGTATGAAGATGCAAATATTATGGAGATTGAATTTTACTGTTCGATTTGAGTGAAAATGGTTCAATATTCCCAGGATTGTTATATGATAACTTTAAATGGTATTGAAAAGAAACTATGTTGCCAGTGCACTTCCTGCACAACTTTTGTGACATAATTATTGCTTTCTGCTGTAGCAGATGGTGCCATTTTGTAGTATTAAAAAACGTGAAATCCCACATCAGGAGAGCTTGATTTGAAGCACTTTACCAAAGTCACTTCTATAGTCCATGAGAGCTCGCACAAGTAAGTCCACGTCATTCACCTCAAACTGAGTTGTTAAAGTTACACTGGAATGAAGGAGGCTGTTTGTAGGAAGGGAAGTGGTGTGAGCAGTCGTAAGCTGTGAGCGAACATGCTCATGCAGCGGGATCGCTAGGCTGTTATGCCTGTCTTGGATCCAGGAGCCAGACGGAATCCGGAGCAGGTAATTCCACATTGATTGCAGCCAAAACATTTTATATTTGAATGTCTGATGTCAAATCGTGGATATTATATTTCTATCCCGTTTATTATGACGGACACGATTTCTGTGATGTACAGAGGGTATTTCCTCTATGTCTATGGAGGCGGATGTGCTTTAAAGTGGCAATCAAAATGGTGCGTCATACAAGCAAGAATATATATATATATATATATATATATATATATATATATATTGAAATTCACAGTGTGCAGAAAAGCAACTCGCGCACTCGGTAGTCAGGATATATCGGGTATTTTATTTACTCAGTCAACGTTACGCGTTTCGACACCAAAGTGTGTCTTGGTCGAACGTGTGACCAAGACACACTTTGGTGTCGAAACGCGTAACGTTGACTGAGTAAATAAAATACCCGTTATATCCTGACTACCGAGTGCGCAAGTTGCTTTTCTGCACACTGTGAATTTCAATTGAATTTTCGGCTGATGGGTTCGCCGAGGGAACGCGCCACCCGACCATGGGAGTAGGATCCCGGAAGAGCCCTTCGTGCTACAAATATATATATATATATATATATATATATATATATATATATATATATATATATATATATATATATATATATATATATATATATATATATATATATATATATATATAATTCACTGAAAAAAACATAGGTTTCAGGCCTTATATAGTTAGGAATTAGCATTTAAAAAACCTTGCGAATTCACTGAAAAAACCATAGGTTTCAGGCCTTATATAGTTAGGAATTAGCATTTAAAAAACGTTTGAAATTCACTGAAAAAAACATACGTTTCAGGCCTTATATAGTTAGGAATTAGCATTTAAAAAACCTTTGAAATTCACTGAAAAAACCATAGGTTTCAGGAGTTATATAGTTAGGAATTAGCTTTTAAAAAACCTTTGAAATTCACTCAAAAAACTATAAGTTTTAGTGGTGTTATAGTTAGCTGGACATTTTACTCATACAAAACCATTGAAATTGCTCCTATATAGTTAGTTGTACTAACTATATTTCGCGCACCCGCAATCCACTGCTGATGATGTCACATATTTAGATCATTCATGACATGGTCAGTGACATCACTGACATCTGAAAGATACTAAAGACTTCATCAAACAAATTGACCAGGTCATTTGGGACCCATCGTACCTGTTGATTACCTTAGACATAACCAGTCTCTACACATGTATAGAACATGAACAAGGTGTAGAGGCTGCCAGACATTTTCTAGACACGAGACCAGCCAAATATGCTCTACATGGACAATTTCTGATTGAATGTCTGCAATTTTGCTTGACTAACAACTTTTTCTTGTTTCAGAATGCCCTATTCAAACAACTGAATGGGACCGCGATGGGAACCTGCTTCGCCCCCAGCTACGCGAATCTCTTCGTAGGCTGGTGGGAGGAGCAGGTTGCCCTGAGAGGGGAAAACCTCAAATGGGCTGGTCATATTGTTGTCTGGCGTCGGTATATCGACGACCTTTTCCTGGTGTGGAGGGGCTCCTCCACACAGGCTGAGGAATTTATCTCAGATCTAAACACTAATAATTTGAATCTCAGATTCACAGCGGACATTAGCAAACAGGAAGTGCACTACCTGGATTTAAGAGTCTATATCCATCAAGGCAAATTGGAGACAGGTCTTTATCGCAAGCCAACGGCTGGCAACAGTACCTTGCATTATGAGAGCAGTCACCCCTCTAGCCTGATTCGGTGTTAGACGGGGACCTGGAGGGTCGGCCGAGCACAAGGGGAGAGGCCTCCAGTGAGGACCGTCTCCAGCGATCGCACAGGTAACTTCCCCCCCACAGATGGACACCACACGAAGATCAGATTAATACCTTTTATGGGCAGTTCTTGAAATGAGGCAGTATGATACAAGGAGATCAGGACACGGTGGTCCTCTCAGCTCTAGTCTCTAGTAGGAAAAAGGGGGTAGCGGGACAGTCTTGGTACCCGTAGGTACGGCGGTGGAACGGTGATAGCTCACAATCCTCGAGCTCGGTGTTCGGACGGGTCGGACCGCGGCAGCGCCAGCAGGTCCCGAAGAGGTCGTAGGTGGCAACGGGCCGCGGCAGCGCCAGCAGGTCCCAACGAGGATGAGTGTTACAACGGGCCGCGGCAGCGCCAGCAGGTCCCACGAAGATGGAAGTTACAACGGGCCGCGGCAGCGCCAGCAGGTCCCACGAAGATGGAAGTTACAACGGGCCGCGGCAGCGCCAGCAGGTCCCACGAAGATGGAAGTTACAACGGGCCGCGGCAGCGCCAGCAGGTCCCACGAAGATGAAGGTTGCAGAAGGCCGCGGCAGCGCCAGCAGGCAGGACAATAGTTCACAAGGCAGAGCTGCGGCAGCGCCAGCAGTCCGTCAAGGATGAGTTTGTCGCGGTGTGGAAAAGTAAATTTCGCCATGTTCTGTGTCCCTACGCCTCATCCATCATATGTTATGTGTGCATGACCAATATGCATATGTTATTCCCCATGTCTGATTACTGACGCAATTATAGTTGTGTCCATCTCTGATATGTCATTTTCCAGTCCTCGTGAATAATACGAATATCAGGCCTATGTAAAGTTATGTTGCCACGTTTCTCAGTGTGCACGTTATTCCATTATAAAGTCCCCGTTTCTAGGCCTCAACAGGGCCCGGACCACAGATTCAGCTCCTGTCTCCTGAAAGCCTCGCTGAGGAGCGATACAGCCCCCACCTGTATCCTCGACCTTTCACTTACTTCCTGCCTCGCAGTGCCCGGTGCAGCTTGGCTCTGCCTCTGAGTCTGCCAAAAGTATGTTATAGTTCCAGTTATCAGTTCAGTCCTCCTCTTCTGCATTCCTAAGCTACTGAACTGCATCAATAGTTTCCGTCATTGTCTAGCCTATTCGGCTCCACGTTAGAGAAATACTGTATTAATGGTCATTTAATATTCTTCATCACGCACTACGTGTAGAATAATGCATGGTCCAGTCTTAGAATCAAGTTAGCTTTTCCCCTCCTGACTCTTAGTTTATATCAACATGTTCCCTAAACATCAGATACTAGATAGGGTTTAGGTACATGTCGCTCCGACCCTCCAGACTCTAGTCTCTACTCCTAGCACAGAGTTCGTAGCCCCCAGCTTCTCCTAGTAACACGTCATTGCCCGTTTTCGCGCACCATTAGGTTAGAGGTCCCGGCTCCTTAGGTAGCCCCCTCCTATGTTTCCGCCCATTCATGACATATTCTGTTACGTTTGCATCACATGTCTATGTAAACTCCCAGTTACACCCACTTTTACTGTTATCTTTCGCGACTGCTACACGTCACGCCTTCTATTCCACCCACTGTTACGCCTACTGCAATGTACTGCTATGTGTTTGCGCTATGTATATATGCCTGTATCTTGTTATTGAATGCTAGCGCGCTCATTCCAAGCTCATCCCAGACCTAGCCCCAGCAGCTGCTGGGCATCCTTTTCCCCTACTGGGTCCCAGTTGTCCTGCTGGGCCCTGTCATTCTGCTCTTCCTATGCAGGTTGTCCTGATCCTGTCCTTATGCTGTAATAAACCTGCAAAAACTCCTACTACCTCGAATCTTGACTCTTATTTATTGAGCTATCTGTTATTCATTTAAGCATTCAAAAATAGGGTATTATTTATTTATTTACCACATAATGGCGCCCGAACAGGGACTTGCCCTTTCCCCACGCGTCGGTGAAGCCACGCCGACCCCCTGACCCTCTGCAGCCGTGACGGAACCATACCGGCCACGTGCAGATATTTCTGCTTCAAGTATCCCTCAGGCCCACGGAGGAGACGGAGGAGGCGGTCCAGCATCCGAACGAGACGGTGGAGGAACGCGGCGAGTCCCGACCAGAGCCCAAGCTGAGAGTCCAAGGTCCGAGGTATCCGGAGGCCCACCCGTAACTGAAGTCCGAAGTCCGAAGTTCGTCGTCGTAGCAGTCCAGTCCCGTCCGAGGCTTTCCGTTCCGTGCTGCCCGGTGAGTACCATTGCTGGGGTAGTATCTAGACAGGACCAATCTAAATTGACTCCTGGTCCGTGGGTTGGTGGTGCCCAGACTCACAAACGAAGTGTTCACCTAGGTGGATACGGGTCTTGATGCGTCCCTTTGTGGGACCGGTATGTTCCGTACTGTTACAGCAGTGCATCCGGTAACTCTAGTCTGTTCCGTTCTCGAGAAAATCTGTTCTGTTTCTGTTTTCAGTATTTTCAGGTAATATTCTGTTCGAACTGTTATGTTATGATATTGTTTAATGTAATTCCAATGTCGTGGTATGCCTGAATTGTTTTTCCACTTGTTATTGTTCTTCGTGTATTGTATTGTGTTCCGATTTTAAGTTTACAATGCCGCTCTTTTCAAGATTACGTCAGTTGAAAACTAGAAAGGGTCTGTTAGAGGAAGCAGTTCCTGTTCCGCCTAGGGACAGTCCAGGTCATTTTATGTATCAGAAACATGGCATAAGCGCCATAATGTATCTAGATTTATGGGTAGAGTATACCAAACAGTTAGAAGAAAAGTATAGATGGCCCGTATCGGGTACATGGGATGCCGAATGTATCATGCGAGTAGAAGAAGCATTATGGAAAAAGAAAGCCAGACAGTCACAGAAAGATGCCATCGAGTTATGGCGCAAGGAAGCTCATAGAAGAACGGAAAAGGAAGTCAGAAAGTCAGAGTTAAGTAGAGAATCCCAGGAACGAGCCCAAGAAAGAGAATTAATCGAGATAGGTGAACAAGTCAAAACCGAACAGTCAGACAGACAGAGGCATGCCCTAATTAAGGGTATGTATCCTCTCCTTGCCGAAGGTTTGCCAAAAGCGACCCCAGAGGCATCCAGTAATTTTCCGCCGCCATTAGTTCCGACCAAGCTACGTCACAAACAGACCGCAGCTGATATTTTTATTTCGTCCTATTTGGACGACACAGTCCCCGAATATGCAAATCCTGTTCGCGCTCCGCCAGTCCCTGTAAATCAGGCACTTCCTGCTCCTCCAGACACCGGGGTGCCCTTAACAGCTCCCCCGGCCCAGTCCGCCATACAAGTCCAGCCCACGTTACAATTACCGACTCTGCCAGGACGAAGAATGTCAGTCGACGATTCCAGTTTAGGGGCCGCGGGAGGAGGTCTTCCTCAAACCCCGCCGCCACACAAGCGTTTATCAGCACTCGAATTACATGCTCAAGCATCACAGCGTACTCCTAAAAGTAATAAGTCTGTCACAGAAATCAGACAAGCCCTTGGCGAATGTGTCTATGATCCAGTCCCAGGCGAGTATAATATGGTTTTATATTCCGTACGTGTAAGGAGAGTGACCGAGTATCTAGTCACCTTACCGAATATGAAAGAAGATCTAGACAGAATATATCGTTTCATCCGTACAGGGGATGATCCAGAAAGTATTGGCGAGATTATGTCTCAAAGGAAAGCCGAGATCCAGCTCATGATATTAAAGTTCCTGATCAATTGTCTAATAAGAGAACAAGATTATCCGTCTAAAGATCCCGCCGAAATGAGAATCCTGACAAGGTGGAGTGATAATATAGCCGAGGGTAAGCACAAGACCGTCGGTGCCATGGAGAGTATGTACAAGAAAATTCGTAAAGAAATAATAAGGTTACACGAACAGCGTAAAGCAGCACAAGTAAGCGAGAAAGAAAGTATCTCTGATCCTGAAGAAGAGGACGAGAATCCCGTCAGAATAGCGTATGTAGGAAAATCTAGATTTCCAGATCGCCATTTACGCCTAGAACACAAGTCTATTTTTCATCATCCAGCACCAGAACAAGGTTCCCTAGAACAAGTATTTCAAGTTACCGATCACATTCTGAAATCACGAGTCGGTTACAGTGAATTAAGTACTATGCATGAACAAGAACTAGCCCGATCAGCAGTCCGATGGATTACTGATTCTACCACTTTTCCAGACGGAATAGTGGCACAAATGTTTCTGAAATTGCCCCCAGCCGAGCAACGACTGGTGGGTATGTATATGATTCAGCACCTCATTACTCTGTATGAGGGTCAACATTCTGACCCAGGTCCGTTACACGATGTCCTGAACGAGTTACTCCAGTATAGATGGAGAGGTCTAGGTACCGATTTAATTAGTGTCATTCTAGAACAGCGCCACAAATATAGAACGTTTCTGAACCCGCATTTCGTTCATGTCTCACCCCCAGAAAATAAATCATTCTACATAGACAGACAGAATCCGTTACGAGAAGTCCACCCAGTCCAAGGGGCGGGTGGCGTAATGCAACGAGTGTTTGTATACACTCCAATATCAAAGATGGAACTTCTTGAAATGAAGAAATTAATTCCCTGTCATGACAAAGATCCAGCAGGGTTCCATAGAGAATTAAAAGACATGCTCCGTATGGGAGAATACACTTACCCAGATATCATTAAAATGTTAAAGGTCCTGTTACCCGCAGGGGTATATGAAAAGTTAAAAGAAAAAGAATGGGAGGTGGGAGAGAAAAAGATCGATTGGACAGCTCTAGAAGCTGAAGACAAGGCACGAGTACCAGGTACCGGTCTTGGAGATAAATGTAAAGAATTACCAGAATTATTGATTCAAGTTTTACCCAGATTATTGACAACGAGAAAAGAAGACTGGGATGCAATCTCAGCCTGTAAACAGAAACAAGATGAAGATATTAGTGATTTTTATTCTAGATTTGAGAAATGTTTCAGTATTAACAGTGGTCTCAAGACCAGTAGTGAGTCATACCCTCACCTTTTCGTTACCAAATTAGTCGAGAATTCAAGTCCACAAATTAAAAATCGAGTTTTGAAAGTCGAAAGCACCTGGCAAGCTAATACCCCGTCCCAGATGCTCCAGATGCTCCAGTATCACCAGAATAGAATCAGAGAAGAGCAAGAACACGAGAGAAAACGTATGAAAGACACGAAAATGAAAGTGCTAGTTGCACAATCTGTTCCTCAAGACAGTCAGAAGAGGGGTCCGAATCAAGCCAGTCATCCTGCAGCTCCCGTTAAAGGGAACTGCAATTATTGTAAACAGCCAGGTCATTTTATAAACGAGTGTGCAGTTCTGAAACATAACATAGCTACTGGTAAGACTAAAGAAAGACCACGTCCGCCTAGACAGGAACAAGTTTCACAGATTCCTCAGTCACAGAATGCACAACCGACAGTTACAGTACCGCAGCCTATTGCTGCAACACAGCACGTTACATCGCAGATGTACCAGTATGCACAGTCTGAGTATCCAGAATACCAGTCATATTCATGAAACAGCCTAGAGAGGGAGGTAGGCTTGCCTCTCATCGAGATACCTGTAGACCAAGAAGGTCCCTATGTTCATAGTCAAGTATTGGGGAAAGACAGAAAATTTCTGATCGATACAGGGGCAAGTAGGACCACAATTAGTCATGCCGAAGTTCCAGGGGCTCCGCTCTCAGGCTCAAGAAATGTTTCCCTTGGATTTTCAGGAAAACCCATAGTTAATGAAATATCTCAGCCAGTTACTCTAGAAGTAGGTCCATTGTCCCGTACTACTGATCTGTTACTCACTAAGTCATGTCCAGAGAATCTGTTAGGTATTAGGACACTGAAAGAATTAGGTGCAGTTATTTGTTGTTCCCCAGAGGGAATACGTCTGTTCCTACGTGACTTTAAGGGTCACTATGTATTACGAGATTTTGATTCAAGATTGTCTAATGTTCCGCAACATTTATGGGCGCAAGGTCCAACTGATGTAGGTTACATGCAAATCACACCCTATCGTGTGACTCTCAAACCAGGTGTAGTGTTACCCCGAATCAGACAGTACAGATTGCCACCTGAGGCTGTAGCAGCCTTATCCAAAATTATTGACGAGCTCATGGCTCAAGGAGTAGTTGTAGAAACTGACTCCAATGTATGTAATTCTCCGATCATTCCTGTTATGAAACGTACTGATCCGAATGCACCCCCAGTATATCGATTAGTGATTGATTTACGAGAGCTTAATAAATGTATTGTTCCTCAGTACCCAGTTGTTCCAGACATTTCTTCCCTGTTAACTGCCATTGATTCCG
Source organism: Lissotriton helveticus (assembly GCF_964261635.1). Classification (NCBI taxonomy): domain Eukaryota; kingdom Metazoa; phylum Chordata; class Amphibia; order Caudata; family Salamandridae; genus Lissotriton; species Lissotriton helveticus. The sequence continues at coordinate 237,819,912 of NC_136071.1, read as the reverse complement.
AAGCCATGTTTTTCACTGTTATTGATCTCAAGAATGCATTTTTCAGTGTTCCAATTCATCCAGACAGCCAGTTTCTTTTCGGATTTTGTTTAAATGGAAGGAGCTATATGTTTACACGCGCTCCTCAAGGTTTCACAGAAAGCCCTAGTATTTACAGTCATCGAAGGGAGTTCTGCCACTCTTTCCTTATCCATTCTCACACAATGGTTCGTGTGGAGCATGGTCCACGTTAACGTCATCCTCAACAGATATGTCTTTTCTTAACAGTACATGTTTTCCAGACAAGCAAGGTTTCCCCCACAGAACAGGTTTAGATTTAGAAAATGAGGTATATAATTTAGGAAATTATTCGTCGAATTTCATGGTCCTGAATGTTCAGTCTGATACTACTCCAGACTTACCTGCTATTTCAGTACTACCAGTTAAAGGCGAATTATGTGTCCGTAGTTATGGTTCTGTACACATAGGTCATAGTGAATGTACTACTGTTATCCAGTATAGTGACAGTGGGAAATCTATTTTCAAAGCTTCACGTCATTCTTATTTTGTTTGTGGTCAAACTGCATATGTCCGTCTGCCCCTCGATTGGGAGGGAACCTGTTACATTGCCTTCCTACTGCCACCTGTTTTTCTAGCCCCACCTGATTATCATAGGAATTCTTTCTTAGTACACACTAGACATCGAAGAGAGTCCCCAATTGTCGATCAAACTGAAACTACTCTAGAACAGTATACAGATTTCAATAAGGGTTTCTTCTTTTTCATAGGACCTGTCCAGAATAGTAAACTGATCCGTAGGCTAACAAGAACCCTTGAAGCTGTAGTAAATGAGACTGCCTCTGCTCTAGGTAACCTCACCGAAGAACAATCTGCTATGAGATTTGTCGTTTTACAGAATCGTCTCGTCCTTGACGTCATACTGGCCGATAGGGGCGGGGCCTGTAGAATTCTCGGATCCAGTTGTTGCATTTTCATTCCAAATAACGCGCCGTCTGTTTATTCAGCTATAACCAGACTCCATAAAATTGCCCACCTGTTACATCAAGATCCAGGCACCTGGACATGGTCCGGTTGGTTCTGGAATGTAATTTCCGCATGGGGATGGAAAGTCCTGTCCTTTCTAGGTATTGCAGTAGCGATTATATTTAGCTGCTGCCTCTGTATACAATGTGGCCCTGCGATTTGCAGCATGTGTGCTACCTCTTGTATTCCTAGTCCCAAGCCCCGTTCTAAATCCCGTTCTAAGACAATTCGAGACGAACAAATGGTACTGTATGAAATGATAGACGGTATCATGAATATTGATGTTTCCTGATGAAAACGTAGTGACAAGGAGGGAATGTGGAAAAGTAAATTTCGCCATGTTCTGTGTCCCTACGCCTCATCCATCATATGTTATGTGTGCATGACCAATATGCATATGTTATTCCCCATGTCTGATTACTGACGCAATTATAGTTGTGTCCATCTCTGATATGTCATTTTCCAGTCCTCGTGAATAATACGAATATCAGGCCTATGTAAAGTTATGTTGCCACGTTTCTCAGTGTGCACGTTATTCCATTATAAAGTCCCCGTTTCTAGGCCTCAACAGGGCCCGGACCACAGATTCAGCTCCTGTCTCCTGAAAGCCTCGCTGAGGAGCGATACAGCCCCCACCTGTATCCTCGACCTTTCACTTACTTCCTGCCTCGCAGTGCCCGGTGCAGCTTGGCTCTGCCTCTGAGTCTGCCAAAAGTATGTTATAGTTCCAGTTATCAGTTCAGTCCTCCTCTTCTGCATTCCTAAGCTACTGAACTGCATCAATAGTTTCCGTCATTGTCTAGCCTATTCGGCTCCACGTTAGAGAAATACTGTATTAATGGTCATTTAATATTCTTCATCACGCACTACGTGTAGAATAATGCATGGTCCAGTCTTAGAATCAAGTTAGCTTTTCCCCTCCTGACTCTTAGTTTATATCAACATGTTCCCTAAACATCAGATACTAGATAGGGTTTAGGTACATGTCGCTCCGACCCTCCAGACTCTAGTCTCTACTCCTAGCACAGAGTTCGTAGCCCCCAGCTTCTCCTAGTAACACGTCATTGCCCGTTTTCGCGCACCATTAGGTTAGAGGTCCCGGCTCCTTAGGTAGCCCCCTCCTATGTTTCCGCCCATTCATGACATATTCTGTTACGTTTGCATCACATGTCTATGTAAACTCCCAGTTACACCCACTTTTACTGTTATCTTTCGCGACTGCTACACGTCACGCCTTCTATTCCACCCACTGTTACGCCTACTGCAATGTACTGCTATGTGTTTGCGCTATGTATATATGCCTGTATCTTGTTATTGAATGCTAGCGCGCTCATTCCAAGCTCATCCCAGACCTAGCCCCAGCAGCTGCTGGGCATCCTTTTCCCCTACTGGGTCCCAGTTGTCCTGCTGGGCCCTGTCATTCTGCTCTTCCTATGCAGGTTGTCCTGATCCTGTCCTTATGCTGTAATAAACCTGCAAAAACTCCTACTACCTCGAATCTTGACTCTTATTTATTGAGCTATCTGTTATTCATTTAAGCATTCAAAAATAGGGTATTATTTATTTATTTACCACAGCGGTGTCTCTCGACTCCAGGATACAACTGCCTTCCTGTTCTGGGGCTGCCTTAGTTATAGGTCTGGCGCTCTTTGATGTCTGGACCCTCGCTCTTGGAGGTCGGGAGGTCCGGGATGAGGGAGTCCAGACACCCAGCAGGGGGGTGGAGCCAGCGCCCGGGGAGGCTGGGGGTGATCGGCACCTGGCGGGAGAGAGCCATCGACCCTCCTACTCCCATTGACCTGCCAAGTGGTCCGTTCACCTCCTGGGTGGATGGTGGTGCCGGGATGTCGGGACCTGGCCAGGCCCGGGGTTGGGGTCGAGCTGCGGCCACGCGGCCTCGTGGCGCAGTGTCCAAGATGGCGGCTGGCCCGGGCAAGGGTGCTGACGGTGGCCCAGGCCAGGGACACAGGGATTCCCAGGAGTAGACGTCCCATGGGGGACGGGTTGGGGGTTGCTTCTGCGGGTAGTGCCTGGAAGGCCGGTACCAGGGCCCTGTCATGCGGGGAGGGAGCGAGCCCTTCATGGGGCCTGTCCAACATGCGTCCCCCCCAGCTGAAGGCGGGGAGAGTCACCCATCCTCTTGGGGACTTTCCTCGTCGAGGCGGAAAAAGCGGGACAGGCCGTCCGCGTTGGCGTGGTCTTGACCAGGGCGATGCTCTACGGTGAAGTCCATCCCCTGCAGGGAGATGGACCATCGCAATAGTTTGGGGTTCTCCCCCCGCATTTGCATGAGCCATTGCAGGGGCCGATGATCTGTTTGTACCCGGAAGTGGGTTCCGAAGAGGTAAGGCCGGAGCTTCTTGAGGGCCCATACTACTGCGAAGGCCTCTCGCTCAATGGTGCTCCAGCGCTGTTCTCGGGGCAGTAGGCGTCTGCTGATGAAGGCCACTGGTTGGTCGACTCCTTCGGGGTTCAGTTGGGTGAGGACGGCCCCAATACCATGGTCGGAGGCATCGGTCTGCACGATGAACTCGCGGCTGTAGTCGGGGGCCTGGAGTACAGGGGCGGTGCACATGGCGGCCTTCAGCTTCTCGAAGGCCTCTTGACAGTCGGGAGTCCAGTTGACTCTTTTTGGGTGGTTCTTCGACGTGAGTTCCGTGAGGGGCCCCACAATGCTGCCATAGTCCTTCACGAACCGCCGGTAGTATCCGGTGAGCCCCAGGAAGGCTCGGACCTCGGTTTGTGTTTCGGGGGGTTGCCAGGACTGAATGGCAGCTACCTTGAGTTGGAGGGGGCCACCAGACCGCTCCCCACTTGGTGTCCGAGGTAGGTCACGGACCCCTGGCCGATTTGGCACTTGCTGGCCTTTATGGTGAGGCCGGCCTGTTGGAGGGCCTGCAGGACCTCTCGGAGGTGGTGGAGGTGGTCTGTCCAGTGGCGGCTGTATACCGCGATGTCGTCCAGGTAGGCGGCGCTGAATTCCTCGAGGCCCGCCAATACCTGGTTCACCAGTCTTTGAAAAGTGGCTGGAGCGTTCTTCATGCCGAAGGGCATCACTCTGAAATGGTAGTGCCCATCCGGGGTGGAGAAAGCGGAACGTTCTCGGGCCCTGGGGGTGAGGCCGATCTGCCAGTAGCCCGCTGTCAGGTCGAAGATGCTTAGGTAGCGGGCTGCCCCCATGCGGTCGACTAGTTCATCTGCTCGGGGGATAGGGTGAGCGTCGGTTCGGGTGACCGCGTTCAGACCCCGATAGTCGATGCAGAATCGGAGCTCCGGTGTGGTGCCCGGGGCCGCGGCCTTGGGGACCAGGACGACCGGGCTGGCCCAGGGACTGTCCGAAGGTTCGATGACCCCGAGGGCGAGCATCTTGGAGACTTCTTCTTGGATGCATGTACGTACCCGATCCGGTACTCGGTACGCCCGGTGTCGGACAGGAGGACTGTCCCCAGTGTCCACGTCGTGCAGGCACCAGGAGGTGACTCCGGGTGCGAGGGAGAACAGGTCTGCGAATGGCAGTAGGAGGGCCCGACAATCTTGACGCTGCTCTGGGGTCAGGGCCTCGGAGAGTCGGACCCCGTCCACCGAACCATCTCTTTCACGGGTCCTCAGTAGGTCAGGGAGGGGCTCGGAGTCTCCTTCTGCGCCACTGTCGGTAGCCATCAGCAGGCTGAGTTCTGAGCGCACGAAGTGGGGTTTGAGTCTGTTGGCGTGGAGAACCCGGAGGGGGTTCCGGGGGGACTCCAGGTCGATGAGATAGGTGACGGGACTCTTGCGCTCGATCACCTTGAAGGGCCCCGTCCATTTGTCCTGCAAGGCACACGGTTCGATGGGGGACATCACCCATACCTGCTGACCCGGTTCGAACTCGATGGAGGAGGCATGTTGATCGTACCACTTCTTCATGTCCTCTTGGCTGGCCTCAAGATTGGCTTTGGCGATCTCCCTGAATTTCCGGGTCTGATTGCGGAGGGTCAGGAGGTACTTGTAGACGTCTGGAGGGGTTTTTAGGGGGGCCATTTCCCATTCCTCCTTCACTAGGCTGAGAGGCCCGCGAACGGGGTGTCCGTACAGGAGTTCGAAGGGGCTGAAGCCGAGGGACTTCTGGGGGACTTCTCGGTAGGCGAAGAGGAGGCACGGTAGTAGCACGTCCCACTGGCGGCGTAGGGGTTCTTCTAGCCCCAAGATCATCCCCTTGAGAGTGCGGTTGAACCGCTCGACCAGTCCGTTTCCCTGGGGGTGATAGGGCGTTGTGAATCGGTAAGTGACCCCGCACTGCTCCCAGAGGGATTTCATATACTTTGAAATAAAGTTCGTACCCCTGTCGCTGACGACTTCCCGGGGGAAGCCCACTCGAGAGAAGATCCCCATTAAGGCTCGACCCACTACTGGGGCTGTTATAGTACGAAGGGGGACCGCCTCAGGATAGCGGGTGGCGTGGTCCACCAGGACCAGGATGAAGCGATGCACTTGTGCTGTTCGGGGGTCCAGGGGCCCCACAATGTCTATTCCCACCCTCTCGAACGGGGTGGTCACCACGGGGAATGGTTGTAGGGGTGCCTTGAGTTTGCGGCCGCTCTTCCCGCAGGCCTGGCAGGTCGGGCAGGACCGGCAGTGGTTGGAGACGTCATTTCTCATTTTGGGCCAAAAAAAGTGAGTCACCAGGCGGTGGTAGGTCTTGTCTTGCCCCAGGTGCCCAGCCAGGGGGACATCATGGGCCAAGTTCAACAGGAAGTCTCTGAAGTGGAGGGGCACCACCAGCACTCGACCGGCCCCCAGCTCTGCGATTCTCTGCTCGCTGTACAAGAGATCATTGTCCCAATAAACCCAGTGGGCCCCGGTGGTGTCGCCTTGGCCCTGGGCGAGCGCTTGCTGTCGCAGTCCCTCGAGGGAGGGACAGGTCTTTTGCTCCTGCCGGAATTGTTCTTGGGTGGGCCCCCCTTCTTGACGCCACTGAGCCAGGTCGGGAAGTTCGGGGGGCTGTGCGGACCCCTCTGTGGTGGGTTCCGGGTGGTCGGTGTGGATGAAGTCTTCTTCTGGAGCGATCGAGGGCGGAGGTGCTGACCATTCCGGTTCTTCTGGTCTCGGGATGGTGCGGGTGGCCATGGACCGGGTGGTCACGCACGCCCAGTCCGGGAGACCCAACATCCCCAGATGCTCTCTTCTTTCAACAGCTGCCCACGGGGAGCTCTCGAGATCGTTCCCCAGGAGGCAGTCCACGGGGGCATCGTCGCGGACAGTTACTTTCAGCATGCCGGACACTCCTCCCCATTCGAAGGGGACGCAGGCCATCCGACACAGGCTCTCCGAGTTGTCTGCCGATCGGACGGGGCAAAGCACGTTTGGCAGGATTTGTTCTGGGGTCACCAGGTGACAACGGACGGCCGTCATACTGGCCCCGGTGTCACGCAGTGCCTCGGCCTTGCGCCCATTTATGCTCACCCATTGGCTGTACTTCCGAGTGTTGGCGGGCAGGGGAGTCCGCGGGACCATGTCTCTTCCTCCTAGGCAGGCCAGGGTCATGGCGGCGGGTTCCCACTCGAACTGCTCCGACTCGTATGCTTCAGAGTCTTCGGAGACCTGTTCTTCTCCTAGGGCGGCGGCCGCCACCTGGCGGGGCCCGGGAACCTGGTTCTTCGGGCAGGTCGGGTCACTGGCATAGTGGCCGACTCGCTGGCATCGATGACACGTAACGTTGGCTCGGAACCCCGGGCGCATCGGGGGGTTTCCCCGGCCTGCTGGGGGCGGGGTGGTGTTAGCGGGAGCGACTGGGACAGCGTCTCTGCCCCGGCCCTGTCCTCCTCCTCCTCCCCGGGGACGGTGATGACCTTGGTTGGTTCTGTTCTGCTCGTTCGGCCCACTCCGGGCCACTCGGGTGCTCTCCCACCGATCCGCCTCGGTGGCGAGCTGCCGTGGTTCAGTCAATTTACTGTCGAGGAGGTGCTGCCTGAGCTCGACGAAACAGTTGTTGGAGAGGTGCTCCCACACAATGAGATTGAAGAGTTGTTCGTAAGTGGTTACGTTGTTACCCTTGATCCATCCCTCGAAGGCCCGGCTGAAATAGTTCACGTATTCCAACCAAGTTGTGCCTGGGATCCGGGTGCAGTTGCGGAACCTCTGGCGGTACATTTCGGGCGTAAGCCCATATCGACTGAGGAGGGCGGCCTTCATGTGGTCATAGGACGTCATTTGATGGTCCGGAAGCTGCAGCAGGGCATCACGGCCCTCATTGACGAATCTCCCCCATAACCCGGCTCCCCAGTCACTTCGAGCGACCCGGTGGGCAGTCATGGCGATCTCATAGGCCTTGAACCACTGCTGTATGTCGTCGTTTCGGTGGTATTCTCGGACCACATCCTTGGGGATGTGGACCTTCTGCTCGGTAGTACCCGGGGAGCACGGTGACTCGGGCACCCCTAGGTTTTTGTTCAGTTTGCGTATTTCTATCTCTGCTAGTTTGCACTCGTGTTCGTACGCCAGTCTTTTTTCTTCGAGATCCCTCTGTCTCTGTTTTTCCTCTCGCTCTTCTCTGAGCCGTAAGTGTTCTAAGTTTATCTTTTGTTCCGCCAGCTTCAATTCTCCGTCTAATTTGAGCCGTGCCAAGTCTAACTCGTGTAGTCTATTTTTTTCCCGCTCCTGGATCTCTTCTCGGGAGGGGCCTGTTCTCCGTTCTTCCGTCAGGGTGGTGTTGACTTCCGGGGCTTCGGGGTCCCGGGGGGTGGCGGTATTCGTCTTTGTCCAGGCCTCTAGGGCGTTTTTGAAGTCTTCTTTCGTGCTTAGCCCGGTGGTAGCAATGCCTAAGTCCATGCAAAATTGTTTGAGCTCTCGGTGGTTGTATTCTTCCAGCTTTTCCATCTGGAACTTCTCTGCCGATCCGTTCTCTTTGGTCGTCATTGTGGTTTTAGTCGTAGGGTGAGTTACTGTCTGTACGGTACGCGTTGGTTCGGATCGCGCCGCTGGCCACCAATGTTTGACGGGGACCTGGAGGGTCGGCCGAGCACAAGGGGAGAGGCCTCCAGTGAGGACCGTCTCCAGCGATCGCACAGACAGGTAACTTCCCCCCCACAGATGGACACCACACGAAGATCAGATTAATACCTTTTATGGGCAGTTCTTGAAATGAGGCAGTATGATACAAGGAGATCAGGACACGGTGGTCCTCTCAGCTCTAGTCTCTAGTAGGAAAAAGGGGGTAGCGGGACAGTCTTGGTACCCGTAGGTACGGCGGTGGAACGGTGATAGCTCACAATCCTCGAGCTCGGTGTTCGGACGGGTCGGACCGCGGCAGCGCCAGCAGGTCCCGAAGAGGTCGTAGGTGGCAACGGGCCGCGGCAGCGCCAGCAGGTCCCAACGAGGATGAGTGTTACAACGGGCCGCGGCAGCGCCAGCAGGTCCCACGAAGATGGAAGTTACAACGGGCCGCGGCAGCGCCAGCAGGTCCCACGAAGATGGAAGTTACAACGGGCCGCGGCAGCGCCAGCAGGTCCCACGAAGATGGAAGTTACAACGGGCCGCGGCAGCGCCAGCAGGTCCCACGAAGATGAAGGTTGCAGAAGGCCGCGGCAGCGCCAGCAGGCAGGACAATAGTTCACAAGGCAGAGCTGCGGCAGCGCCAGCAGTCCGTCAAGGATGAGTTTGTCGCGGTGTCTCTCGACTCCAGGATACAACTGCCTTCCTGTTCTGGGGCTGCCTTAGTTATAGGTCTGGCGCTCTTTGATGTCCGGACCCTCGCTCTTGGAGGTCGGGAGGTCCGGGATGAGGGAGTCCAGACACCCAGCAGGGGGGTGGAGCCAGCGCCCGGGGAGGCTGGGGGTGATCGGCACCTGGCGGGAGAGAGCCATCGACCCTCCTACTCCCATTGACCTGCCAAGTGGTCCGTTCACCTCCTGGGTGGATGGTGGTGCCGGGATGTCGGGACCTGGCCAGGCCCGGGGTTGGGGTCGACCTGCGGCCACGCGGCCTCGTGGCGCAGTGTCCAAGATGGCGGCTGGCCCGGGCAAGGGTGCTGACGGTGGCCCAGGCCAGGGACACAGGGATTCCCAGGAGTAGACGTCCCATGGGGGACGGGTTGGGGGTTGCTTCTGCGGGTAGTGCCTGGAAGGCCGGTACCAGGGCCCTGTCATGCGGGGAGGGAGCGAGCCCTTCATGGGGCCTGTCCAACATTCGGAGTATCCCGTATGGGGAACTCCTACGACTTCGACGGAATTGTTCTTTGGAGTCCGAATTCATTAAAGCGGCACAAGAAAGCATTACCAGATTTCTAGTACGAGGATACGATAAAACTCTCCTTGATAACACCTATAGGAGAGTCCTTAGAATTCCCAGACAACAACTCCTCACTCAAACGCCCCGCTCTATGGATAATGCGGACTCCAAAAACAATTTCCGCCTGATAACTACGTATTCTGATGAGGTTTCGCAGCTACGACATATCTTGAATAAGAATTGGCACATCTTGAAAACAGATCCTGTCATAGGTAAAGATGTTCCAGAGAAACCCCTCATAACCTTTAGGAAGTCCAAATCCATCAAGGACACCCTGGTACAAAGTCATCTTATGCCACTACCACCCAAAACTACAGGCACACTGAAGGAAATGAAAGGTTTCTTTCCGTGTGGCAAGTGCAAAGCTTGCGAGCACAGTAGAAGGACCTTGTCTTTTAATGTACCAGGATTAAACAAACCCAAAATGATAAACAAATTTATCACGTGCACGACACCCTTCGTGGTGTATTGTTTGGTATGCCCTTGTGGTCTTCAATACATCGGAAGCACTGTCAATAGTGTGAAGCTACGAATACTTGAAAACCAAAGGGCTATTATGAACAAGGATCCAGCATACCCTGTGGCACGTCATTTTGCCGAGAAACATGGAAGTAATAGGGAGCTATTACGCTATTTCGGCATTGACCATGTACCTGCTAATCCTAGAGGTGGAGACAGATTACTCCGTCTCCGTAGACTTGAATCCAGATTCATTATTGATCTACAAACTAAGAATCCAATGGGACTAAACATAGGTGAAGAACTGACAGTACATCTCGGCAAATAAATAATGAAATAATTTATTTACTTTCCGTAGTCCGGATCTTGCATGAGGAATCCCAAATCTCACATGTTCCTTACAGTATGGTCTTTGCAACCATTTCCTGTCCTTTCCTTACCTCACTTTTCGCAATCTGAATCTTGTTTTTAAATACAGTTTGTAATTTAGCACTTTAGTGAATGATGCATATTGACTTGATGTGATTAGAATGACAAATGCAAATAGAACTATGTTATTCTAACCAGTGCATGAATAAGAATATCTGCATACACAGATGTATTGCAATCCTTACAGCTTGATTTTCTCACACGCATCAAGAATTTGCATGACTATTCGAATGTTGATTTGTAAATATTACCTGATATGCTATCTTACTCGTTATTCTCCGGTTAACATTTTATATGTTACCGGAGCTATGCCGATCCACGGCTAGATTGTTTGTATCTCCTATGTTTTTGGAAGCAACTGTGGCAATTGGGCTACGAGAACTATTTCTCTTGGGTTTTATTGCCAGTGCAACGCCGATCCACGGCGATATACGTTAAAGTTTCTGGCAATGGTAATCAGTCAGTACTATACAAACGACTGCTTCATTAATTTTGTAATGATATACGTGGAAACATTGATTGGAGAGTATTATGTTATGTATTTATTTTGTTCAGCATATATACTCGTTTCTATCATGTATAGTACAACATGTCTGCCACATTTAACCCATTTTTTGATCACCGTAAGAAACGCTAAAACTCGATGGTGTATGTATTTATAGTCCACCTTTTGTTTCTGTGATTTGCTTTAAACAAGCGTCACTGAGTTAATGCCGGCGACACTGAGGAAGGACTATTGTCCGAAACGCGTCTGTCTTCTTCGTTGCCGTGTGAAGAATAAACACCTTTTGTCAAACCTGGAGTGCTTTCATCCTCTTTCCAGGACGGGAGGGAGTTTAGGAGCTTTCATATATATATATATATATATATATATATATATATATATATATATATATATATATATATATATATATATTGAAATTCACAGTGTGCAGAAAAGCAACTCGCGCACTCGGTAGTCAGGATATATCGGGTATTTTATTTACTCAGTCAACGTTACGCGTTTCGACACCAAAGTGTGTCTTGGTCGAACGTGTGACCAAGACACACTTTGGTGTCGAAACGCGTAACGTTGACTGAGTAAATAAAATACCCGATATATCCTGACTACCGAGTGCGCGAGTTGCTTTTCTGCACACTGTGAATTTCAATTGAATTTTCGGCTGATGGGTTCGCCGAGGGAACGCGCCACCCGACCATGGGAGTAGGATCCCGGAAGAGCCCTTCGTGCTACAATATATATATATATATATATATATATATATATATATATATATATATATATATATATATATATATATAATTCACTGAAAAAAACATAGGTTTCAGGCCTTATATAGTTAGGAATTAGCATTTAAAAAACCTTGCGAATTCACTGAAAAAACCATAGGTTTCAGGCCTTATATAGTTAGGAATTAGCATTTAAAAAACGTTTGAAATTCACTGAAAAAAACATACGTTTCAGGCCTTATATAGTTAGGAATTAGCATTTAAAAAAACCTTTGAAATTCACTGAAAAAACCATAGGTTTCAGGAGTTATATAGTTAGGAATTAGCTTTTAAAAAACCTTTGAAATTCACTCAAAAAACTATAAGTTTTAGTGGTGTTATAGTTAGCTGGACATTTTACTCATACAAAACCATTGAAATTGCTCCTATATAGTTAGTTGTACTAACTATATTTCGCGCACCCGCAATCCACTGCTGATGATGTCACATATTAGATCATTCATGACATGGTCAGTGACATCACTGACATCTCAAATGACATCACTGATGAAATCACATACACCTTTTCATACACTATTACAATTTTTCATCACTCTGTAAAATACAGAGTATCATATTTAAATCCATTGTCACAGCAATACAAGTATCTAAAAATCCACTCAGTGATTCATAGATGTATACACACATCTAGGGCCAGATGTAGGTAGCCCTTTACCGGTCGGTAACGGCCGAAAATCGGTATTTTCGGCCGTTACCGACCGGTATTGAACGATCGGTATGTAGGTGATGGAAATTAGGCCGATTCGGTAAATTTACCGAATCGGAAAATTTACCGAATCGGTAAAATACCGAATCGGAATATTTACCGAATCGGATAATTTACCGATTCAGTAAAATACAGAATCGGAATATTTACCGATTCGGAATATTTACCGATTCGGTAAACTTACCGAATCGGTAAAATACCGAATCGGTAATTAAGAATAGGTAAAATTGAAGATTGAGATGTAGGGAGGCTCTGAAATACCGATTTTGCTTCAAATTCGGTATTTAAGAGTCGGTATTTACCATGGATTCAAATCAGGTGGTAACCAGGTGCAGCCTATAAAAATTGACCCAAAATGCAATTCTGTTTGCACAATGGCGGCATTTTATGTCATCGCAAGACGGCTACGGCTACAGGAGGAAGGAGAGAGGGAATGGCTGAGACAGGAGCAGGTCTACAGGCAGAGGGTGACCCTGTTCATGCTCACAGAGGAAGAGATACTGCAGAGGTACAGGTTGGCTCCAGACACCATCTTGGAGCTCATCAGGGACCTCCAACCACTGTTGCAGCACACCACCCCAAGGGCACATGCAATTCCACCCCATGTACAGGTGCTGTGCAGCCTCCACCTGCTTGCGTCTGGGAGCTACCAGAGCGTGGTTGCTGCGGTGGGTGGGGTGACCCAGAGCAGCCTCTCAAGGTTTTTTCACAAGTTCCTTGACGCCATGTTGCAGAGGATGGAGCATTACATTTCTTTTCCAGCCACCCATGCTGAATTGGTACAAACCAAATCTGAGTTCTACCAGATGGCTAGATTTCCCCATATCATCGGCTGCATTGATGGCACGCACATCCCCATTTGTCCCCCTGCTGCAACAGAATACATCTACAGGAATAGGAAGTGCACCCACACCATCAATGTACAAGTGATTTGCAATGCAAAGTTCCTCATCACAGACCTTGTTGCGAAATTCCCTGGGAGTACCCATGACTCCTATATTTTTCAGAACAGCGGAATCTATGCACGGCTGTCTGCAGGGGAATTTGGCGAAGGATACCTCCTAGGTAAGACACAGTGTGCGACCCCTTCAACACTATTGCAGTAAGAATTACAAGTATGCATGTGAGTAATGTATCCCCATTTCACTTCTAGGAGACAGTGCATATGCCCTACGTTCATTTATCCTCACTCCCTACCTCAACCCCTCCACACTCAGCCAAAGGAGGTATAACCGGGCCCACAAAGTACACGGAATGTGGTAGAACGGACCTTTGGCATCTGGAAGAGCAGATTTAGATGCCTTCACAAGAGTGGAGGTGAAAGGCAGTATACCCCCATCACCTGCTGCAAGATAATTGCTGCCTGTGCCATGTTGCACAACTTGGCTGTGAGGAAGGGTACTGAGGTGGAGTTGTCTGACTACGAGGATCATGACGACGACAATGCTGTGCCTGACAGACAACCTTCTGGAGTGTCAACACCAAGTGATGGCAGATACAGACGTGAGGAAATAACAAGCAACTATTCCTGAGTGAGTGATGAGACTGAGACATATATTGAAAGCACGTTAATTTGTTTTATTTAGTAAATTTCTAGGTATGTTAACAAACTAAAGTGCAACAGTAAGCATTCCACAGCAATGCTCACAGTGAGCAAACACACACAGACAGGTGTTGAATGCACCCACCTAAGTTGTATTTTGTCACTAGGCAGGTTTAAATGGCACAAATGTGCAACAAAAACATTTGTAACTATAAATTGAATGTCCTATGGCAGTAGGCCATGATATTGCCTGTTCATTTGCGGCCACGCTTTGCACTGGCAGGTGTATGTGGCTCACCCTGTTCAATGGGCGTTTGGCTTGTAGCCTCACCCTGTCGCCTGTTGCTCCTCCTTGTCTCTACGACATGGGGGCTTGATGTGCTGCTCCTACTGGTGCTACCTTCAGTGTCTTGCACGTCAATAGCAGCAGTTTGTGCACTTTGAGCATTGAGTAGAGCCTCCAGCGCACTGGTCATTCCAGCTATGCCCCTTGTCAGCTGATTGCTGTTTTGAGTCAGGACTTCCTGACTATTCATGCTACGCCTGCATAGCAGGGATGTGGCTGTTGCCAGGCGGTGGATAGATTTCTCTGTTCTCTCTGCGCGCTGCTTCTCCCTGCGCCTTGATGTAATTTCAGAGTCCAGTTTTGTGCACAGTTGCTGCATGGATTGGGTCATGTCATTTATGCCTGTTCCCATGCTCTTGTTGACTTCCACCAGCTCCCTGATGCCCTTACCAATTTCCTGCATGTTGATGTTTAGGTTTCGTATTTGTCTTTGACAGGACATGATGCCCTTGCCCTGCATTCTCTGAATCCTGACCATGGATCCCTCCAGGCCCTGAAAGACACTGGACCCCTCCCCACGTGCACCTACACTCCTTCCTTGTACTGTGCGCCGTCTACTTGTACTTGGTACAGGCTCTGTGCTGGACTGCAGTGTGGCAGAGATGGCAGCTTGAGACAAGTTCTGTGAGTCTTCACCCACCATTTCACCAGCAGCTGTCTCCATTTCCAGCAGTGGGGAAACGACATGCCTCCTGCTAGGGTGTGCAGCAGGTGTTTCTATTGCAAAGGATGCTGGTATTTCGGGTCACGAAACAAATAGTGGTGACTGTGAAGGTATTGGGGAGTCCTGCATTTGTTCACTGATGTCATGTTCTTGGGAGGGTGGTTGCCCACTCGGAACTCCTGTGTCCTGTGATGCACTGTGCCCTTGCTCCTGACTGTCATCCCTCTCGGGTGCCGTGCCTTCTGCCTCCTCAGACTACCTTCTGGATGTGTGACCTGTGGACATATGAGCACATATTAGCTAGGTGCAAATGTCTCACAGCCACTACAATTAAACATATGACATTGCACTTTGTACATGCTGCCTGCCTTTCATTTTGTCTGCATTCATTTTAATTACTTTGTGGTTACAGTGCTGTGTGACATGCTCTTTCATTAACTGCCTACGTGTACCATGATGCATTGCTACAGTTTTGCACAGACACCCTGGGACTGGGGTAACTTAGCTGCAAGGGGTGAGGGATGGATGGTGGTGTGAGGGGGATTGCTGTGCATGCATCTTACCTTTTTTAGTTGCAGCTTTCGCCGAGCTGTCCACTTCTCCCAGTCCATGGACGCTTTCAGGCTCCAGGGTTGTGGCTACCATCTCCTCAAGGTCAGTGAGGGGGGGTGCAGTGTTCTTTCCTCCACCTGTTTGCGAGGCCTGTTTGTGGTGGTCAGCCAATCTTTTTTTGGTGAGGCTCCTTAGGTCATAGAACCTCTTTTTTAAATCTTCAGTGACTCTGGTGGTCACTCCCACGGCATTTACTTTCTCTAAGATTTCCAGCCAAATCTTCCTTTTTGCTGATTCTGGCACAGTAAGGGACTGCTTTCCAAAAAGTCTGTGGTGTACCTTTACCACCTCCTCAACAAGGACCTGTAGCTCCATGCTGCTGAATTTTAGCTTTCTTTTCCTTTCAGCCTGCTCTGTGTCCCTGCTGCTTGCCATGTTAAAGTTTTAAAAAAGCACAAACTCTGTCTGCTGCTGCTTCTCCCAGTCTCTCTGCTCCAACTGCCTCTCCAGAACCTTCTAATTAGTTGCAGCTGCCTGTGTAGCCACTTCCTGGTAGGAAGGGGGATGGTGGTTGCACCTGATTGGCTGTTGTGTTAAGTTTCACTTTTGTTTGCTGTCCGATTCGGTATTTACCAATTCTGTATTTACCGACCGGTATTTACCGATTCGGTATTTCCAATGCATTCCTATGGGCCTTTTGGCCCATAGGGATGAATGGGAAATAC
Organism: Lissotriton helveticus; assembly: GCF_964261635.1. Taxonomy (NCBI): domain Eukaryota; kingdom Metazoa; phylum Chordata; class Amphibia; order Caudata; family Salamandridae; genus Lissotriton; species Lissotriton helveticus. Next base: position 237,803,913 of record NC_136071.1, on the reverse strand, counting down.
CGATTCGGTAAATACTGTTCGGTAAATAACGATTCGGTAATTTCCGAAAGTCCGATACCGAATTTTAACGAATCGGTAAAAAATACCGATTTTTTACCTACATCTTATTTACCGATTTTTGAATACCGAATCGGTAAAATTCTGTATTTAAGAATCGGTAAAATCATATTACCTACATCTAGCCCCTAATCACTTACCTATGGATTCACTCATACATGCTGTCAATGAACAATAGAACACTATCAAAAATAAAAAATAAAATTTTTAAAAGTCGCGGGGTACGCGTACCGTGCGCGTACGGTATGCGCACGGTACGAGTACCCCGCGACTTTTAAAAAGTCCTTGTGGGACCCCCTGAGCAGGTCTAGGGGGTCAGGGTGCTTCTACCCTGCCCCCTTTTTGAGTTCTACACATTTGTTTTTCTGCTTTCCTGTGCCTCAGTCTACCGAGGCACAAGATGGTTGCCAACAGTTTCTGTTTTGGAGTGTTGACAGACATTGGCAGCCAATCAGAATGCAGCTCGCGCACTAGAGGTACGCGTACGGCAAGCGTACCGTAAGCGTACGGGTGAGCTCACGGGTAAGCTGCTATAGATATATATATTTTTTTGAACCTAAATTACTCAAAATCCACTGGAGCACATATCTTGAGACATAGCAAAGGCACATCGGGCTACCAGTCCCTACAATTTTGCCAAGTTTGGTGGAAAACCATTCAGCCGTTCGGGCTAAAAGTGAGTCCAACCGCCCTATGGAAATTAACATGGAGAAAACACGTTTTGGGACCCCCCTTTTCTCTCGGCCCCCGCTTGACGAATCCCCCCCAAACTTTCAGGGAAGGAGCAGCTTTGAGAAATTGAGAAATTCAGGGAGATTCCTCAACCGGCGCCAAAGTTATTCCCAATAGAATGTTGCGATTTCCCTATGGAAAACAATCCTAACTATATATACCTACTGGCTATCGCCAGTAGGTAATATATATATATATATATATATCCAATCAAAACCCTGCTCCACATTGAAGAGAGCACGCACACGAGGAATGCTGTGTTATCAGGCACTCTTTATTCCATAGGGCCTCCTCCGACCCGGCAACAAAGAGAGACACGCAATCTCTCTATATATATATATATGTTCCCAGTTTTGAGCTCACTTTGAGGACACACTCCGCAGCAGTTAATTCGGCAGAAACTTTATTGGCAGGGTAACCGGCATTTACAATCTGATGTTACTTATGACCTGACGCGTTTCGGAGCCCCTAGCTCCTTAATCATAGGACCACTGTGATTTTGCACGCAGTCCCAAAATCACCTTTATTTAATTTTTCCGGTGACATTATTTTCTCACAGGTGAGTTTTCGTTTTGTAACATGCTGGAATTTGTAGTGTTTGGGCATCAATGCTTCCCCTTCAGTGGCCACTGTCCTGCTCACTCGCAGTGTATTTCATTAATATTCACAGCCCTCCGGTGGGCCTGACAGGAATTGCACGGTTTGAATTTTCATAAACTGCTGTGCGACAACGGGACTTATATATATATATCAAAAGTTAAAGGAATGTTATAGTTAGGTGAAAATGTCATGTATATATATATATATATATATATATATATATATATATATATATATATATATATATATATTCCGTTATGCTGGCTGTCCTTCACTTGAGAGCACACAAGAAGACGGCGGGGATAGCCAGTCCCAATACCAGGTACAGTTGCAGTTCGCGTGTCTGGTTCGTTAAAAGCAGTCTTTCGTGTTTGCCTGACGCGTTTCGTAGATTTACTTTTTCAAAGGCTGTTCACGGAAGTAGCGTGCCTCGGTGTGCATACTTCCTCCCTAATTTGTCCACAATGACACACCCCTGGATGGGGTCGCTCCAATGAGTCTGTGCAGAGGCATTATGGGGGATGTAGTGCATCGGATTACACCTCGTATAGTAGAAGTGCACATTTCCTGCATATCGAGTCAAGCACCACCCCGGAATCAGCAGGGGGGCCGTGAGGCTCTCGAAACTTGAACCTCGTTTCGGAGAAAAGGCGCAGGATTGAAGTTGCGGTCGAGTGACTGGGGCTCATCGTGAGCTTTGATATGCAGGAAATGTGCACTGCTACTATGCGAGGTGTAATCCGATGCACTACATCCCCCATAATGCCTCTGCACAGACTCATTGGAGCGACCCCATCCAGGGGTGTGTCATTGTGGACAAATTAGGGAGGAAGTATGCACACCGAGGCACGCTACTTCTGTGAACAGCCTTTGAAAAAGTAAATCTACGAAACGCGTCAGGCAAACACGAAAGACTGCTTTTAACGAACCAGACACGCGAACTGCAACTGTACCTGGTATTGGGACTGGCTATCCCCGCCGTCTTCTTGTGTGCTCTCAAGTGAAGGACAGCCAGCATAACGGAATATATATATATATATATATATATATATATATATATATACACACATGCTTAAGCCTGTAATTTCATTGATGTCATCAACAAGAACGATGATAACCTCAATTTTACGGCACATATTGATCCCACAACCATCAATGTTTTAGATATCACAGTGTACATTGAGAAGGGTGCCATCAAAACTTGATTATATAGGAAACCGACAGCTGGCAACACATTATTGCATGCCTGAAGTTTCCACCTTCAACACACCATTTCAAGTATTCCCTATAGCGAATTTTTGCGTATCCGAAGGGCATGCAGTACCAATACTACACTAGTGATAGCACAGCAGGCCGCAAAAGAAAGGTTAATGGAGAGAGGCTATGATTAAAAAAAATTGGACATAGCCATCAAAAAAGCCAATGGCAAAGACAGACAAGAGTTATTGAAACCTGTCAACAAGTTTAGTAATGCAGCCGTCTCTCCATATTCAGGTGCAGATGACACAGAAGATGGTGGTAGGTCGAGGGATGTATCCTGCAGGTTCATCTCGACTTATAGTAAACAGGCCAATGCCATTAAAAGCATCATCAATTCCCAATGGCCTATAGTGCTTACCGATGCTACACTCCAACAGATACTACCAAGCAAACCCAATTTTACATATCGTAAAGCTTACTCCATGCGCAGTGATTTAGTAAAAACTAGCCCTGAGTTAGACACTAAAAGCGGTTGGCTCACCAAAAAAAAGGGTTTTTAAGTGCAGCACATGCCGTGCTTGCAAGTTCGGGGTGAATACTACTTCTTATTCCACTGCTTTTTCAGATGCTCCCATCAAGCTCAATGGACATTTCACATGTCGCACAGAGTTCGCTGTCTATGTTTTAAAATGTATCCGGGGGTTTCGTTATGTCGGAAGCACTAAACTACAAGTTTTTACACACATATTGCAACACCTCCGGGCAACTGTCAATTCAGATCCTACGTATCCCGTAGCAAGACATATAAAATTGGAGCATAATAATAACCTTAATGTGCTCCAGTATTTTGTCATTGACAGTGTGCCTGCCAACAACGAGGAGGGAATCGGGAGAAGAGGCTTAGACAGTTGGAAACCCAGTATATCATCGAACTCGACACCATAGCCCCCCGAGGTCTGAACATTTGTGAGCATCTGCATTATAACCTGTAGTTGCCCAGCCGTACAGCCAGAACACATGTTTGCCTATTTTTAAACTTTGCATTCCATTTTATAACTTTCAACCATTAGTCTAGGTATGTACATATGAATTTTTGGTTTTAAGTTATTCATCAATGTATTTGCACTGAATTAATATGGATCATGTTGTAATGCCAGTTTCAATATTTTACGTTTGACACCAACTTAGGATCTAGGTAGTAACTTCAACATAATGACTTGACATTTTCTAGAATGACATCATGGGTATACCAGGGGGCACCCCGGATACCAGCAGACTTGATATTGTATACAGTTTTTTCAGAATGACAGATAGTAAATCATCTATTTTGGTGTATATATGGATTTTATGTACATTTATTATAAATGCTGCTTTTTCCACTAGATCTTTAGGTTTTATTCTCACCAGAAGTATCTTTGCACTATTGTTTGCACTTTGACTTTGTAGACGTCAGCACTTTGCACTTTAGAATGGTCAAATGTTTTATCAATCATGCACTGAGTTGAAATTGAAAACTTTGTGTGTATCTCTTGTTGCCACCAATAGGAATTACTTGTACCTTTCATATTTGCACATATTTATACCAGTACCAAGAGGTTTTGGAATTTTTAGACACTATTTGTTTTTAAATTCAGTGGTAACATATGTATTTGATTTTTACATAATTTATTACTGCATTTGTGCACTTTATATCTTAGGTCATGTAGGCTGGTTGTGTTTAGATTTAAAACCCATGACTACATTTTTTATGTCATGTTAATATTGCCAATGCCTTGAAAATACATTTGGTTTTAAATTTCCTGGTTGAAACATTTGTTTATGGTTTTTATATGTTTGGTAAGGCGAATATCTTCATAAGTGCATTCTTTGTTTATAGCCATACCATACAAAGTATTTTCACTATGTCTATGGTGTCAGCTGACAGTCTATCACGTGGTACACTGGTATCTAATAAATATTTTTCACTTACCCGTCATGCGCTCATGTGATCAAGGCCACTGTGTTGGCTGAAACGCTTAATGACCGCTTTGCACAGCTAATATTTGAAAAATAAAAAACGAAATCTTGACAAGCAGAATCAGCGTATTGGAGTGTTCGTTTCTCGTCGTGGTGCCTGTATGCATCTATGAGCGTTAACTGATATATATATATATATATATCAAAGGTTAAAGGCATGTTATAGTTAGGTGAAAATGTCAGTAAATACATACCATTTGAAACTACAAAAATCACTGAAATTCTCCAGTTATAGTTATTTTAAGTAAATTGCAACCCACGCCCTAAAGTAACTATAACTCGTGCCCTGGAATACACAGCGTTGTCATCAATGATGTAATTTCAGTTGTTGCAGTGATGTCATCAACGATGTATTAGACCATGTCAAGACTGATGTATTATGTGGCGAGGGCACGAGTTAACATTTTATAGGCCACAAAGTGGAGCCATAAAACCAACCACGAGGGATCCCTGCACTCCAGTTGAAAAGCATACGGCCCCAGCTTGGAGTGCTTTAAAATAATATGGTTATTTCTCCTGGGGTCATGGATTCCATGACACAGGAGATGTACTGTCTCTTTTTTAATATTGCCGGGGGCCCTGCTACAATGCCTGCAGCCCTCCCCAATATTAAGAAAAATGGTTGGTGGCGTCCCTGTCCCTTCTAGGAACACCAATAGGAAGCAAAATAGCATTTAAAAGCCCTGGCAGGGCATTATGGGGCGCTCCTTGTCTGGAGCAGGGAATAATAAATGAGCAGCTCCGGATGCTCATTTAAATTCCTTTTAATAATTTGATGTCCTGATCCCACACAAGACAATATTAAGTTTGAGGCAGTGGGGGAGCTCCAAGGCACATTCGGCCCCTGCCGGCTTTCCAGCCAGCGCCAATAGTGGATGCCAGCGGGGGCTGGTTATTATTTGAAAATGGGTCTTCGGGTGTCCACCCAGGACACCCACACTGTAGTCCATCACTGGAGGGTACATGGGTGGAAGCCCCAAGGCCCCCGTTGTCTCCTCAGCCAGCAACCATGACGGGTGCCGGCGGGAGACGCTATTTTGCTACAGTGGGTGGGTGCACCAGTGTCCAGGGGCACCCATAATGTAGACAATCTTGGGGCTCCACCCCAGCACCTACTGGCTCCCAATCAGAACCCTATATGGGTGCTGGCGGGAGCTGCCTCCATTCTTTTGCTCCTGCCCGGGCAGGAGCAACTTTTTTCTCTGCTACCGCCCAGGCTGGAGAAAAGTTGTGTACTTTGCCCTGGAAAGTACAGAAAGGGAATAAAGTTGACATTCCCTTCCCGAACTCTTCTGCAGTGTCCCGGAGGATAGGGTCCCCGGGACACTGTTTTGATCTGGCCCTGGGGAAAGGGATCCCTGGGGCCAGCCTAAGGCTTGCGGGAGGGGGCCTGACACCCCTCCTAAAAAAACATTGGCACCAGGGATGGGAAAACCCAGGCCTCTCTAAGTCCGGTGGGGATGATGGAGTTACCCAGGTCTAACCTCGCCACTCACCAAAAATAAATGTACTGGACCAAGGGATGTCGTCCAGAGTCCTGGTAATAGCTCGGGGAGAACATCGCGCTGACACTCATGAACCTGGCCAGGGGGCTTATTTTTTTTAAAACAGGATTCTGCTAATTTTTATCGGCACCGGGATCTGCGGATCCTAAAAATAAATTACTTTCTCTGCACCACAGGTGTCTCTCTGGGACCTACCCACCACGCCAAGAGGGGCAGGGTAGGGATATGTTTTTAGGTCTCGCTACCGATGCAGCGCATGCGCTGCTCGCGTAGCGAGACTTATTGTCGCTGGGTAGCTCGCCAAGTGGGACAGGAGAGGTGCACAAGCTTACCAACCCCATTGCAGACAATGGCTGTGACCGCGCACTTTAGGAGACACGTACTGTGAGTGCGCCCGTCTCCTCTCGCGCTCCGCCACAATTTCACTTTCGCGAGTGAGGGCGGGAGCCGCAAACCACGCTGGTATTGCAGAGGTTAGCTCACTGGTTCGCTACTTAACTCGTTTCCACTCCCAGGTCCTCCATCTTGAGTGAAGTTTCCACACGGTCCAGCTCCAAGCTGCCGTCCGGGAATACCGTCGTCTTACTGGGTGAGTCATGAGCCGGCACTACGGTCCCGCTCCAAGCTGCCGTCGGGGAAGACCGTGGTGTTACTGGGTGAGTCATGAGCCGGCACTGTCTGTGTTATATTTTAATCTAAAGGGGTTTCTTTGTCATGGTGTGAGTAATGATCCCACCTGCCACTCAGGCGGTGTTCTTATCCTTTCACCTCACGTTTCCAGGTTTGGGTGGAGGAGGTGTAAATGGCACTGCGTGTCTGTTCTCTAGCTCCCACTGCGCCCTTTATTATCCCAGTGCTCTGACGCCATTGTGGCACCATTATAGTTACACTCACGCCGGTGTAACAATCATTGCTAGTGCCTAAGAAGTGCTCCTTGCAACATCTCTTTATCTTATGTGTTGTATTTACACGGACTGATCGTGCTTCTTGCACGTTGCATTTCTACCTACTTACCGTGTGTGGCTTCCAAGAAAGTCTTTTCACCTGAAGCCACCTTACGCACTAAGATGCAATCCACTCTTGAATGGGAGCTGTGTCATAGTTTGAAATAACCAGGGATACCAAGGGGTGTAATGGGGACTTGGAGTTGGCTGGTATTTTGTTGTATTATTGTGGGAACCATGCCACCTACAAGCTTCATGCATAGTACTGTGTAATGAACTATCAAAACTCAATCTGCCTGCCTCCGCGTTATATTAAAAATGGCTTGATCTCCCCCTTGAATATCCACCTGGACGGGTAATAAATAACATATTTGGAAGCTAAAATTGGCATCTCGGTGATCTTTTATTTATCTTTATTACAGAAGGGGTTTGTGCCTGTGAGCCTTCGCCTTCACTTTGGTAAACATCATTTGTGCCGCCTATGGATCGTATGTTCAACTATTAATAAACCTAATGCTAAGAATGTGGCCTAACGGATTGGGCTGTCGACCTCGGAGCTGAGCAACCGTGTTTGAGTCTCGGCAGGGGCGCTCAACATTCTGTGATTCTGGGCAAATCACGTAATCTCTCCGTGCCTTAAAAAAAGAATGTGCCCGTCCGTAACGTAACTGGTGCTCATGTAAAGTGCTCTGATACCTCCGGGTATAGTAAGCGCTCTATAAAACTCTTTTTTCTTTTTTAAATGCTAACAATAACATCTGGTGTCAGCCTGCAGGCCGTACCTACTGTCCCTTCTCTGCTCTTCTGTTCCCCCTCCTCTTCTCGCCCTAGATCTTTGTTCTGTGCCCCTGCTTCTCACGTACCTTCTCTCCCACACTTTCGGTTCAGTTTAATAATGCTTTATTGTCGCCGCTTTACTGCTCACGGTCTAATTTGCACTGTGCAAGGCCCACTTTTGCTGTACTTTCTATGCTTCTCTGTCTGCCCCTTACAATCTCCAGCCAGTACTTTTTGACCTACCACTTAGTCATTAATCTGTGTTAAGATTTTTTCTCACTGTTGACAGCTATTCTTTTAGGGTGTTGATCTTGATCTTGATAACAGCCTGTTCTGGCCATAGTGTTATTCAGACTACTGACCTGCATGTCATACACAGATGTTATACTCAGGGCCATGTTTACACCATCTCCCTCCCACCTTTCTTCTCCCTCCCCTTTCTTCCCCTCTTCCTATCTCTCTCTCCTCTTTCATGCTCTGTCCCCATTTTTATTTTTGTCTTTTCATTCGCTTTTACGATTTCTCACCAGCCCCCTCGTGCTCCATTTTTATTCCTCTTTCCTTCTTTCTGCCTTGCTGTCCCCTCCCTTCTTCTCCCACCAACACCTCATATTTCTCTATTTTCTCTCCTCCTCCTCTCAACATTCTGCCTTCCACTCACTTCTGTTGTTCTCTCTCTCTCTTACTAACGTCCCTTTAGACCCATTTACATGCTCCCCTCTCTCCTTCGTTAGCCGTGTCATTGCATTTTCTTCTTTATCCCTTTGTCTCATTTTATCTATCGCCCTCACTTTGTCTATCTATCTATCTATCGCCCTCCCTCTATCTGTCTATTGCCATCACTCTATCTGTCTATCTATCTATCGCCCTCACTCTATCTGTCTATCTATCACCCTCACTCTATCTATCTATCTATCTATCTCCCTCTATCACCCTCCCTCTATCTATAGCCCTCACTCTATCTATCTATCGCACTCACTCTATCTACTTTACTACTACCTCACAGCTATGTGATCTGATAACTGTAACTCACAGACAATACTATATATCCTCTACCTCGCTTTGTTTTATTTCCTATGATCCTGGATACATGTCAAACTTTTTCAATTCTTAATGCTAATTACACATGTTATTGCACTGTTATGCTATACAACCCTACCTCACCGAGCTTGGCCATATGCCTATGACTCAAGCTAAACGTATTCATCTCCTAATACTAATTGCATAGGCTGAAGAATACTTACATATAATCACCCTTATAGCCTATCGCCTTCTACCTCATATATGTTTGTTGTTACAATTGCTATTATAATGTCTGTAATCTATCTTATATGTTAAGCGCTCTGATACCCACGGGTCTTGTCCGCGCTATACAAAACTCTATAAATAAAATAAATAATAAATATCTATCTATCGCACTCACTCTATCTATCGCACTCACTCTATCTAAACATCGCACTCACTTTATCTATCTATCGCATCACCACAGCATCACTCAGCACCACCACAGCATCACTCAGGGGCACCACGACATCACTATGCGCTACCACAGCATCACAGAACGCCACAGCATCACTCGTCGCCACCACAACATCACTCAGCGCCACCACAGCATCAATCTGTGCAAACATTCAACAACAACTGGTTCAAATATGTTCTCACAATGTTTCAAGCTTTATTACAAATGTCACAAAAAGATGTTAATATTTCACTTCTGTTCTTGGATTTTCGTCACAATAAAATACAATGAACATAATCTTCACAAAAGTTATTTACAAAAGTTTAAGCTATTGCCATTATAAATTACAATAATTTTTATTTAAGTATTCATTACTAAAAAAAAATAAAACCCATTGTCATTTGTAATATCAATACATCTAAGTCATGTAAATACAACACATATTGCATTACAAATGCTGTAGGTGTCACATTTGCGAAAGTTATAACTATTGGTATTGTAAATGACAAAGCTATTAATTTCGCTATTTTCAAAACCAACACATAAATAAAAAAATTGTCATTTACAATACCAATAGCTCAAACTTTCCTAATGCAAGACCTATTGCATTGCAAATGCTTGTTTCAATTATCTTTCTAGGACAGGCGACCTAGTACCCAAGTCCTAAAATGGTTGCCTCTACATCTTTGTTGATGTGGTGGCAGCCAATCAGATTTTCTATTTAGATCTATCAGCCCTGAGGATCCTCCGCGGAATGAAATATACATACATTTCAAACCGCAATTTCTCTAAAACTACTGAACCGATATATACCAAATCACAATGTGGAGGGAAAGGCGGAAACATTGCGTCAGAGGCTTTTCTGGTTTTTGAATGGTGGTGTTTATTTATATCACGAGTAATAAATAAAGGGGGAATGAGAAAAAGGGTCAAAAGTCAATGTCAAAGCACAGACAGTGTTTTAGGAATTCTGTATCCAGCCCGTTGAATGTCCCAAAAGGGCGGTAACGAAAGTGGTAGTTCTGACTTCTTTTCCCCCTTTTTTAGTTCTAGGTACGTGGGAGGGTACCCACCAGCATCCTAGGAGGAACCCAGAAAAGGTATGGGTAAGTATGAATAATGTTTCTGGTTTGTGATTGTATATCACTAGGAAGGAGAAACCATCACCAGTCACCACTGTGAAACTCGAGACTAAGTGCATTCCCATCTTTAGAGGGAGATTTAGGTGAGGCTAAGACTATAAGAAGAAAGCTCTTTCCCTTTTATATCCCAACAAACTAGTGTTAACAAAATACAGGGATTCATCAGGCTCTCCGTGTTCTCAGTGATTCACTAGACATCCTCATAACCTGATTACAACCCCCCCTTTTAATGAAGATAAACTCATTAAGTCACCAAGGACGCCAGAATCATAACCCACAAAAATATACTGCAAAGTACTCAAACAAACCAAGGCTGTCTATAGAAAAATTACCCCAGGTGAAATTCGCCTGAATCACTCATCCAGGAAGCAACAACTCTCCTGAATTGTGGCGGCTAGCAGGCAAAGGCTGGTAGCGGGCACTAGTCCTCACTCCATTCATCCAAGTCCTCCTCTGCTTCCTCCGAATCTCCTCGCTCTTCCTTTGTCTTTCCAAGGCTTGTGGGGGTTCGGTCCTGCGCGGTCTTCTATGAGACTTATGCTTCCGTTTCCTCACCTCTGAGTTCAACTCTTCAAGTGGAGTCTTCCTGAAAGAAAGAGACCACCATCTTCAACTTTGTCTTCCATGTTATTGGCTTCTTCTCTTCTGCCGGTTCCTGCGCAATAGAGTCCTTTCTCACTGTTTGGGATGGGAGGTGTGGTGTGACCCCTGCTTCCCCGCTGACGTCTTGTTCTCTTCTTTTTTTCAGATGGCTCAGGCGCGGATCAGTGGTCTCAGCTAGGTTCCTGCTCTCCGATTCAAGTAAGTCCATGGAGTGGATAGACCCCGCCCCCCACACAATACACGCCCTTTCTGGACCCCGGTCTAGCTTTCTGACAAATTTGGTGTAATTTGTTCAATAGTTTTTGGATGTTGCTGTGTTTAGTTTTCTTATGGAAAACTGCATGGGGAAATCATGTTTTGAGACCCTGCTTTGTTTGCTTTTAAGGAGGAAGGAGAAACACTCTTTTATGGACAGGGTGGATTGTGCTGCCCACGTACCTCAGGCCACATGGGCACTGAAGCACGTAGACAGCATAGTCCGTCTTGCAGGAAAAGAAACCTTGATCTTTTTCTCTCTCTTAGAAAGGCCCCAAAGTGTAAGACTGTGTATTCTTGCCATGGTTACAGGCTTTGCACTTAGTGCACTTAATAAAACCTGGTTTCTTCTTTAACCATGTTGCTGACTGATTACCCTGTTTCTTCTGAGGGATCATGTTTCTTACCAAGAGTTGTTTGAAGGACCGAGCTCTTCTAAATGTTATCGCCGGCCTATTCTGCACTACCTTACCCAGCAGGGGGTCATTGCGTATCAGATACCAATGCCTGTTAAATATGCTCCTGGCCTGCCTGTGCTGACGATTGAAGGAAGTGATCAGTCTAGCTTGGTTAGTTTGTGTTTTACGTTTGATCTTATTTTGACTTACATTTATCAGGATATCCTCTCTACTCCTTTTTTTCGCTTTATTTATGGAGGTTAGGATATTCTCGTCTGTGTACCCTCGCTCTTGGAAGCGGGATCGTAAAGTAGAGAATTCTGATTCTAACGCACTTTGGTAGCTACAGTTGCAGATAGTTCTTAAGCCCTCCCCATATGGTATGCTCCTTATCTGGTTTTGTGGATGGAAGCTTGCTGCACGAAGCAGCGTGTTCCTCGCTGTCGGTTTCCTCAGAAATATCCTGTGTGGAGCTTGGAGTCTTGCACATATACTGTTAGGTCAAGAAAGTTGACTGAGCTGGAGCTAATTGTGCTAATCAGTTTTAAGTTTAACGTGTTGTCTTGCAGTTTTTTAACAAAACACTTAACTGATTCTTCAGACCCTTTCCAGACTATAAAAAGATCGTTAATGTATCGACTCCAGTGTAGTACATTTTCTTCCCACTCTGTCTGGAACTCGACTCAGACCACCTGCTCCTCCCACCAGCCCATATGCAAATTCGCATAGCTGGGGCGAAGCTATGCGAATTTGCATATGGGCTGGTGGGAGGAGCAGGTGGTCTGAGTCGAGTTCCAGACAGAGTGGGAAGAAAATGTACTACACTGGAGTCGATACATTAACGATCTTTTTATAGTCTGGAAAGGGTCTGAAGAATCAGTTAAGTGTTTTGTTAAAAAACAGTAAGAGAAAACGTTAAACTTAAAACTGACTAGCACAATTAGCTCCAGCTCAGTCAACTTTCTTGACCTAACAGTATATGTGCAAGACTCCAAGCGAAACTTTTTAGGAAACCGACAGCGGGGAACACGCTGTTCATGCAGCAAGCTTCCATCCACAAAACCTGATAAGGAGCATACCATAGGGGGAGAGCTTAAGAATTATCCGCAACTGTAGTGACCAAAGTACCTTAGAATCAGAATTCTCTACTTTACGATCCCGCTTACAAGAGCGAGCGAACACAGAGGAGAATATTCTAACCTCCAAAAATAATGCAAAAAAAAGGAGTAGAGAGGATATCCTGATAAATGTAAGTCAAAATAAGATCAAACGTAAAACACAAACTAACCAAGCTAGACTGATCACTTTCTACAATCGTCAGCACAGGCAGGTCAGGAGCATATTTAACAGGCATTGGCATCTGATACGCAATGACCCTCTGCTGGGTACGATAGTGCAGAATAGGCCGGCGATAACATTTAGAAGAGCTCGGTCCTTCAAACAACTCTTGGTAAGCAACATGATCCCTCAGAAGAAACAAGGTAATCAGTCAGCAACATGGTTAAAGAAGAAACCTGGTTTTATTAAGTGCACTAAGTGCAAAGCCTGCAACCATGGCAAGAATACACAGTCTTACACTTTGGGCCTTTCTAATAGGGAGAAAAAGATCAAGAGTTTTTTTTCTTGCAAGACAGACTATGCTGTCTATGTGCTTCAGTGCCCATGCGGCCTGAGGTACGTGGGCAGCACAATCCATCCTGTCCATAGAAGAGTTTTGCAGCATCTTAGGGCCATACGCAATGGGGACAGAACATACCCGGTGGCGCGTCACTGTGAATCCCATCACGAGAAAAACACAGCAGGGCTCAGTTATTTTGTGATTGACTGCGTTGCTCTAAGTATTTGGGGAGGCAATCGCAAAAAGAAGTTGAGGAGACTTGAGTCCTGTTACATTATCGAACTAAACACCCGTACACCAGAGGGGCTGAAATAAATAAAATGTAAATGTTTTGTACTTGTATAGCGCACAGCTACCCGGACCGGGTCTCCCGGCGCTTGTACTCATACCGCTAAGGAACCCTTCCTGGCTTTTCCCTGTGAAATGTCCACTCCTGGGCATTCCCAAGGTGAAACCAGGCATCCCAGCGCTGTTGGGGCCGTTGTGGAGATTAAGCAAGCTATTGCCCAGAGTTGCAGCAGGGACCCATGATTAGAATAGGCACCGAGGCGAGAAATCAGGTCAGAGGAATTAAGAGCTCAAGACCCCGCCAAGACCTGACGAGGCGGGAATTGAACCCTGGTCCCAGGCCAGACCTCTGCATCAGGGTCTGCCGCTCTAACCATTGAGCCACACTTCTCCAATATGGAAGAGCATCTGATTACTCACCTCTGAACATCTATTTATATCGAGCAGGTTAATTGATGAATTGGGCTGTATTTATGCAGCATCCCCAAGGAACAGTTTTATTTGTTTGTTTGGTTTTTCATTTTTGCACAGTTTTCACACCTTTTTTACATTATGTGTGTCACAACAGAGAGTGGTCGAGCTACAATGAGAGGAAATGCCCATTAGGGTAATTTTTAATATGTAATCTCCTTAGCATGTTATTGTGCTAGGCACACATGTGGGCAATTGGTATACTTCCCTTTGGGAAGCATTGCCATTAGTGCACTGTAGGATAGGTGGTTGCCCAAGAGGAGTGATTCATTTAATTGTGAGTGTAAAAAACATGATTTCACAAAAATAATGGCGAGGCTGCAAGATTTACTATGTTGTCACATATAGGGTCTCAGACAATGCGGAAAGGTATGCCCACTGGGGCAGTAGTGCTGTTGTATGGACGCTTTCCTCCGTAAGTGCAACTCCTGGGAGGATTGTTCAGGCGCATGGTTTAAATTTCACCCACTTAGGTTTTATGTATAAAAGCGCTTTGCAGATTTGAATGCAAAGTTCAAACGGGAGCAACAATAAAGTTAATTGAAAGTAAGGAAAATGTACCAATAATCCGTGTTCCTGCTTTCTTCCACATAAGCAATTTATAATGCTGTGGGAGTTACACTCTTTTTTCACCGCAGAGGGTATGCAACTAATGCTGGGTACTGCAATAATAATTGTTATTGTACGGAGGTTGTCCTTATGCGAACTACAAGTCTGTTTTCCATTGCACTATGTCTGTAGTCACATCACGTGATGGTTTATTTGCCCATGATGGTTAAAATGGCCGTTTGACAAATAATTAACTATTGGTGAACAAGCCTGCTGGTCAGGCGAAACGTGTCCTAGAAGCTGACCCAATAAAATATTTTGAGGCCGGAACAGAGTGTCGTCAATCCTTGCAACACGCTGCAGAGCGAGAAAAGTGCGATATATTATATATATATATATATATATATATATATATATATATTATATAATTGTGCTACTACATTGAATTTCTGCATGCTTAAATGTACACCCAGTTTCAGAAGCATATATACTTTTCTGTGGTCTGAAATGGGACTCACATAGAGATTCCAGGAGTACTCCTGGAAACCGGAGTAATAAATGTTCTCCAAGCGTAGAAGGAAGAACACTGCAAATTTCCACAGTATTTAGTGAGTCCGGTCCAATGTCTCTGATGTCATAATACATTTGGCTTAAACAGGACCTGGAAACCATATGCAATTTAGGTGTTGAGCCATTGTAAAATACAAATGTATTCTGAGTTTAAGAACATTTTGTAGCCTTTTCTGTTCCAAAATAGATTGGTCAGAGATTTAATGGTCAAATCAACCTTAAGTTTGAAAACAATTAATAGGTTTCCTCCTTTAAAAGAGCTTGACATGAGAGACCCTTGAGTATTATTATGGCTCTATTTGAGCGCCCTTCAGCTGGAGGCATAGGACCAGCCTCTGGCCCTTAGCATTCCGAGAAGAGCATCTGTCTCAAACTCTGAGGTGTTGTCTCTTGCCCTGATCCCTAACCACATGCACGAACATCCCCAAACCCATCCTGCTCTCCTTTCCTTATTGCTTTCTCCATCTCTGGGAATCTGGGACAGGGGATGTGAAGGACCTATTCCTGTACCCTGTCGTAATCTTCATCATATTCATCCACCTCTTCTATCTTCTCCTTGGCTCTCTAGGGTTTCCGAGAACCTTTAATCCCTTCCTATCCACTTTTTTTCCAATCCCCTTCCCGCACACTCCCAAAACGTCCTTTTAACTTGTGCTCCTCATCTTTATTCTGACTGCACTTTTTGTCTCAAATCTCTGCCTGAAGTGGTGGAAAGGAGGCACAGGCGCAAATACATATACATTGATATATATATATATCACCAAAATAACCTCATAAGGAAGCTTTTTTTGCATATATAGAAATATTTTCGCTATATCTATGTAAAACACACTGCACGCGATGACATGGATCAAATTAAGGTAACCGGCCAAAACATGACACTAAATATGAACAACCATATGTACGTGGCTGGTGGCTCAGCTCTGAAACACTAGTATGTGCAGTGTAGTCATCTTAGACGTTAGCAACTCCTAACTCATGGAAATACAATACAATTGTCGATTATAGGGGATTGGGGAGATATGCTTCGCCTTTGTGTCCCAGGCTCTTAGGGTAACTGGTGCAGGGCACAGAGATGGCCACGGGCATTGACTGTGGGATGGCGGAGCAGGGCACCTACAGTGTTAGGTCAGCAGTGCACTGCTTCCTCTTTCTTGCGTTCCTATGGTTACCATTCAGGTAACACGTTTCTTCCTCAAAACAATCAATTCTGACATGTCCTAGATTTAATAGATGCTGCCAAGCCTGCATCGTAACCCAGGGAGCCTCGTTGCCACCAACTTGAAACGTAAACTTTATATTTTTATTTTGGGTTATATTGTACCAGAAATCAACTCTTAGTTCATTTCACAAGAAACAACTGTAATGCTCTAAATATCTTTACAATACAGCAGGAACAACAGCTGCAGAACAAAGTATCAGAACACCGTCTAGCTGTATGTAGAGAAGAGGTGAGGAGAAATAAGTCAGAAGAACTGCTGAAGAGGTCATACCCTTTTTATCCTGCCTTTTTCCCCTTCAACACCCTTTTCTTGCTGCATCAGTACAGTACTTGCCTGATGGTGTTTCGGGTATATCATCAGTTCATAAGCATAAGCTCTGGCTGTCCCCTTCCGACCCCCTGGCCCATCTTTGCCACCTCTGGTTAGAGGGATCGTGAAGTCAATTTCAGGAACAGAGATGAACCTGAGCTCTCTGCTCCTCCCCTCGAGGTTCTCAACCGCACATAGGAGGTTACTGAGTCCCCGGGTGGGGGCGTAGAGTCAACTCCCTGATGCCAATAATGGCTAAAGTATGCCTGATGTACCCTCCGCTGTCATTAGCATTTCGGTGAATTTCGCATTAATGGATGCTCCCGATGAAAATGCGAAGTGGCTCTCTCCCCATTAGCATGGGAGGCAAGAGGCATCCTTGACCCCTTCAGGCAACTATATTCTTTCAGTGCCTAATTCAATTTCATGTCAGCCTTAACGCAGCTTTAATTGCTTAGCTAGCGTAATGGTTTCCATATGAACATACATGCAGGGGCCTTCAGACAGCCCTCTTCATCCACTGGTCTTTTCAACTGTCATCTACATTTTGCTTCCGCCCACCACAGCATACAGCCTCGGGGAATGGTCAGCATGTTTCAGCCATTCGCTGCCTTGAGTGATGGCATTTTGTCTCTTTACATGTAATTGTAATTGTAAATGTATTTATATAGCGCTTACTGTAGACGGATGGCTGAAAAAGTACTGGCAAAGTCAACAGGTCTCGCCTACGCAGGAGCTATTGACTTTGCCAATATGCTTTAGCACTGTTGTACACCAGCATGACTAAAAGTTAGTGGGGTAAAGGGGAGTGGCATGGAGTGAAATGTCATAAAGTGGAGTAGAGAGAAGTATTATGGAGTGGTGGTAAGTGGAGTAGATTAGAGTTGAGTGAAGTGGAGTGTCATAAGGGGTGTAGATTGCTGTGGAGTGTCATGGAGGAAGTAGAGCATTGTTCCATGGAAGGGCACAGAGTGAAGTACAGTTGAGTGGAGTAGTGTCAGAGTGGAGTAGAGTGTCATAAAGTGGAGTGGCATAGAGTGTCACGGAGTAGACCAGAGTGGAGTGGCGTAGAGGGTATTGCGCAGAGTGGAGTAGAGTGTTGTAGAGTAGAGTGGCATAGAGGAGAGTATATTGTCGTAGAGTGAAGTGTAGTAGTGTAGAAGAGTGAATGACATAGAGCGGAGTAGACTGTTGTACAGTCGAGTAGAGTGGAGTGGCATAGAGTGCCATAGAGAGGAGTGGCGTAGAATGAATTAATGTGTTATAGTACAGAATGGAATAAAGTGGCATGGACTGGCATAGAGGGAGTTGCATGGAGTGTTGTAAAGTGGAGTAGTGTTGTAGAGTGGCATAGAATGTAGTAGAGGGTCAGAGTGGAGTAGAGTTTAATGGAGTAGAGCATCACAGAGTATTGTATAGTGTCATAGAGTGTAGTAAACACAAGGAGATGATGGACGGAGCGCTGATACTTTTCAGACACTCACCCCCAGTCAGAGATCTGGGCTGACTCCATCATCGTTTTTTAGCTCACTTCGTCACCCCAGTTCAGACCCAGCCATATGCAAATCAGTCTAGACCCTGTTCTTTATGGGATCACTCCAGCCCTAACTGCCAAGCCACGTCTTCCCTGTACCGGAAACAAGTATCCTGGGACCGGTTTTGGGGTAACACCCCTCATCAGCCTCTTCAGAGTACAGAGCAATGTCGTATAGTGCAGTGTCGTAGAGGGTAGTGGTGTAGAGTAGATTAGAGTGACTTAGAGTGGATAGGCATAAAGAGTAGTGGCGCAGTGTAGAGCGACGCAGAGTGGAGTGGCGCAGAGTGGAGTGGCATACAGTCCATTGGTGCAGAGTTCCATAGAGTGGCAAAGACTAGAGTGGTGCAGAGTAGAGTGCAGTGGCATAGATTGAAGTGGTGCAGAGAGAGTTGTGCAGAGTTCAGTTGTGGAGAGTGCAGTGTTGCAGAGAAGAGTGGCGCAGAGCAAAGTTCCATAGAGTTAAATGGTGCAGAGTATAGCGAAGTGGTGCAGGATAGCGCTTAGTGGAAAAGAGTGCAGTGGCATAGAGTGCATTAGCATGGAGTGGTGTAGAGTAGAGTTGTGCAGAGTAGAGTGCAGTGGCATAGAGTTCAGTGGCAGAGAGTGTAGTGTGGCAGAGTAGATTGTCAGAGTGTATAGTCGAGTGGGTAGAGTGCACTAGCGTGGAGTGCATGGTGTAGAGTGGTGCAGAGTAGAGTGGCGTAGACAGCAGTGGCGTAGAGTACAGTGGTGCAGAGTAGAATAGAGTGGCATAGAGTTCACTGACGTAGAGTGCAGTGGCGTATAGTGCAGCGCGTATAGTGCTGCAGAGTAGACTAAAGTGGCATGGAGTGTAGTGGTGCAATGTAGATTGGTGTAGAGTGCAATGGCGTAGAATGTACTGGCTCTGTGTAAAGTGGTGGAGAGTGCATTGGCATAGAGTGCAGTGATGCAGAGTAGAGTACAGTGGGGTAGAGTGGAGTGGCGCAGAGTAGAGAGGAGTAGAGCGGCGCCGACTGCAGTAGCTTACATTAGTTTGTTTCAGAGTAGAGTGGTGCATGGTAAAGTAGAGTACAGAGTAGATTCGAGTGGAGTAGGGTGGATTGGCATAGAGTGCACTTGCATAGAGTCGGGTGGTACAGAGTAGAGTGCATTGGTGTAGATTGCAATGGCAAGCTTCCTCAGAAAACAGAGCCTGACATTTGACCTCTGTCTTTGAATGCGCAGTAAATGTGACAAGATAAGAACAAGATTTAAAGGACTGCTTACAGAAATCTGACACTAGTGGAAGAATACAGTAAATAAGCTTGAGCAAGGGAATGGACTAACTCAAGCCGAGAGTCTAAAACAAACAGAGCCAGGAAATAGAAAGCAAGCAGGTGTCAGTTACAAACCACAAAGCCAATGGTAAGCAATGGGTGGAATGCATTTCCAGGGAAGCTTTCTGAATGTCCCCAAGATGTCATTAGCAAACCAGACAGCTGTGCTGCCTAGTAGGCTTCGACCTTAAAAGGATGCATTTAAGTGCCATTGCTGGGGTGACTGGACTGCTGAGCCTATCGTACAAGTTATTTGATTGCTAATGTGTTTTTTATATATTGCCATGTTTGGAAAAAAAGGAAAAAATAATCACGCTCGCCAAGGACCTGTTCAAACTTGCACTGACAAACTGACCCATATAATTTGCTAATGTTCTATTCAAGGCTCTTTTCAGTACCATAATGTTAGTGTTTATGCTGAGATCAAGTATAATAGATGTGCAAGCAGACTTCTGATTGATTTATTTATACCAGGACAAATTTGCATGCCTTTTTATTGGTACTGAATGCCCTAATTTCCCGCTGGTTTTCAGATGTGGCTCTTGCATCTCATTGGCATGTATTAAGGGGGGGCTGTATTGTTCTAACGAGATAGCAAACAGTCCCTAAACAGCTCACTGAGTCCTGAGATGCCAGATTGCTGAATACAGCTCACAGGTTAAAACCCCCACCGTCAGCAGAAGACAATTCATGGCATTTAAAACCTTGAAAAGTGCCTGGCTGAGGAAATGCATGGCCAATTTATATGTCAAAGTCAAGTGATGAGGGTTGGTATAAACAGGCAGAAAATGTTTTACTCTGATCTAAAGACAGAATTTTGAGAACCAGTGGCTTTCTACCAGTTCTCAGTGGTCTTGCAACTCACACAGAAAGTTTGCAATTCACAGTCCCGGAAACAAGGTGTTACATTAAAGAAAGGAGGCTGCGCAGAAGAGGTGGGTGGACATTTTTAAAGCAATGCGAATGACTAGAGAGTATTCTCGTAGCATTCCATTCCTTTGTGTTTTTTAGGATAGTGAATAAATGGATCCAACGTATATATGCTATTTTTGCCCCGAACAGTTGCGTAGCTAAAGGGAACCAGAGGAGCCGTCGCCATCACTTGGATCACTTTGTTGTCCCTTTGGCACCTGGTAAGATCAGAATATTTATTTGTAATTTGCAATATATATATTTTTTAAATATTTTTATTGAGGTCACACGTGAGGCACAATAATACCACAATACAGCTCCATTGGTTAACAGTATAGAAGTTAAGAGTTAAACGACAATCCAGAGGTTGTAGCTGGATGAATAACAAAAAATGTAAAACAACAAAGGACAGAAAAGAATATGAGAGATATATTGACCAGGCTGCAATCCCCCGAGGCATCCACTGAATGGCTCCCATATCTTCCTGAACCGAGTGTGTCGCTCATCGTTATCTTTGATCAGGCACTCGAGGAGGCCTGTATTGATAAATGTATGTCACCAGAGCAGAGAGCTGGGAGTCTGGGCCAGTAACCAATGACGGGCCAGAATCAGGCGAGCTAGGGCGATAACAAAATATAGATGCCACTTAAATGGCCGGGTACAACAGGTGTATGGCCCAATAACATTAGTTTAGGATCCCAGCTCAAGGTGATCTGACAGAGCAGATTCAGCTTGCTAAATAAAGACTGTCTGCCATAGTAAGAGATAGCGGACAGGTGGTGAAAATATAAACGGAGTCTGCCCGGTCACTGGAGCATCAAAAGCACTTCAATCTTGCCTAAGATTCCTAAGTTTCGGAAAGCTTTAAAGACCTTCCTTTTCCCACGAGAAATATGAGATCTGTTTCCGAGGACCTTGGAAGCTAGCTGTGTGTGTCAGCGCTGGGACGCTCTTGGGCAGCCATGCGCTTAAGAAATCTAATTTCATTTCATTTCATTTCAATAAATAAACGATAAGGAGTATCATAGAAATCATTAATACATTTAAATTGATGACTTTTAACCTGGGAGACATTAAAAAATTTATGTGAAAAACCATTTGTAGATCTCATTTCATCAGAGGTGGCTTGGACCCAAGTTGTCAGCTCCACTTATCAGCCGTTATCTGAAAAGTATCAGGTCGTTGTTGGGCCTCAGTCGCCAGTACCATTTTATAAGCCCAGCTGATGCCCTCCTCAGGTGGGCCATGCCGTAGATATTCAAGATAGACAGTTCAGGGAGCAATCAATATCTTTCGCCTTCAAACCTATCGTAAAGTGCCGGATTTGCAGATAATGGGGAAAAAATGAGCGGGGAAGAGAGAATCTCTGGGATAATGTTTGGAAGGACAGAAGACAACCACCTTCATAAAAATGGCCCAAAGTACATATACATGGGATGCCTGCCAGCAACCTATAAAGCTTTTGTGAACTTGTCTAAAAAAATTAGGTTTATAACCTAGATGAGAATATACATTTATAATGTGAACCCCTAAATTCGATTTCTCAAAAGGTGCTCAGATAGAGTGGAAGACCCTCAGTGTCTTGAGTCGAGTCCTTTTGAAGTAGACTGTGTCATATTTGACAATTACAATGCAAGCATTTCTTTTGCTAAAGCAGTCACATACTTTCAGGCAATTCGCAAAGGTTGACTGACTTGCAAATTTGCATTCAAAACTGAGTTTGTGACAGGTTATTGTAGAGTACTTCGAATTAAACACAAGTTATGTAGATATCATAGGAACATTGTGGGAAATGTTCAAACCATATGAAAGGAGGATTTGGATTTCCAAGCAAGTGAGTGGATTGGACTCTAGTAAAGCAATCTTCCAGAGATACAAATGTAATACTGTAGAGCTGGAAAATGAATTTATTTAAAAACAACTGTAACACAGTAAGCAATTTAAATAAAACACTTGATAGAATTCAGAGGTGCTGTGGACAAAAAAAAGTAACGTTCTTGAACAAATACACACTGGCCTGACAATGTGGCAGGGGTGAAGAAACCATGGAAAACACGAGTATATGTAATGTTTGCACAACAGCCTTCTAACGAAGTAACAGAGATAGATGATGAGGGTAATCCAATCAGGGGGTGCCACTGATATACTAGCAACATGCACTACATATTATGTGTAAATGATAACACCTTATCACGGCAGTCGCTGACATGCAACCACATTTAGATGCAGGTATGATGGCCAATATCGTGAGACAAATGGTAGCACCGTGTGAGTTAGCAGGTCTGTGTCTGTTCTGGGGATAAATGCAGCACGAAAGAGGTGGAAGTATTAACTAGGTTCCCTAATTACAGATGATCACTTGAAATACTGTCCAATAAAAACTAAGAATATCTCCATGAATAGTTAACATTACTTACTACATTTTAAATTCCTTTGCAGAATATATATTACATTCCTGCTAGATTGCAATCTTTTAAATAGATATTCTAGCTGAATTATCTCACAATCAAATGGTGAATTTCATAACTTACTCCCCGTCGGGCACTGTATTCACAACATGCTGACAGAAAGACTTTGCTATATTGTCTGATCTGACTAAAACCCAATTGACTCCCACTCCCCCTCCTGCTATTGGATGGTGGGCTATCTGAGAGAATTGATGACGCCTATTAGGCGGGTTTGCACAATAACTGTCTTGTTAGCCGAGAGCAACGTGCGCGGGGGGATAGAGAGAGTCAACTGAAACAACAAGGTGATGGATGGAACGCTTGAATTAATCTAAGCCACTGTCAATTGCTCATGTTGCATCCCAAGCCATCGTTTTTTGCCCATCATCCAAATTAGTTTGAACCCAGCCATATGCAAATCAGTCTTGATCCTGCTCCAAAGGGAACAGTCCAGCCGAATTGCCAAGCCAGATCCTCCCTGAACCAGAATACAAACAACCTAAGACTGGTTTCACCCTGATAAGGACTCATAAGTCAGGTGCAGCTTTATTCTAATGGCACGGTGAGCCAGGACCCACGTCCAGGCTTACCTGCCACATTTAGGGTGCCAACTGAAAAAACAACAAGGTGATAGATGGAATGCTTGAATTAATCATAGCCACTGACAATCACCCAGGGCCACTTCCCAATCCATTATTTTTTTGCCAACCATGCCACCTCAGTTTGGACCCAACCATAAGCATATCAGTCTTGACCATGTTCTAATGGGAACAGTCCAGCCAGAACTGCCAAGCAAGATCCTCCCTTAACTTGAATATAAGCAACCTAAGACCAGTTTCGCTGTGATAACTGGCTTATCAGCCAGGTATAGCTTGATTCCAGTGGCACAGTGAGCAAAGCACCCACTTCTGGGCATACCTGTCGCAATTAGGGCATCAACTGCAAAAACAAGAAGGTGATGGATGAAATGCTTGACTGAGAGAGCGGCCATTCAGCAAGAGGTGGCTTTCAAGACTTAATTTGCTGTATCAAGGTGATACAAAGGGCCTACTAATGTCACAGACTTTGACCCCAAAGACATACGGCATCCCATGTACAGATACTTGATTACAAGAGTGGAGGTGAAAGGATCACTGGAAAGGAGGAGCACTACACAGAGTTTGGCACACTTAAATAACCACACAGGATAGGAGGGGTTCAATGGTTCTTGAGAACCAAAAGCAGTGAATTGGATAAGGGGCTCAGAGCGGAAGAGATGGAGCTGCAGGGGTCAGCTCTGAGTATCAGGAAAGAAGCCCAAGATTGGATGAGAAATGCTTACTTTGGAAGGCACCCCTGTGGAAGGCACCCGTGAAAGGTGACAGAAGCCCTTTACCAATGGACATTAAGTCTAATATGCATTACCAGATTATATATAACTCCATTATTCGGAATTAGAGCCTTGGTATGTTACATTACATATGCAGAATTGAACATGTCAAGTTGGAATGTTATTATAAGATGCAAGGCAATGATTATAAATAAAATTAACGCATAGAAATGAATCCCACAATATCCACTCTAAGGGAACCTGAAAGAAATACCTGCTCCATTTTTGCCGACCACCCACGAACCAGCTGCTGCATCCACACAGCAACATCAGCAAGAGGGTAAACATGCATCTTCTACGGGCTGTTTTCAGCCACCAGCACTGGTGCTCACCAGATGCACCATCAACTAGACACTGGCACCTCCAGTGGCACTGGAACAGGGGTGACTTAGGAGAAAGTGTAGTTAGGTTGTTTCAAGCGATAGGTGCATGTGAGAAAGCCAACTCATGAAATAGTGGGTAGGTGCCTGGAAGAGAGAGGTGCAGATGAAGGAGCTGTAGCTACACGTGACCCCACGTCATGTGTGGAACTTCCCCAGTCCTAGCGTTTTAAGCGACGGCCCTTAACATGGCCATGCTGGGATTATTCAACACACACTTGTAATGGGAACGGAAAACTATAATTACTGGAACACAGAGCAGGGTTGAGCAAAAAGCCATTTTTGTCTGAAAGTGTCATAGATTACATGGGGCAACTTACTTGGCAGATATAGAGAAAAAGAGATGGACGAAAGCAAGGAAGAAAGAGAAAAAGAGGTGGTGAGCAGAGCGGATGGTGAAGGAAGAAACACAGAGGGCCTGTCCTCAGATTAGCGTCGCAAGGGAAGTACAAGCTGGAAGATTGAATTCATGCTTCAAAACAAATATAATATCTCCTGCCAAGTAGCTGCGCAAAACAATTTAGAGTGTTCTACAAATGTTACACCCTGGGCTCTAGAAATGTTTGTGGCAGTCCTCTTGCTACAGAAAGCAGGTGCCCGCAAGTTGGGAAGACCGTGCATAGATCACTTCTCCCAATGCCGTGCCATCTCCTTCAAAAATTGAAAGTGCCGGATTGCGTCAAGTCATTAAACCCCCAACGCGTGTATAAGCCATTACTTAACCGGGTATAGACGCTTGAGCTGTATGACGCACACTTTGATGGTCAGTTGGGCCCCGAGCCCAATTTTCAAACTTGTATAACTACAATTTCCAATTCACCGCTCCAAGAAATGTGTCAATCGATGACTCGAACTGCGGTCGGAAACGTAACCTTCTCGGTAGCCACGAGCTGTAGCCCCGGTGAATCATGGGTAGAGAGATGTCACACCTGAGTAAAAGTGGCAGGTAGACGACATGTCGCGAGCCAAGAGAGCGCAGGGACGTAAACGTGGAGCTCAGTCACTGACCCACTGTTATGACTGCAAGACAGCAACGGAGGGGCGAGAGAGCACTGTTGGACTTGTTGCTATAACAAAACCTGCCAAATATCCTGAAATGCTGCCCAGGAAAATTCATGGAATTGAGTTCGATATTCACGTCACATATGCAAGTAGCCTTTTGTGGTTTCTCAAAATGTTTTAGGGTTGTTACTTTCCTCACCTTGCGTTTACAGTGCCGGGTTGCTTTGTCGGGTTACTTTATTTTATTTGTGTATTTCTTTGATACTGTGGGATGTTGAGCCTGTTCTCTAGAACTGAACAAGCATAGTGACGCGCTAACTTTCAGTCTTAGCCGCTATCCCAAAAGACTTCGGAATGGGTGGGGGTGGTTTTCAAGCCTACTTGAAAGACATTTCTTAGCATTTGGCAGTCTCTGAAAGAGCCAAAGTCCTTTTGATGTGTGGCTTAGCTTTTTTCCAATTCTTCAATTTGAAATGTTTTATGGTCATCAGTGCATTAAGTATTGCACTGTACTGGGACTTGTACAGTGCTTTCCATAATCTTTGTGTGGTCTCAAGTGCTTTCTCGATAGTTGAAATACTAGTTACTTCATATGGGTAATTTATGTAACGCTTCATAGTCTTGTTTTGGTTACCAAGCGCTCTCATTTTCATCTGGTTCCTTGACACTCTTCAGGTGAGGGACCTATGTGGAAAAAGTCAGCAGCAGTGGGTGAAGTTTGGAGGCAAGGTAGTGGGAGAAGGGAAGGCTAAAGTTTCAACTGTGCACAAGCATGGGTGTTGCAGAGAATGTAAAAGATAGATGCAGCCACGCCCGCAGACACTTACTAGCTAGACGCGGATATTGCTGAACATGGAGGTTGATGTAGATGGTGCTACTATAATCCCCAGTTGCAACATCATTGGGCCAGAAAGGATCAAACGCATCCACATAGCAGGTGCTGTAGACCTAACCAACTAGGACATCAATAGATCATTGGGTTTACCCCAAACCTGCCCTACTTGGGTGGTAGGGGTGACAGAAAATTCACTAGTTGCCAGGTATTAAGGCAATACATTATCTGAATGTGGTGGTCCATGAGTTTATCCCTAAACTGCCCACCCTGATTGATATAGAAAGCGCACTTGACAACAGGGATTATACTTTTCTTTATAGAAAAAAGGGGTGATGATCATTCCACTGAAACATTGGGTTGCAACACCACCCCTATTGGCTCAAATAGCTTCTCTTCCTCCGCCCCCCCCCCACTTCCTGGGCTGAATTGAATGATTAAGATATTTACCCTCAATCTGCCCCATTGAGATGGGAACACAGCCAACTGGATGGCAAATATAGATTCTTTTTAATTGGTTCCTGCTGGTTTATTCGGGTATTGGGCCCTCCCACTCACCACTAAAGCCCCAACATACTTTCTGCCACCCTGTGTCATGGATTGGAGTATCTACCTCCACGTTGCTACCCACAGGGTTGGGAGGGCAGAAACATCACTGGATGCAGGGACAGATTTAATTTTTTTTAATGGGGTAGGGGCTGGCCTATCCTGGAATTAGATGGCACCCCCACTCCTAAAACCCAAACACACTTTCTGACCCCCCCCTTGGGGCATACAGTATCCCTATTCCCATGGCAAAAGAGAGGAAGCTTGGATTCTATTGAGCGTAGTTTTGATATATAGTCAAGCAGAGAGGAGGTTACCCTCCCTCTCATTCTTCCTTTACCATGTTTCAAAAGACTGTCTGTTGCCCATTGGTGGGGATGTGGTACAGTGGCAGGATGGGCAAACCTTGCTCCACATTCTCTACTTTTCATTTTTTCCCTTGATGATCTGCCGGGCCTTCTGACCCCACTAAATGGGCAGATAGGTAATAAACAACGCAATCTGCCCATCTGGGTTGCTGAAAATCCATCAGGGTACCAGGGGAATAAATGGGGAAAAGAATGGGGTGAGGTGGGGGGCCTTCTTGGCATCAGTCCCTCCATCCTAGCACAAGACCATATTTCTACTGGGAGGGGCTGGCGGGCAGAATGGAAGGCTTAACTCCCTTCTCTGTAAACCAATATGTCAAACAACACCCAATGTAAGCCAATTTCCTTGCGCGTACTATGGTGAATGGTTGCACTAATCGTATGAGATCATAAAATGATCTAGAGGATGAGTCATGTTCTGCAGGATTTTTTTTTTTTTTTTATTGCTTTTTTGAATTTTAGGTTGTTGCTGATCATCCTTATTTTCCTGGCTGGATGGTGTGTTCTATAGGTCGCAGCGTTCTCCTGAGAAAGCTCTTCCACTGATACTGCTTCTGAAAGGAGAGATGATTGATAGTGGTATAATTCTTGACCTAATGTCACTACTTTTGCAGTCTTTTGTGTCCCTGAGAATGTCTGCTTACGTCCGATCGCCTTGGTTGCTAACCCCATAGCTGTTCTTTCTTGTGCTGTTATTTTGAGAGGTTCTGCCCTTTCTTCAGTGCTTAATTTGTAAAGGAATAAGCGAAGGGGCCCACAGTTTTCCTCAGAAGCCCGCAGTTGGTGGCATCGAATGTTGGTGTAGTGAATACAAGGTTGAGTAGCCTTGATTCCATCTCATGCCTCATTAATTCATCACCAGACACTCCCTGACTCGTTATCTTATTCTTGAATGTTCTTTTTCAACCCTGCGTTCTCTCATTGTGACTGTTTTTGTGTTTTTCTCTTCATCCTTCTTTCTTCTTTTAGTGTTTTTCTCTCTCATGCTCTGGATCAGGCTGCAGAGGAAGAAATATGTGACAGTGGGCCCCATCTGCAATGATCAGACCAGATTAAGCACTACCTTCCTTGTTCTAAACGTCTGTTTGCACATAACAAGTTTGGGGCCACCTCCTCCTGCCCAGCAGATAAGATTGGTCTTAGACAGAGGTTACTGACCACCGGGATAAGCAGGCTCTCATGTCCACCACAGACAAAGGATAGCATCCAGGAATCCTGGCATCTTGTGCATCCAAACAAAAGGATTCCCCAGTGGCCATGTCCCATTCAGCTGGTTACAGAGTACTCATGCACATAATACATACAAGCAATGCACGAGTCCCACACATGAGGAAAGGCAAGAGACCCCTTTTAAGAGGCACTCAAGACCTTCAGACAGGAGAACCAACAAGCAGCCCCCCCCAAGATGGTGCAAGTAAAGAGACCTGTACCCTAGACAAAAGTTCCACTATCATCACTGCCGGCATCCTGTAGCCGGTATCATATAGCCTATGGTCGGAGCTAAGAAAGGCTGAGCTACCCACGCTCAGGATAGGGTTTCATTCTGGCTGACCCTCTGACTGCAAAGCCTAGCTTTGATAACGAACATCACAGCATCTCTAGTAACCTCACAGTTTGTCGAGTCCACTGGAGGAAAGGAATTAAGTAGCTCAGAAAGAAAATGTAGATGGCATGACAGAATGACTGTCCAAAATCAGGAAGAGGATTTTCATCCCAAGAGACGACATGTCAAATGAAGCTCATTTTACGATGACGGAAGGCCACTAACAACGATCTACACTTTGTGACTTGGTTCTGAAAGTCATTCTTGCCAGTCCTGAGGCCGTCTCACATACAGACATTGATCCCAGAGTAGACACCCTGTAAGTCTATCAAATCTCCTTGATACAAAGGAAGACATATTTGTTGAAGCACGCATAGTCAATATTTCTTATTATTGACTCAATTCATTTCAGTTTTCATGTAAAAAATGGGACAAAATACATGGAATTTAATTTTCTCTCTGAGAAGGAATTAGTGGGAGTAATATTATATTTGTTCCACTGGTAGCCTGGACAGGTATGGCAACATTTTCCCCCATTAAGATGTTTACTTTATGACCCAGCTAGTGCAGAGACAAGACTTCAACAACTTTGGTAGAATGTGCCCTAGGGAGCCTGTAAATCTGATTCGGCACAATATCTAGCAGCCGTCTGTCGTCTATTATCTACTGCTAAGCCTGAGATGGGTCGAAATGCTCCTTTCCAGCATGGCGCTTAACGGTGGGGATGGGACAACAGGTTCTTAGTCTGGAATCAGCTAAAGCCTTTCCAGCAGCGGCTGAAAACTGCTGGTTTCATCAATTTCTAGATGACTTCTGCTGGTGATAGAAGGGCTTCTGGTGCTGATGATGTAGTGGTTTCTGTAATTCTGTCGGTAGGTTGTATGAACCCACTTGTTCTGCCCTTTGGAACTTTAAATGGGAGTCTGTATGCACAAAGCCTTCTGAATATTAATGTTCACTTTCACGTTTGATATCTCATCATCAAAAGTGTGCTCCTTAGTATGTAGATATCGAACTAAAGAAGAGGCTTAGGCGCACAGCAATGTGAAATAAACACAAATTGTATAGGGCGGTTGATATGGTGAAAAAAAGATAAAGGTGCTCCAACAGGTGACGTAACTAGCCAGAATACGTCCAATAATTGTAGCAAAGTAGTGTGTTACGTGGTACGTAAACACAACCCTGTATGCGGGCACACTTGTGTAACTCAGCGTGGCTGATTCAAAAGAAAGTTCAAATCCATAAGTTTGCAAAATTTGCGTATATTTAGTAAGTTCAAAAGTTCATTATACGGGGCGTTACATCACGCCATGTATTCAATTGAAAGTAATCCAATAACGTATGTTTCAAAGTATGCTCCGATGCATTTCGGACTCGTGTAGTCCTTTGTCAAGGAGCACTCTGGGAAGGATACAACAACAGCATTTTAGATCAACGAGAAATGGACGGCAGTAAGGTTGTGCACATACGGTGAAAATGTGACAAAAAAGTGAATACATGCGGTTGAAAAAAGATATAGTTTCCTAATCATGCGATCATTGTGAACAGTGTGAGTCCGTGGTTCTAAAAACGTGTGATTGGGAAAACATGCGGGCATGATAATCAATCAGGGCGCTTTTTAGTGCATGCAGAGAGTTATTAAACCCAGTGATGGTTTGTGATGTTACCCTAATAGGAAGTACAAAAATACGAGAAATGTGAAAAATTTAAAAGAAATGTGAAAAATTTAAACGTGGATGATCATGCAATGTGAAAGTGTCTTACGCTTCCACATCAGTGTACAGCTCACATCGGTGCTGCAAGGAACGATGAAACAATCCGTTAGCGGTTGTAAACAAGCGAAAGCGCTTGGAAAAACGGTAAACTAAACCGACAAGCGGTCGTGGTGACTTACTGTGGAGGTTCAAAAGAAGTGAACTACGTGTCTCGGGCTTCGCGTAGGTACTGCGGAGTTCGAGGGAAAGTGTTGGGTGATAGAAATAAAGAAAAGACATCCCAGTGAAGGAAAAGTCGAAGCGGCCATCTTGTAATGGTAAAAGTGAAACACCGTGAGATGTGTTACAATAACATTACAACAACTTGTAAAAATGACAATAAACATGCAGAATGCGGGTGCAATGTATCAGGCAACCTGATCACAGGTAGCAACTCAATTCAGTCCGATCATTAAGCCCGAAGGGCTTCAGAGATTGGAGTTTGTAAATCCACGATGTCTCGCGTTGTAGGAGGGTTTTGTTGTTGTCTCTGCCCTCACAGTGGGTGACCATTTCCAATACCAGGTACTTCAGCTGGGCTATACTGTGGTGCGCCTCGTTGAAATGTGTGGCCAAAATAGACTTGGTGTTCTTGGTGCGAATGTTTGATTTGTGTTCGTTAAGTCTGGTCTTTATTTTTCTACTGGTTTTGCCAACGTAGATCTTTCCACACGGGCATTTTAGTAAGTAAATCAGGTTGGCTGAATCACAGGTGGCATCTACTTTTAAGGGGATCGCAAATCCTTTCATCGGGTGATGGATAATATTGCCTCCAATTACATTGTTACAATTATTACAATGATGACAGGGTCGTGTGCCAGTGTGTTTCCTCGGTCTATCGGTGGGTTTTGATAGAATTTCTCTAATGTTCATGGGTCGATTGTAAGCAAAGATCGGAGGATCCTTGAAGAGATCTCCGAAATCCGGTTCCGACGACAAAATTCGCCAGTGTCTTAGTATGATTTTTTTATACATCTTACTCACAGTGGAGAATTTAGAGACCAATGTCAATCTGGGATTCAAATCCTTTTTTTTGCTTTTCAAAGCTTCAGTTCTTGGGATGGTGAGTGCTCTGTCTTGTGCTTCTTTAACGATGTTTTCGGGGTAACCTCTGGTGGAAAACCTAGAGGCCATTGTTTGAATTTGAATGTCTCTTCTGTGTTCGTCTGATACTATCCGGGTGACTCTCAGCATCTGGCTGAATGGGAGATGTCTTTTTAGGGAGTCTTGGTGGAAACTGCTGTAAAGCAGGGTGTTGTTGCGATCTGTTTCCTTACGGTATAAATCTGTTTCGATACCGTCTGTTGTGATTCTTATGAGTACATCCAAGAATGTAATTTCTGTGGCTGAAATGTTCCAGGTGAACTCAATGCGGTCATCCATGGTGTTCAGTGTGGATAAGGCTGATTCCAGGTGCTCTCTGGAATCGGTCCAAATGAAGAAAAGGTCATCTATATATCGTGCGTATAATTTAAGGTTGTCTTTCCAATCCGCGTTCTTTTCAATGTGATTGACTTCAAAATTGCCCATGTAGATATTCGCGTATGTCGGCGCGGCGCAATTGCCCATTGCCATCCCAGACATTTGTAAATACCAGTGGTCCTCAAAACAAAAGTAACTGTGATACAAGGTAAAAATCATAAGTTCTAGAATGAAGGTTTTCAATGGATCTGCAATGTCTGATTTTAGTAAGGCTGATTCAATGGCTTCAATTCCCCCAGCATGGGGAATGGAGGTATATAGGCTCTTAACATCAGCTGTGCATAGTAGGATTTGTTCGCCTTGCTTGATTTCAACGGTGTTTAATTTGTTGATGAAGTCAGTGGTGTCACGAATGTAGCTTTTTAAGTTTGTCACCATAGGTTGTAAGTGGCGGTCAATGAATTTCCCAGTGGATTCATGGATTGACCCCCGTGTGGACACGATGGGCCGGAAAGGTGGATCCATTAAGTTCTTATGTATCTTAGGCAGCATGGTGAGAGTAGGACTTTTTGGGTGTTCCACGGTCAAGTATCGCTATGCACAGCTGATGTTAAGAGCCTATATACCTCCATTCCCCATGCTGGGGGAATTGAAGCCATTGAATCAGCCTTACTAAAATCAGACATTGCAGATCCATTGAAAACCTTCATTCTAGAACTTATGATTTTTACCTTGTATCACAGTTACTTTTGTTTTGAGGACCACTGGTATTTACAAATGTCTGGGATGGCAATGGGAAATTGCGCCGCGCCGACATACGCGAATATCTACATGGGCAATTTTGAAGTCAATCACATTGAAAAGAACGCGGATTGGAAAGACAACCTTAAATTATACGCACGATATATAGATGACCTTTTCTTCATTTGGACCGATTCCAGAGAGCACCTGGAATCAGCCTTATCCACACTGAACACCATGGATGACCGCATTGAGTTCACCTGGAACATTTCAGCCACAGAAATTACATTCTTGGATGTACTCATAAGAATCACAACAGACGGTATCGAAACAGATTTATACCGTAAGGAAACAGATCGCAACAACACCCTGCTTTACAGCAGTTTCCACCAAGACTCCCTAAAAAGACATCTCCCATTCAGCCAGATGCTGAGAGTCACCCGGATAGTATCAGACGAACACAGAAGAGACATTCAAATTCAAACGATGGCCTCTAGGTTTTCCACCAGAGGTTACCCCGAAAACATCGTTAAAGAAGCACAAGACAGAGCACTCACCATCCCAAGAACTGAAGCTTTGAAAAGCAAAAAAAAGGATTTGAATCCCAGATTGACATTGGTCTCTAAATTCTCCACTGTGAGTAAGATGTATAAAAAAATCATACTAAGACACTGGCGAATTTTGTCGTCGGAACCGGATTTCGGAGATCTCTTCAAGGATCCTCCGATCTTTGCTTACAATCGACCCATGAACATTAGAGAAATTCTATCAAAACCCACCGATAGACCGAGGAAACACACTGGCACACGACCCTGTCATCATTGTAATAATTGTAACAATGTAATTGGAGGCAATATTATCCATCACCCGATGAAAGGATTTGCGATCCCCTTAAAAGTAGATGCCACCTGTGATTCAGCCAACCTGATTTACTTACTAAAATGCCCGTGTGGAAAGATCTACGTTGGCAAAACCAGTAGAAAAATAAAGACCAGACTTAACGAACACAAATCAAACATTCGCACCAAGAACACCAAGTCTATTTTGGCCACACATTTCAACGAGGCGCACCACAGTATAGCCCAGCTGAAGTACCTGGTATTGGAAATGGTCACCCACTGTGAGGGCAGAGACAACAACAAAACCCTCCTACAACGCGAGACATCGTGGATTTACAAACTCCAATCTCTGAAGCCCTTCGGGCTTAATGATCGGACTGAATTGAGTTGCTACCTGTGATCAGGTTGCCTGATACATTGCACCCGCATTCTGCATGTTTATTGTCATTTTTACAAGTTGTTGTAATGTTATTGTAACACATCTCACGGTGTTTCACTTTTACCATTACAAGATGGCCGCTTCGACTTTTCCTTCACTGGGATGTCTTTTCTTTATTTCTATCACCCAACACTTTCCCTCGAACTCCGCAGTACCTACGCGAAGCCCGAGACACGTAGTTCACTTCTTTTGAACCTCCACAGTAAGTCACCACGACCGCTTGTCGGTTTAGTTTACCGTTTTTCCAAGCGCTTTCGCTTGTTTACAACCGCTAACGGATTGTTTCATCGTTCCTTGCAGCACCGATGTGAGCTGTACACTGATGTGGAAGCGTAAGACACTTTCACATTGCATGATCATCCACGTTTAAATTTTTCACATTTCTTTTAAATTTTTCACATTTCTCGTATTTTTGTACTTCCTATTAGGGTAACATCACAAACCATCACTGGGTTTAATAACTCTCTGCATGCACTAAAAAGCGCCCTGATTGATTATCATGCCCGCATGTTTTCCCAATCACACGTTTTTAGAACCACGGACTCACACTGTTCACAATGATCGCATGATTAGGAAACTATATCTTTTTTCAACCGCATGTATTCACTTTTTTGTCACATTTTCACCGTATGTGCACAACCTTACTGCCGTCCATTTCTCGTTGATCTAAAATGCTGTTGTTGTATCCTTCCCAGAGTGCTCCTTGACAAAGGACTACACGAGTCCGAAATGCATCGGAGCATACTTTGAAACATACGTTATTGGATTACTTTCAATTGAATACATGGCGTGATGTAACGCCCCGTATAATGAACTTTTGAACTTACTAAATATACGCAAATTTTGCAAACTTATGGATTTGAACTTTCTTTTGAATCAGCCACGCTGAGTTACACAAGTGTGCCCGCATACAGGGTTGTGTTTACGTACCACGTAACACACTACTTTGCTCCTTAGTATGTAGACACTGTGAAGGAAACTTTTAAGATGTTCATGTTATGCTGGAGGGGTAAGGAAAAGAGTCACAGTCAACAGTGGTACCTCATAGAGAAACATCCTTGCTAGTACAACATCAACAAGCAGTTTTCTTTGCAGCACTAATGATGCTAGCTGGAGTAATCATATTTTCTTTATAATTTTATGGCACTCTTCCCTTTATTCTCTAGGTAGATATTACACGCCATGCTCAAGAGAGCCCCATAAGATGCAGTTATTGGGACCAATAATTCAGAGATTCCTGAAGCTCTCAAAATGGTTGCAGTTGTCTGGCACACCTCTTTTTCGAAAACATTGATTTCTCAACTTTTCTTGTCCTGGGAGTCCTTTAGAGAGGAATATTCTAGAGCATTGTATTTCATTTTCTTTACAGCAATAATATCTAGATAGTCCAGAGCTTGCTTCCCTCTGAGAGTTTGGGGATCGGATTTGTCACCCTTACAGTTCTCCTCCTGTTGTTTGTCAACATCTCGCAGTGAGAAAGGCACCATGATGAGCCCTGTACGGCCATGGACCAAAGAAACAAAAATAGCATATTACGTCTTCAAGACGGCTTCCTCAGTCAATTCTAAAATGTATTAGAAAAAAAAAGTTTATTCTGTGGAAGGAAGATTCTAAAAATATTGACCAATAGCTTATTCTGCCTAGACATACACAGAATTGACGTGCATGGGCGTTATATATGCTTACTAAACACACTAGATTTCTAACATAATTATTAAAATTAGGAAATAGACGATACTATTGTTTGCATTTTACAAAAAATGTAAGCAACATAGTGGGTCGAGTTGAAAATGATCCAGATACAATGTAGACTTAACAGGACTATCATAAAACAACATTTTCTCCAGAGAACCTCTGCTGCAGGTGATATTAGGCCTCGCAGGACATATGCTATGTGGGAGTGACATGGATTAAGAATAGGAAGAGGCACAGACACTCTCAGACTTCGAAGTTTAAATGTTTATGATCCCGCCTTACTTTGCACCTGCCTGCTTTAATGCCAGCTTCACTTCTTATCAAAGACAAACGATCACAAAGACCAAAATGTGTTAAGAAAGTAAGAGAGTACAGACTGGCTAAAGTGCAATATACACTATTACAGGGAGAAGGGAATAATGAGAGTCTAATACAATCAAGGCAACAAATAGGAGGCAATGATGTTGCACTAAAAATGGACGAAATGGAGTCTAGGAACAGCTCTGTAAACACATGGGCATTATTTGCTTAACTAACAGCCTACACGAGGTGGTGAAATTGAAATAACTATCAAACTAACATTACTTTTCATGAAATAAGTGCTAATCTGTAAGGTGTGTCAGGACTCCTTAAAGGGCATGGAACCACACAAATGGTAACAATGTGCTATCAAACGAAAACAACTTTGCAACACTATCTCTAATGTCAGAGTGGTGATGTTACATCTAACAGCATAACTGGACTTCTAGTTGAAAAATAAGTGGTGTGTGCCTCATGAAAAACATTAAAAGAAAAGATCCAGTTTGATGATTACTGACACAATGAGGAAAGGACACATTGTGACTTTCAGGCATTAGCAATGAATCATCTTACAAAAGTAAATAGAAACGCCTTCCACTAGAGATTGATGACCTGATACACTACGAGATTATAGCCAATTTAATTTGGTAAATGTATTCTTCCAGAACACCAGGATCCAATGGTATTCCAATTTCACTACTTAAGTACCATCTACTGTTTTAGGCTAGACTTTACAAACTTTGTATTAAGCCATTCTGAAGGAGTGTATAATTCCACCTTTATGGTATTGAAGTCATCTCATTAATATCCACAAAAGGGCTGTTGTTCACACCCAGGTGATTTTAGAATGATTGCGCAATAAGACTGCAAATAGAAACTTTATGGAATGTACAGCTGACAATATTGTGGCCATTTTCCTTTCGACAAAGGAAGGTGTATCCTTGAACAAAACCTTAAATACAAAACAGCAGTTAAAAATTTGGCAGCCACTGCCACTGGCATAAAGTTATTTGATTATGGATAGATCCACGTCCTCTAAAATTAATTTTATTATTTAATACTAATAGTTGGGTAAGAGTTCAATATAGTAGCAGAGGTGCAAGTATAAATAAAATAAAGACAAACAACAGCCTTATAGAATGCTATGTGCTTGAACCTAGGCTATTTAACGTCTATATGACTGACTTGCTTGTAGAGCTAGCCCGGGTGCATGACTTTCCTCCAAACCATGAGGGATATTCTGTTTTACTTATGCACAGATGATTTGAAAAAAGTCGACCAAACAACTATTGACTTGTATCTGTAGGAATTGAACAGAATGCCCAGGTTTGCATTTTAATCTCTGTTCCAATGGGAGCCAGTGAAGTGAATTCAAAGTGGGAGATATGTTATAGGAATTTGTGTACATTCTGCTATTAGTATAACATCATTCACAGCACTTTCGGCAGTCCGGTGAAGATTTTTAAAAGGGTTCCGAGGTTTCCATTGTGGACTGGAGTCTGTTTTTATCAGCAGTGTGAAAGGGTATGTTCTAGTTACGTGAATGCTTCGACTTCAAAAAGTTATTGGTGTTAGTTGCGTGAGAACAGAGCGCTTTGCCTAATTTCTTATGGTTCTACTAGAATATATGTTTGAATGGCTTCATGTTCACGCAGGCTGATTGTATATCCCCTGAAGTTTCTGCTTTTCTTTTTGGTATGCTTAGATCGGTAAAGAACTGAGGCATCACTCACTTCCTTATGACCATACTGAAATGTCCTGTGGCTCCTATGAGGTCATTCAGAACACGTAAAGAAGTGGAGCTGACACATTATCTGGGCTATTGGACAAT
Source organism: Lissotriton helveticus (assembly GCF_964261635.1). NCBI lineage: Eukaryota > Metazoa > Chordata > Amphibia > Caudata > Salamandridae > Lissotriton > Lissotriton helveticus. Next base: position 237,765,942 of record NC_136071.1, on the reverse strand, counting down.
TTTCATCTTCACCACATTACTCTAACATAAACTGCAGACAGTAGTGACTGTAAAACTCAAAGTAATGTTTGAAGATGTGTTCTGCTCCAAATGGTTTCCAGATTGAGAATGTGGAAATGACTGCAATAATACCATTACCAATTTCCCAGGTGCCACCAGATGAGACTGTCTGTCCTGGAGTTCAAAGATCCGGCCAGGTGGGTTATGATCAGAAGATGCCCTGACCCTCCATCCAACTCCAGCTGCACAGACTCGCATGGCATAGGACACATGACCCTACTCCACCCTCCTTATTGCAGTACCACATGGAAGTGGTGTTGTCTGTGAGAACCTGCACCAGCCTCTCATCGATGTAAGGCAAGAAGGCCTTCAATGCCAAACAAAAGGCTAACAACTCCAACAGATTGATATAGAGCTGGGTTCCACCAGAAACCACAGTCCTCTGCTCTCGACCTCCCCTAGATGGCCTTCCACACCCAGCAATGACACATCCATCACCACCATCAACTCTGGTCCAAATGCAGTTAAGCAGCTACCACTAAAGGTTATATACAGTTGCCTCCAAAACCTGGATGGCATCTGAGAGGTTTCCATGGTGCTGGTCCCATTGGGGCTTCCGATTCCAACACAGAGCCCACATATGCCACCTGGTGTAATCAATAACTAGACTGCAAAAATGCCAAGAAGGCTGAGAGCTGCACTTACAGAGTTTCGGGACATAGGTTGAAACCTCATGATAATAACCCAAATGTCTTGAACACATTGCAATGGAGAGAAGGCCCTGAATGGGACCATATACTGTAGCATATCCAGGACCAGCAAAAGGTAGCCTGTGTGAAGGAGTCAGATGTGACTTAGGCTTGTTGATCAAGCACCTCAGCACCGTCAGGAAATTTGCTGTCATCTGGAGATTGTCTATGACTAACTGGTGATCTCACCTTCAACCGTCAGTTGTTGAGGTAGCAGAAAACTGATATCCACAACCTCTGAAAATGAGTGGTGACAAAGCCATCACTTTCGTGAAGACACGTGAGGCACAGGTGAGGTGGATGAAGAGAGTGTCAAATTAAAAATGCTCATGGCCTACCTTGAACCGCATGTACTCTCTGTGGGATTGGAGGAAAGGTATTTGGAATTTCATGTCCTGGAGGCCCAATGATACCATCCTCTCACTCACATTCAGGCTATGCAGAATCTGGGTCAGCATGAGCATTTTGAATGTCCTTCTACAGGAAGGCATTCAGAGGACAAAGATCTTAGATAGGCCGAAGGCCTCAACCCTTGTTTGATACGAGGATATAGCACGTGTAATAGCCCACCTCTACTTACGAGTCCGGAACACTCTCAAAGCTTCCTTTGGAAAGGTGTTCCTGTGACAGCCGCTCTGATATGGGAAGAATATGTAGTGGGACACAAAAAAGACTATGGTATAGCCATGCTGAATAATTTGGAGGATTCATCTGTCAGATGAGATGTATAATTACTAGGCAGCAATTGTCAGACCCTGACTCCCACAGTGTGGTTGTATCCCAGTGATGGCAAGCTAAAGAGGCTTGAAGGCAGTAGCCTTACTGAAAGAGGACTGGTGCTCTTGTTGACATGCCCGATGTCTGCCATATTACGCCCGACCTTGGTATTGCTAGGGTGACTAAAGTAGAGACTGGGGAGATGGACGTAGACTATATGTCAGCTCTAGGAGTAACCATGATACTTCAAAAACTGATGCAAAACTGTTGGGCAGGTGCCAAAAGACCCATAGAGTGTGCCGTAGGACTGCTCTCCTTGAAAACATTCCAAAGCAGAACAAGCATTCTCACCAAATAGGAGTGAACCATAAAAAGGCATATGCATAAGGGATGCCTATACTTCTAATGAGAATCCCATGGAACACATCCACAGGCGGCAGAGAATCACACCAGTGCCAACAGCCCTTCCCCCCAGTATCATGGTCAGTGTGAATCACCTATGTGGCTGCATCTTGACCATCCTGAATGGTTTGAGTAAAAGGGGCCAGAATATCCTACGGGCCACCATCAATATCTCACTGGCCATGTATCGCAGGGCATGCGTATACCAGCCCAATAAACAAACTGCACTGACTGACCTCAAAGCTAGAACTAGTCGGAGTGAACATATGTTTCTCAAATGTCTAAATCCTGTTGAGACTCTCTATCTTGGGAAGTTATAGGAAATGAACTAGGATTCACCTTGCTGGGGCACCCTGAACAGCCAGACACTCTGGAGTAGGATGTTTAGTGAGGATATCAGGGCCGCCATGTGCCGGTCTGCTGAGCTAGATCTGGTGTCTCAGTGGATTATCCATCCACTGCAGGAATCTGTATTTGACCACATAGTCACATATTTGAATTCGGGTGTGTATACTTAGCCTTTTATTCTTCTGAGGTCGATAAAATAAGTACCAGTGAGTTGGGTAACAATAAGCACATATTAATTTCAGTCAGCAACAACATACCCCTGCTGGGATGAATGTGTGCTTTACAAATACACATCCTATGCTTATGTTTATAGAATGTCTGGCCACCTGCCGATTTATAAGTAGGAAAAAACAGGACTTTGACCAGGTGCATGTCTATATGTCAGTGAGGGCTGGCCCACGCTGCAGAACGTCCATAAGGGCATTTGTGTTAACCTCAATATAGTGTAGTTGAAGGCCTAGTGCCTCAGCTGGCTATCAAATTACTATGGTAAATGAAGTACTCTCTCCCATTGGAGTACCAGAAAATAAATTCAGCTCTGTATCAGTATCATGCCTCTTGTGAATCCATGTAAAAACTGTGATCATCAATATGAGGAGGAAAATCATCCTCATCCCCCCTATTATCTATCTCTGAGTGATGGATAGCTTTGATCGAAGTAAAAACCAAAAAGAGAATCTAGCCTCTGAGGGTGTGTCCAAACAGGATTACACTGAGATGAAATGGTGACTGGTTGCCCCATAGTGGATTCATAGCTCGACCTCAGTCGGGTCAGAGAGTGGAGTAGATGCTGGGTCCTCCTCCAGCACCAGATTCATTGCATCGATGAAGGAGGCACCAACACAGGCATGGAGTCAGAGTGGAAGTCTGCACCGGAGTCGTTGAGGAGCCGTGGCTGGTCTAATGGTTCAAGCGGCACTGAGGATTGATCCGATGGCAGTACTCCAACTAAGGGTCCCTGCGGATCCTTGGCGTCCGAAGGCACACCAGAGGGGGCCGAAATAGTACCAAATATACGCAGCAGTTCTCCTTAAAGGCCTCTACCTGTTGCAGATTCACTGATGTCTCGGGGCACCCAGGGCGCATTAGGTTCGACTATGGAACCGGCTCATCAATAGGAGATCAGGAGCAAGCCCAAGGTGGAACCTTGACGCCCTCGCAACTTTTCTTTTGATAAAGAGTGGTGTCTAGTCCTGCTTCTCTTTTTTTGCGTTTCTGCTTACACTCCAACTTACCGAAGGACTTTGTCCTCAAAGAAGATTTCTCGCTGGAGCAATGTTGAGATCTGTACTTAGCCAGTGCCCTCAACTTGGAGTGGGAGAGGGACTTTTGAGAGGCCCATTACTTCTTCCTGTGTTCGGTAATGTACAGTTTCACTTCTGGTGCCAGATCACCTTAGGATGCTAGAGAGCGCACTCATCGCATGATTCGGAGTAGTGCCTCAAACCCAGACATCAGAGACACAACATGTACATGTCTGTAACCGACATCTGTTTCCTGCAGTCGCTGTCATAGGTTGAAACCGGTCGTTTTAGACGGGGACATTGTTTCCTTACACACTGGATTTAGTTGTCTGAGGGATCATCAAAGACCGACAAAGGAGAGTCGGCAGCTTTAGATCCGTGTTTGAAGGCGCGGAGAGAAAGAAACTGACGTCAGTGCGACCTTGGTGCGATAATGCAGCTTTCACTGTCACTTCTGTGGCGGAATGTAGTCAGTGCCGAGCCGCACAGAGGCACCTAGCGGCAGGATCATTGCTATGAACGTTTTCCAGATACAGTCTGGCGCCTATGGAATATTCTAAACGTGAGGGCTCTGCGGTTAGAAGTATCCATCTGAAAGTGTCACATTTAGGTCATTGTTCAAGGGAGTGATCATAATTGCTTCTGGGATGCAATGTGGGACTCACAGGTGGACCAGCAGAGAATTAACAGTGATTTTCTGAAAGCTGAAGTCTGTGAATAAACCTCAAATGGCTAAATGCGAATGTTGAAATCAACACTGGAGCTATAGGCGTACTGTACATTTGTTAGCTCATGCAAAGTTTAACTGAAACTTATAAAGCAGTTATCTTACTTCTATGTCTCTAGAAAGGAATATTTGCAACAACTTTCATTTAGTTCATAAACGACCCTACCTCAAGAAGTACATTGCGTACTATGACTGACATTTAGTAGTGAAAAAAACACACAGAATCTAACATCCTTTAAAAAGAAATAAGAAATTAAATAAATGGGGGACAATGAATGGGAACAAAATGATACACATCCAAATTTCTGCACAGCTCAGAAGCAGACGTCAATATTTAGCTTTTTATATTTGCAAGTGAGCGCACCACTTTACATTTGATAGAGAGAAAATTAAAAAAATACCTTTCCATTATAGTAAGGCTTGCTTCATTTCACATTTCAAGGTTGAGAGTTTTAAACAGGAATGCCTCGTGTTTTTGAATGTCAGGTGGTCAATCTGACCTGGCCACTAGCTAGAATATCTTGTACTTAATAAGTGTGGTTCAAGTGGTAAAGTGGCATGCACTTGGAAGCAGATCTGCCCATTAGTTTGATTGCATTGAAAATGACGCAGATGCCGTGTTTTGTGTTGGCGCAATCAAAGTACTGAATTTGGCAGTCTTTGAGAGAAGCTTGACTAGGGACGCCTACTGATAAGTTGCTAAATCTCTACCTTAATGGTGGGAACCATTCTATCCCCTTGCTACTACAACACATGGAGACCATAATGAGTCTCCAGCTATAGGCTACCTGTCGCCCAACTCTATTTGTAAATTGTATGCTTCTTTAAAATTCGGTTCCCTTGCTGCCCTTTACATTTCCGTATTGTGCATTTTCATCCTGAACTTTTGAATTTGGTCCTCCTCTCTCTGCTAAAGAAGGGTGAATGCCAAGCAGAGAGCTCACTGCAAGCTCTCTTAATGCCTCCCAATTGCTGACATGCTTCTCCTAGCCGAGGACCAGTTGGATTCCGTCTTCACGCCTACGGGTTGGTGGAACTGTCAAATTGCTCCTTGTCATCTTCAACCCCTGTCATCTTAAACCTCTACATGGAGACATTCAGTGCTCTACTTACAGACAACAGCATCAAGATTCACTAATATACTGATGAGACACAGCTCTACTTGAAAGCCTCCTCTGCTTCAGACATCCCAAACCTCAAACACTGCCTCCACATCATCCAGACCTGGATGTCTAGCGCCTACCTGAAGCTCTACCAAACCAAGATAGAAATCCTGTTATTCACCAAGAACAACAACAAAACCCAGTATAAACCTGGCTCAATGACATGAACCTTGATGGCCTCATACCCCAACCTTTACCAAATGCCAAGTCATTTGGATTCGTCCTAGACACGAAACTCACCCTCAAAAGAAACACACCCAACCATGTCTCTACCAGGGCCTGAAGGAATAGGATCACGTCACCCCATTGCGAGTTAACTTCACTAGCTCCCCTTGCAGGTGTGTACTGTCATCATCTTCAAAATCAGCTGCATCATTTACAAAACCATCACAACCAGCACCCCGCTTGTCTTGCAGATAAGCTCACTATCTCTAGTGGTTCTTTGCACGCCTGCAGCCAGGACACTATCCTACTGCAGAATAAGAAGTGTAAAAAAAGGAAGGCAGTAGGCCTTTCCCATCTATGCACCTTTGATCAAACATCCACATATTCAAAGTTGCCAATGCTGCTCAAGTTTAGGAAACAGTTTAAATGCACCTTTTCAAAGAACACTACATCCCATTGCATTAACAATCCACAAACCAGACACCATTCCAGTTACTCATTGAAGGTATTCTTGTGTTTGACTCTGTACAGCGCTCCACTGCCTTTTGGCTATGGTTTGTGCAATTGAAATACTACATATATGCAAACATATATTCTGTGTAAATGGCCAGTAGGAATCCTAAAGGCAAGTAGCCAAAGTCCTGTTCTTCAAAAAAGAGTGTGGGACCTCCAACATGGGTATAGCAGCTGCAAATATTGGCTTACGGGAATACACCCACTTTGTAATGTGAGGTTAATCAGCCACTTTCTACCACAGAGATACCAAAGTAGGCTGTCTGTTAAGTGAAGACTCTAAGGCAGTGGTCTTTACACTTTTTAATGCCCCCCCCCCCAGTGAAAACAAATCATCACCCCCTCCCCCTCAAAAGGTTTCACAATTATTCTATTAAACAAACAATGTTTAAATATGTCTAGACATATTTAAACACTGCAGGTAAGTTCTGTTACCGTTTCAAAAATGCAATCAAATACATGATTGCCAAACATACTATTCTAGTCAGGCACGACTTACTAACGTGTAACAGTAACCGCGACGTGATAATTAGAAATGGGGGTGGGGTTTAAAAAAATATTTGGAGTGCCTTCCCTTTCGACACCTTCTCCCAGCCAGGATATAAATGACAAAAGATGTTAGTGATGGCCCATTACAGAACAGCCTACTGCTGCTCATTATTTTCTTCTGAAAACAAAGCACTGGTATCCGAATAATGCTTATTTTGGCTATAGCCTGGCACCCCCTGGGATCACTCGAGGCCCCCCTTGGGGGTGGGAGGGTGGAGCCTTCCATTTTGAAGACCCCTGCTCTAAGGTGAATCTGGCTTTCACAGAGGGATAGATGAAACATTCATTACCTAGCAGGAAAAAGGCACTTAGTGACTCTATAAAAGGAATTCAACTGTACTGAGCACAAACATACTAGGGTGCACTGCAAGCTCTCAGGATCAGCCTGTGCTGTTGTTTTCAATGATACAATCCATGTGTGGAGAGCAGCAGAGAGGCTCATCCTATTTTGGAGTCTTTGAAGACAGTCAGACAACAGAGTCGATGCTGGGTCCTCTTCTAGCTTCAGATTCATCGGCATCGATGAAGGAGGCACCATCGCAGGGCATGGAGTTGGAGTGGAAGTCTGCAACACAGTCGGTGAAAAGCCAGTGACTGGTCTAATGGTTCAAGTTGCACTGAGGATTGATCCGATGGCAGTAATCCAACTGACGGTCCCTGCGGATCCTTGGAGCCCGAAGGCACACCAGAGGGGGACGGAAGAATGACAAATATAGGCAGCAGGCCTCCTTAAAGGCCTCAGGCTGTTGCGGATTTACTGATGTCTCGGGAACCCAGGGCGCATTGGGTTCAACTATGGAACCGGCTCATCAATCGGAGATCAGGAGCAAGACCAAGGTGGAACCCTGACGCCCTCGCAATTTCTCTTTTGATAAAGAGTGTCCGGATGGTGTCTAGTCCTGCTTCTCTTTCTTCTGTTTCCGTTTACACTCCAACTTACTGAAGGATTTTGACCTCAAAGAAGATTTATCGCTGGAGCAATGTTGAAATCTGTACTGTGCCAGTGCCCTCAACTTGGAGTGGGAGAGGGACTTTCGAGAGGCCCATTACTTCTTCCTGTGTTCGGTAATGTACAGTTTCACTTCCGGTGCCGGATCACCTTAGGATGCAAGAGAGCGCACTCATCGCATGAGCAGGAGGAGTGCACCAAACCCACACATCAGAGACACAACATGCACAAGTCTACAACCGACATCTGTTTCCTACAGTCACTGTCATAGGTTGAAACCTGTCGTTTTAGACGGGGACATTGTTTCCTTACACACTGGATTTAGTTGTTTTAGGAATCATCAAAGACCGACAAATAAGAGATGGCAGCTTTAGATCCGTGTTTGAAGGCGCGGAGAGAAAGATACTGACGTCAGTGCGGTATTGGTGCTTATATGCAGATTTCACTGTCACTTCTATGGCGAGATGTAGTCAGCGCCCAGCCGCACAGAGCCACCTAGCGGCCGGATCATTGCTTTGAACGTTTTCCAGATACAGTCTGGCACCTATGGAATATTCTAAACGTGAGGGCTCTGCGGTTAGAAGTATCCATCTGAAAGTGTCACATTTAGGTCTTGATTAAAGTGAGTGCTCATAATTGCTTCAGGGATGCAATGTGGTGGCATTTGGTGGAAGGGCAAGATGGCGGCCGGCTCGCCGGCCGAGTGAGTGCTTCATCCACTCCTCCCGGCCTGATCGCAATAAGGAGATGTATAGCAAGAGATGAAAAATGTAGTTTCTACAAAGATAAGAAGCTTCAAGTGGAACAGAGCCAAGTGAATACCCACGTCGTTTTGGTGCATTAGCTGAATGCTTTGGAGGTCGTGGAAGTGGTTCTGGGGAGTTCCGCTACCGAGCCAATTGAATGGCTGCCCCGGGACACCAAAGGTGGCCACCTACGAGGGCGGCCACCCTTAGTGCCAGAGGATGGCACAGACCTCGGTACGGTCTAGTGTTTGGGGGACCGGTGGGTCCTGTGGTAGCGGTCTAGCTTTCTGTTCCCCGGAACAGGAAGAGCGGGGACGGAAGCGGAAGGCGGCCATGTTGTTTATCGGCGCCGACCGTAGAGTGGGTGAGAAGGTAGCTCCCGGCGCTCCGCAATAAAATATAGTTTCAACAACTAACACGTGTCTGTGGTACGTTCAAACGTTACAATGGCGATGAGGATGTTCTAGAGCCACGCAAACACACGCGAAGACGCGGCGCCACGCATCCAGCGTGAGCACTTGCCGAGAAACACCGGAGCGCGGCAGAGGAGCCGCCCAGCAGCTGAAAAAAGAGCGCGAACGCTCGCCAGTGCCTCAGGAGGGTCCGAGCAGCGCCCTATCAAGGTACAGAGGGAAAGCAACTGATTGTGACCTCCTGCCCTGACATAACCAAAGGGTGAGGGCACACCTGTATTATTCGCCACTGTGCACACCAGAGGCATAGGGGGCACTGAGAGCAGCTACCCTTCCCCGGCCACCGTGCAGAGCACCCACCAACCTGGCGGTACAGCAAGTACTGGCAGAGGCACCAGGGTCATCGCACCAGCCGGAAGAGGACGGCGACACACCGAAACCTGGTCCACCAAGGACGTCACAGGGGGAAGAGGACGACGGGGATCGTAGTGAAGAAGACTCTGCGGTACAGAACACGCCGGGGAGCCCAACTGGTCGGACGCTCCACACAGCAGAACAAGTGAGAGGGGTGTCCAAAATGGCGGCTCAATCATCGTCACTCATGCAATTGGTACCGTTCTTGACGAAATGCGGTGAACCGGAGATGAAGTGGGAAGACTGGAAAAGGTATTTCCTTAACTATCTAGAGGCCCTTGAAGAAGAAGGGGACGCCCCGTTCTCGAGCAAGAGAAGAAAGAAAATCCTGTTACATAATTTAGGTCCGGAAGGGATCAGGGTATATGACACCATTGTCAAAGGCGAAAGGGTCGCGACAGATACCGACGTCTTCAGTCACGCCATTGCGGACTTAGATGCACACTACAGACCGGTGGTGTGCGTCGCCATTGACAGATACAATTTCTTTCAGAGGAAACAGAAGAACGGGGAGTCGGTGGATGAGTACGTCGTGGCCCTGAGGAAATTGGCCCTCACTTGCAAATTTGACGCGCTACACGACGACCTAATAAGGGACCAGATTATCATGCACACATCCAGCTCCCATATACAAGAGAAGCTATGGGTCAATGGCGATGCCCCACTAAAAGAGATCTGGGCGATGGTCAAGAAAGCAGAACTATCACGACGTTGTGCACAAGCAGCGAAGAAGGAAGCGGGAGAATCGCAAACCGTGTGCAAGATTATGACGCCAACGAGAGGAGAAAGACAGAGGCAAAGAGACACACAAAGGCACCAGGAAGGTGGAAAATCGACCAACTACAACAAATACCAGCCAGACAACAGGTCAAATAAAGGAAGCAGACCCAGCTGCTACAGGTGTGGCAGTACTGCACATCTCGGAAATGACAAAGCATGCCCCGCATTCAGAGCTAAATGTTCATATTGCGGTGTTTTCGGACACTACGAAAAGGTGTGCCGCCGGAAGCCCAAAGGCGCTACGGTGCGGTACGTAGACCAAGAGCGCAAGGGGGACGCTAGTGACCAGGAAGAAGAGGAAGACCAAGTGGAGTTTCTATACATAGACGTCCAGGTGTTGGAAATGGATGGATCGGAATCTGACAAACCAAGGCTGAGCATGCACATTGGCGGCATACCAATAGAGATGATCGCGCACAGTGGGGCACCCATATCAATCATACAAAAACAAGTATGGGAAGACAAATTCATGCCCAAAATCAAGCAGCAGCTACTACCGATGGATCTGAGACCAGTCACATATACCGGGCAAAGGATTCCCATGCTGGGATACTGCTCTCTCCCGTTCGAATTCAGAGGGCGCCACGCAAGTTGCAAACTATACATAGCAGAGAAGGGCCCCTCTGTTCTGAGCTGGAAGGACCAAGGAGCACTAGGGATCCAACTCAACCCGGGGGGCATTGAAAAGATCCTGCTCATGGACATGGACAATACAGATGATGTAGGACTGTGGCAGAAAGCCTACCCTAAGGTCTTCAATGGTCAAATTGGGGAGCTAGGAAAGTACGAGCATCTCATTAAGCTTAAAGAGGGAGCAAATCCTGTAGTACACAAAGTGAGAAATATCCCGCTCCGCAGCAGAGGCGCTGTGCAGACGGAGTTGGACAGACTGGAGAAGGCGGGAGTGATCAGAGCCATCGAGAGTGCTGAATGGTTGTCGCCCTTGGTAGTGGCCCAGAAGCCAAATGGCAAGGTGAGATTGTGCGTTGATCTTAGGGAGCTAAACAAAAATATAGTCATAGACAAGTTCCCTTTGCCCCGCATCAGTGAGATGCTAGCGAAAACCAAAGATGTCAAGTGGTTCTCCACAATAGATTTGTCATCGGCATATCATCAAGTGAGGCTACATCCGAAGAGCAGCCATCTCACCTCCTTTATTACACCTTTTGGATGCTACGAATTTGTGAGAATGCCTTTTGGGTTAGCGTCGGCTGCAGCTGTCTTCCAGAAGCTGATGCACAAACTACTGAAGGACATGCAGGATGTACAATTTTTCCAAGACGATATCTTGGTAATGGGCAGATCAAAACAGGACCACAACGAGAAACTCCACAAAGTGTTGCGAATACTACAAGACAATGGCCTAACAGCAGAATGGTCTAAGTGCAAGTTGGGAGTACAATCAGTTACGTGCCTAGGTCATGAAGTGAGTGGAAATGGGATAACGCCAAAAAGAACCAACATGAAAGCCATCCTGGAGGCCCCCACTCCCAGCAAGAAAGAAGATGTTCGGTCGTTCCTGGGGATGGCCGAGTATTACAGTAAATTTATCCCACACTTTGCCACGAAGACTCACTTCATCCGTCAACTACTCAAGGAACGGAACAAATTTCAGTGGGGAAGTGAGGAACAGACAGAATTTGAAACCCTCAAACGGGAGATGGGTGTCGCCATTCCCCTCAAAGGATTTGACCCAAGTGCAGAGTCTATCCTCACAATGGACGCCAGTGATCGGGGACTTGGGGCCGTCCTCATGCAGAAATCGGAGAACGGAGACATATCTACTGTCAGCTTCGCCTCGAGATCGCTAGCCGCCAATGAGGAGAAGTTCAGCGTTATCGAGAAGGAGATGCTGGCGGTGGTGTGGGCGATGGAGAAATTTAGGCAGTACTTGTGGGGAGCCAAATTCCGAGTGAGGACGGATCACAAACCTTTAGTCCGAGTGCTGACCTCCAGTGGCCATGAACATGCAACCCCTAGGATCGCCAAAATGACTCTCAGGTTATTGGACTTCGTGTACGAGGTAGAACACATTCCAGGACCGCAGAACAAAGTAGCAGACTTCCTGAGCAGGGCGGCAGCCATGGAGGAAGCAGCGAGTGGTAGTGAACAGAAATGGGAAGGATATGTGGTAGCCACCATTCAGGACACGGAAGAAGTAATAAGCGCCCAAGAATGGGAAGAAGCGTACAGAGAAAATTTAGATTTAGGATTTAGAGGCCATTAAAGGGTACGTGGTCCATGGTTGGCCTGAAAAGAGACACCTCAAGGAAGAACTGAGAAGGTACTGGGAGGTACGAGATGAACTGTCACTGGCAGAAAACCCCATATTCCTCCTCAGAGGCGATAAAGTGATCCCACCAAGAGGAATCTTGAACCATCTATTGACGCTACTACATGAAGGGCATCAGGGTATCACGAAGACCAAAGCCCTCGCCAGACAAGCGTACTGGTGGCCGGCCATAGATGCGCAGGTTGAGCGTCACGTGCGACAATGCGAGTCGTGTGCGAAGGCGGACAAATCACAAAGCATGCTAAGGCCGCCCCTGGGGAAATTCCCGATACCTACAGGACCATGGGAAACGATGTCAGTGGACATTATGGGTCCGGTCCTCAACAAAGCAGGAACGCAGAAATACGCTGTAGTCATCATTGACAAGTATTCCAAGTGGCCTGAGGTAGAGATCATGGAGCACGTGGACACGGAGGCAGTGGTGAACTTCTTACGTGCCACGTTTGTCAGAGAAGGAATCCCTAAAATTATCACGTGTGATAATGGGCCCCAATTTACTTCTGCGAAGTGGACAGCCTTCACAAACAGGAATGGTATTGAAGTGAAACATACACCTATCTATCATCCCGCAGGAAACGGTCAAGTGGAGCGTTTCAATCGGGTGATCATGGGCACCATCCAAGCGGCTATAGACGATGGCCTGGACTGGGAAAAGGAATTAGAGAAAATGATATGGGCCTATCGCATCACACCGGGGAGCACAGGATACAGCCCGTTTAAGGTGCTGAGAGGAAGGGAAGCCTTCACAAAGGACAATGTGGCATGGAGGAAACTAGTGGTGCAGAGTAAGTGGTCACCAGCAGTGGTTAGAAGAAATCTGGAGAAGGCTCAAGAAGTTTATATCACTCACTACAACAAGAGACGAAACACTCAGGAGACAGGATTGGAGAAGGGTGAGTGGGTCAGAGTTAAATTGGCCATTTTGAAGAGAAAGGGAGAAAGCAAGTTTTCACCACCCATGAAAGTGGTGGAGCCCTACGCCAGGTCAGCCTTGCTTAGTGACGGGAAAGTCTGGTCACTGGACAGAATGGCAAAATGCAGCAAGATATTGAAGTGGGGAGAAGAGACCACAGGAGGAGTAGAATACGCAAGTGATGAAAGTGAAAACGAATGTAGAGACAGGTATACCGAGGAAGTAGGAGAAAGTGTGCAGCAAGTAGAAGACAGGGAAGAGGAAAGAGGAGCCAGAGGAAGAGAGAAGAGCGAAGGCGAGGAAGAAGTGATGGACAGAGAGAGAGACAACTCTGGAAGAGAGATGGAGATAAAAGAAACGAGAGGAGAAGAAGGCAAGGAAGTGATGAGAACAAGAGCAGGGAGGAGAGTAAAGGTACCAGAGAGGTTCAAGGACTATGACATGAACTGAAAGTAAGGACTTTGTAATTCAATATTGGTTACTGCATAAAGGGGGGAGATATGTGGTAGCGGTCTAGCTTTCTGTTCCCCGGAACAGGAAGAGCGGGGACGGAAGCGGAAGGCGGCCATGTTGTTTATCGGCGGCGACCGTAGAGTGGGTGAGAAGGAGTAGTTTCTGTCCTGTAACTCCAGTTCTGTAGTAGGGGTATCTCTGTTATAGTCATAATCTAGTGAATAGTCCCGCCCATGTGCGTGGACCCCGGAGCAATCAAAAATAATCTCTTACAGTGTCAAAAAATGCAGAAATGCATAGACACTTAAGAGAAATTTTAAAGACAGATAATGCAGCCAAAAAGGCTACACTGTCCAGTACTTCAACTAGAAATTCCACCATAAAATCCACAAAACAGCAAAAGCCTGTACAGATTTCCATTGCTTTAACAGCAAACTCCCTCAGGAATGATAGAGAGAAGAACCTGGACAGACAAGCCCCATAGGCTGCCATTATGTGGCTTAAATAGGATACTGTGCCTTTAAGGAACCTTCCAGAACCTTCTCCCAGTATCCCAGAATGCATAGCAGGTCCAACTTAGTTTCAGTTCTTTTTGAAGGCGTAAAAACGCCAGACCTGTAGCATTATGTACCTGAACAAATGTCCACCGGGGAGGAGGGCGGGCGCTTATGACTATAACAGAGATACCCCTACTGCAGAACTGGAGTTACAGGACAGAAACTACTCCTTCTGTAGTAGGGGATCTCTGTGTATAGTCATAATCTAGTGAATAGAATGGCAAGCCCATCCCCACATCAAGCGGCGGTGGAGAATATGAAAATTACGCCACTATTGTGCGAACAAATTCCGCAGCGAAGCCTGCCCAACCTGAGCGTCTGCCCTGGCATCAGTGTCCAGGCAGTAATGCTTAGCAAAGGTATGGACCGACTTCCAAGTGGCCGCCTTGCAGATCTCTGCAAAGGGAACATTGCAAAGCATAGCTGTCGTGGCAGCTTTGCCTCTGGTGGAATGAGCCTTAGGTTTACCCCCTAAGGTCTTATTAGCTTTGCAGTAACACAATTGTATACAGGACACAATCCACCTAGAAATGGACTGTTTAGAGGTAGCAAGACCTGTCCTGACTGAGCCATAATTAATGAACAATTGGTCAGACCTACGAATATCTTTAGTCTTATCAAGATAAAACTTCAGCACCCTCCTCACATCCAGGGAATGTAAAGACCTTTCCGCTGGAGATGACGGATTCTGAAAGAACGTAGGCAAAGTGATAGTCTGATTGATATGAAAATCAGAAACAACCTTGGGAAGAAATTTAGGGTGAGTACGCATAACAACCTTAGCAGCATGAAACACAGTATAAGGTTCTTGGCAACACAACGCCTGAATCTCACTCACCCTGCGGGCCGATGTAATGGCCACGAGGAACGCCGCCTTCCAGGACAGGTGCTGCAACGAAGCCTTATGAATGGGTTCAAAAGGCTCCTTCATCAATCTGGACAGCACCACATTCAAGTCCCACGAAGGCGAAGGAAGCCTGACAGGAGGGAACACTTTCTTCAAGCCTTCCAAAAAATCTTTGATCACAGGGATCTGGAAGAAGGAAGTCTGTGAAGGGCCTTTCCTGTAGGCAGTCAAAGCAGCCAGATGAACCTTAATGGAATGGACATTAAGGCCCGACTGCGCCAGATGAAGTAGATATGGAAGGATGACATCTTCCTTGCATGTCGTAGGGTCATAGTTCTTAGACTTGCACCAGATGCAAAACCTCTTCCACTTGTAAGCATAAGAAGTCCTAGTGGAAGGTCGCTTAGCCTCCTTCAGTATGTCCATACAATCCTCTGGGAGATTCAGATGGCCATATTGCACTATTTCAGGAGCAATGCCGCCAAACTCAAAGACGAGAGGTTGGGGTGAACCATCTGCCCCCCGAACTTCGTGAGAAGGTCCGGCCTGCACGGCAGCTTCATGTGAGGAAGGAGAGAGCGGTGAAGCAGGTCCGTGAACCACCACTGTCTGGGCCATTCCGGGGCAATCAGGATCATCCGTGCCCTGGACTGGGACAGCTTGATGAGAACCGCCGGAATCAGGGGAATTGGTGGAAAAGCGTACAGAAAGCTGTTCGACCAGTTGATCCATAACGCGTTCCCCAGCGTCCCCGGCTGGTAGTACCTGGAGGCGAAGCCTCGGCATTTGCTGTTTTCGGCGGTGGCGAACAGATCCACGTCTGGAGTTCCCCACCTTGCGAAGACTTCTCCTAGTACTTCGTCGTTTATGACCCATTCGTGGTTTTCCTGAATGAGTCTGCTCAGTTCGTCTGCCTGAACATTCTGCACACCTGGCAGATGGGTGGCCATTATCGACAGTCCTCGAGCCAGAAGCCAGTGCCAGATCGCCTGCGCCTCCTGCGACAGAGTGCGCGATCTCGAGCCCCCCTGCTTGTTGAGGTAATACATCGTTGTCGTGTTGTCTGTCTGAACAAGCAGAGAGTTGGTCTGAAAGGACGGGTGAAAAGCCTTCAGTGCCAAGTGCACAGCCCTGAGTTCCAGGAAATTGATGTGGTACGTGGACTCCATCCGGGACCACGTCCCTTGAATTTGTAGGTCTCCGGAGTGCGCTCCCCAGACCTGGAGAGAAGCATCCGTCACGATAGTCTGTGTGGGAATGTCCTTGTGGAAGGGAACCCCTGTGAGGAGATTCTCCTTCGAGCACCACCACTTCAGAGACTGAAGAGCATGCAGAGACAGTCGTATCTTGTCGTCCCAAGATCCTCTCCTCTGGTCCCATTGATCCTCCAAGCACTCCTGCAGCGGTCTCATGTGCAGCCGCGCATGTGGCGTGAGGAAGATACACGAGGCCATCGATCCCAGCAGAGAAGACACCGTCCTCACTGTCGTGGATGGAGTAGACATGAGAGCCTGAGCCTTCCGAAGGAGTGATAAACGTCGCTCTTCCGAAGGAGACACGCTTGCTGACAGTGTATTGATGGAGGCTCCCAAGTACTGGATGCGCTGGACCGGAATCGGGACCGACTTGGACATGTTGATGTGCAACCCCAGCTTGTTCAAGAGAAAGCACGTCTTCTGGAAGTGTGCATGAGCTTCCGAGAAGGAGGAGGCCTTGATCAACCAATCGTCCAGGTACGGGTAGACAAACACCTTGTTCTTCCGCAGGTGTGCTGCTACCACTGCCATACATTTCGAGAATGTCCTGGGTGCGGTAGCACCGTGTACTGATAGTGATTGGTGCCGACTTGAAAGCGCAGAAACTTCCTGTGTTTGCATGCAATGGGCACGTGGAAGTATGCGTCCTGTAGATCTATGGCACACATCCAATCTCCTCGTTGCAGCTGAGGGTAGATCTGATGCAACGACAGCATGCGAAACTTTTCTCTGCGAATCCACTTGTTTGCCTGTCGCAAATCCAGAATGGGCCTGAACTCGTTTTTGTCCTTCTTGCGGACAAGAAAGAACCGAGAGTAAAGACCTCTTCCTCTTTGAGACAGAGGTACGTCTTCTATCGCCCTTTTCCTTAGCAGAATGTCTGCCTCCGCCTGAAGCTCGCGCAGTTGATACTGCGAGCTGACGGGAGGAATCGATGGAGGAGGGCTGGTGAAACGCAGACTGTATCCATTGCAAACAATATTCAGCACCCACTTGTCCGGAGTAATTTTTCTCCACTCTGCCAGAAAAATTTGAACGCTTCCCCCCACCGGAGCGGGTAACGGACGAGGGGGAAGTAACAGCTCAGGGTCGAGACCCGGCCGGGCCCTTGGAAGCGGTAGAGGACTGCTGTCTACCTCTACCCCCCTGGCGTTTCTGGAAGGGCCTTCTGTACTGCTGCTGCTGTTGCTGCTGCTGATGCTGTCCGGCAGACTGCCCCCTTCCACGACCCTGCGACCCGAACCGCCGTTGGAACTGGCGGTAGGGTTTCTTCTCCTTGGGCTTCTCCAAGCCCACCGCCGTCAGGGTCTCCGCCTCGGCCTTCATCCTGGCCATCTCGTCATCCGCGTGTTTTCCGAAGAGGGTATCTCCGGAAAACGGGAGATTCGCTACACGTTGTTGTGCTTCCGGTTTAAGCGACGTCAACCTGAGCCAAGCATGGCGTCTCTGGTTAATCCCGTGGCAGTATCCGTGCGCAGACAGCAAGGAGATATCCGCCGCGGCGCTGATGGCCTGGTTAGAGACCAGCATCCCCTCCTGGACGATCTCCATGAAGTCCTCTTTGCGGTCTCGAGGAACGAGGTCTGCAAACTGCTCCATTGAGTCCCACAGTGCACGGTCGTAACGTCCCAACAACGCCGAGTCACTGGCAGCTGTCATCGAAGAGGAGGACGTACCACACGCCTTCCGACCAGCAGAGTCGATCCAGCGGCTCTCCTTGTCTGGAGGCACCGTGGATGCAGGGGAGGTGGCATGAAGCTTCCGGGCCGCCGTCACAATTACCGAATCCGGCACCGGGTCCTTCCTCAAGAAGGCTGGGTCCGAGTCCAGAGCTCTGTACTTTTTGAGGAGCCTGTAAGGCGCAGACTTCACCACTGCCGGTGTCAGGAAGAGCTGTTCAGCCGGCTCGAGGAGCCCCGGCACCAGAGGCAGCAGGGGGCGAGACATGTGTTTTTTATGTAATGTCTCAAAGATCACCGAAGTCGAAGGTGTAGGCGCTTCAACCTTGATCCCCAACTTCGCCGCTCCACGCAGGAGAACCTCCTGGAATGTGCCTATATCGTCTATCGGGGACACTCTAGTCTCCGGCGAATCAGACAGTGTGGGAGAGTAAGAACGGGTCCCAGATGCAGAACGTGACCTGGACCTACGCCTCCTATGGCGATGCCTGGATCTCGATGAAGAACCACGTCCACTCCTAGATCTGTCCCTTCTCCCCGAGCGAGACCTCGATCTCTTGGGTCGCGGACGTTCCGCTGGCCTCCCTGGTTCAGAAGCCTTAGGCTTCCTAGGAGTCTTCTTCGGTGGCGTCGGAAACTTGGGCATCGACACCGCCTTCGGCGGAACCGGGGGCGGGGGAGTAACCGGACGCGGGGCCTGCGGAGCCGGCAGAGGAGGCACTGGCGGAGGGGTCGGAGCCTTCGGAGGCGGACCCTTCGGTAAAGGAGGCAGCGAAGGAGGTGCAGAAGGCTTCTTCGGGGTATAAACCTCGGAATACGCCGTTCCCGGCGAGCCATCATCCTGTTCGGACCGTGGGGAGCCCCCCACAGTCCTAGGCCTGTCCCTACGGCCTCCAGACGCTGAAGATCGGTGCCCAGACGACGACCGGGGATCCTTAGACGTCGAGCGGCCCTTCGGCGTCGACCGTTTCTCACTCTTCGACGTCGACCGGTGTCCACGTCTCGACGTCGACCCCGACCAGATGGACGAACCACGAAACCTCGACGACGAGCGATGGCGCCTCGACGGCGACCTCGACCTCTTCGTACGTCTCGACCTCGACCTCTTGGATCGCCTCGACGTCGATCTCTTTGAACGTCTCGACGTCGATCCCTTTGAATGTTTCGACGTCGACGTTTTCGGCGCCGCAGACTTCTCCCGTCTCGACGGCGGTCTCGACGACGAGGATCCCCTCGACGACGATGTCCTCGACGGCGAACGGCGGTGTCGCCTCGACGGCGAGCGCCGACGCCGGGTCCTCCGATGTCGACCACTCGACGCCGACGGCGACGACGAGGAGATCGACACCGGCTTCGACGGCGGCCGGAACACGTCCCTCGACGTCGACGGGCGACGTTTTCTCAACCCAGAGCCCTGGGGAGACCGGGAACTGGCCGTGGACCTCCCTCTCGACGTCGTGGTCATTGCAACTGACCCAGACGGAGATCTTGGGCGCGGGCTGGACTTCCTGCCCCTGGGGAGCCCCCCAGAGGCCTCAGCATGGGCAGAAGGAGCCCCTCCTGACCCACCTCGTGCCTTCAAACCAAAAATCGAATTTAGTGTAAAAACACCAACAAAACCCTTGAAAGGGAGAGCTCAATGCTCCAGGGTCCTGCTTGCAGGAGCCGGAAAAAAGAACTGAAACTAAGTTGGACCTGCTATGCATTCTGGGATACTGGGAGAAGGTTCTGGAAGGTTCCTTAAAGGCACAGTATCCTATTTAAGCCACATAATGGCAGCCTATGGGGCTTGTCTGTCCAGGTTCTTCTCTCTATCATTCCTGAGGGAGTTTGCTGTTAAAGCAATGGAAATCTGTACAGGCTTTTGCTGTTTTGTGGATTTTATGGTGGAATTTCTAGTTGAAGTACTGGACAGTGTAGCCTTTTTGGCTGCATTATCTGTCTTTAAAATTTCTCTTAAGTGTCTATGCATTTCTGCATTTTTTGACACTGTAAGAGATTATTTTTGATTGCTCCGGGGTCCACGCACATGGGCGGGACTATTCACTAGATTATGACTATACACAGAGATCCCCTACTACAGAAGGTAGCTCCCGGCGCTCCTCAATAAAATATAGTTTCAACAACTAACACGTGTCTGTGGTACGTTCAAACGTTACAGGTCCCTCAAGTGATGTCACTTCCGGTTTGGGGAGGGGTCCGAGGAGGATATATAACTGAGGGGGCGAGGGTCAAGCGCCCTCTTTGTTCCTGGCCACTGCTCGCGCTGACCTTCGCCCTCCCCTGCCCGGACCCTGAGCTGGTGACTGCCCGTTGCTGTTTTGTGTGGTGAGTGTTTCCCACCCTCCCCCTTCCTGCTCCTGCGGTCCTCTCGGGGCCTTGGTAGCCGGGGGCCCCCCCTTGGGTGCGGGGGGAGGTGACTGCGGTCGCGTTGTCTGGGGTCAGTGCAGGTGTCGGCCGGTGCCTTTGCGGGGGGGGGGGGCTTGCTTCAGCTGAGGGTGAATCTTGTGCGCCGGAGTTGGGAGTGGGTAGCGCTGGCCTTCGTCGCACGTGGGGCATGAGGCGTGGTAGTCACTGTAATGGGTTATACTAGGTGATCCTGTTGTGGTGCGGTGTTGCCGCGCGGCCGTCCCTCTGCCGCGGGTCCCTTGGGGGGAGAGGAGGGGAGGGGGGTGGGTGGTTTGCGATCCCTGGCGGCTCTGCCTCCCGGTGCCTGGCTTGAGTGCAGCGCTTTGAGGCCGGGAGGATGAAGAGCTAGATGTGTCCAAGCACTAGCTATGGCCCTAGATGTACTCACGAGGGTGTGGCGTGCCTGGCTTGAGTGCAGCGCTTTGAGGCCGGGAGTTGAATGCCAGTTGCAGCGTGCGGGGGCTGTTGGTGGTGGTGTGGGGTCGGGGGCTCGCGGGGAGGGCGTGTACATTTTTCCTAGTTTGTGTGTCAGCGCCCCTGGCGGCTACGTTCGGCGTTCGCCTCCTTGTGGGTCTTTTGGGGCGGAGGGGGGGTGGCGCACCCGTGCGATTCCTTGCTTGGCCGGTATCGGAGGTGGGGAATGTGAGGCCAGCCTTTTCCCGCGCGCGGCTCCTGGGGCTCCCACGCTTCCACCGGCCCCCCCCCCCTCTTCCGAGGAGAGCTTTGGGTGTTTCGGGCTCGGGGGGGACCGGCTACTTGCCCTGCCAGCTGTTTCCCCGAGCCGGACAGAACCAGCATGGGGGGGGGGGCGGAGGCCTTGCCGCGGACGTAGTTCATTTCGTAATCCTGCATACATGTCACTGTTACTCCGGTAATGGACCATTTGCTGCCTCTTGTTTTGTTTGCCACCCCCCTTGAGTTGTAACTAGATTGTTTGCCTTAGTAATGTGTTCACATGCGAATTATGTGTACTATTGCACAAGCTGGCCTCGTGCCTGCTACTTCACCGTCTACTGGCAACTGAGTATAAAGTGCCCAGAAAATCACCCCTATCCATCATGAATCGAACGCCCCCCGCCAGGCAATTAACTCTCCCCTCCGTGAGAAACTTATGTATTATGGGTGCACGTGCAGTTTTAGCCCTGCCGCTGATTTTAACATGTCTGCCATTACCTCCTGGAAAACACGTGCGCAGCCTGGTCCAAACTGAGGGAGGGGGGAAGTCGGACTTAGTACACTGCTGCTTGTGATCAGAGGAGTGCGAGGCTGCCCATTGACATAGTCAGCAGGGGCGGTGTACTGGGCTGTAATACAACTAGTAAAGTACACCGAAGGTCCCCACTCCGTGTGAATGGGTCCATGCACACACGGGGAAGGACTGTTTACAAAAGAATGGACTCATGTTCTGTTTTATACAGCTATGTAGTGACGCAGTTGGGAGACAGGAAGCAAACCTTAATTGCTGACAGAGAAGGAGTGCTTCTCGGCTTGGGACTCGTTAAAGATGTTTACCCTGGCATAGCACATCTAGTATGGAAATGGGTCCAAAACCAATCTCATGATGGAATAAGGGCATGGCAGCCATAGTAAGTCAAAAACGTAGTATGTGTATACAGGAATAGTGTGGTCACACCAGAGCAATAGGAGGTACACAGATTATGAACTGCAAGAAATATGTAGTCAAGGGTAATCTACGACTGGGGTTAGAGGATAAGATTCTGGGAAATTGTTTTGAAATGTTGTTCCTGGGGTGTTGGTTTAGTTGAAGGGCCCCTGAAACAGGTCACTTTTCTGGTCTTTCCAGAAACAGAAGCAGTTTGGTTACTCCCTGAATCTCAGTTGCGAGCCTAAAAAGTTATACCGTATGTAGCCGGGTTGGACAATTGGAGGATGTGCAGCATCTGGTCTTCGGGTGAGCTTGGTGCCCGGCACGCAGATTGGGTGCCGGGCCCGTAGTTTCTTTGCCCGTTGGCTCTGGCGGTCAGACGGAGCTTGGATTATCTTGTGCTGGTAACCAGGGATTCGGCCTTGGCGCTTGGGGTCGCTGCCAGGAGTTCGGGGGGGGAGGACAGCTGATGTCTGTTTTATGCCCATGCAGGTACCAGACAGGAGAGGACGGCGGGGCCCGGGAAGAGCGCAAGAGAATTCGTCGGTTTACGAAGATGGCGGCACGCTGGTGTCAGTGGGCCATGGAGCTGATAAGCAGGCGTGGGATGGATGCTAACGTATGTTTTCTCATTTCAGACTATCTGTGGCACAGAGAATTAACGGCGCAGAGGATCCGGGAGTTGGTCATGAATGGGCATCCTTGTGTCCTGAGGAGCGCTACTTATCCTTTGCTCTCCTTTCCATGTAACTGATCAGCATCCTTCTTTCGGGGTATTAGGTGTTATTGCAGCCCCTATATGTGATCGTTAAATGCAGGCCTGGAATCAAATCCAATTTTACTCCAGTTGGTAGCAACAAAAGGGGGGTGGAGTCACGAGGCTTGGAGTCATGAAAAACAGCCGATAGTCAAATGTTATTAATTGAACTTTTTATTAATAAGCGTGGCCCAAGGTTTTGGACCATACGCAGCTGGATTGGGGCGCAGTTAGAGTGCCCAGTTCCCTCGTGTACAATCCGCTTGTTTTCGCGCTGCTTCCGGGCGGGGCAACCTCGGAGAGCCAGAGGAACGGTATTAGGGGTAGTTGTTAGTTAGGCCATGGACAGGGGACTGGAGACTGTTGTGAGATGGTAAGGGTAATGTTTTGCTCCATTGGTTCCCGAGGCTGAGTGGCCTTGGCTTTGGATTGTGCTGCTTTGGTGGCTTGGACCAAGTAGAAGAAAAATACTGCAATATTGGCAGACAGTCAAACACAAGATCTAACGGTACGTAGGCATTGGTGGCACTTGTGCAAGTATCGGAAGCACCCACAATGTAAGAGGTAGCAAACGGTGTTTACGGGAGAAAAGTGATGTGCGCATTTTACTAAAGAGTACCTAACACAGGTAGAAGGATATTACTGCAATAAATGGCAGACTCTCAATCCACAAGAACACACTGGGAAGACGCTTCCATAGTCAAGGAGAAGGGAATTTTCGAGAATTAAAATGTCTTCCTTCAGCTATAAGAGAGGGCATGAATTAAAGTGGGAAGTGTCTTTACAGGAGGAGAACTTTGAGGTCAGTTTTAAGGCCTGTGAGGAGATGTTACTGGGAAGAATAGTAAGGGGACAAGTGAAGCTGTGAATTTTTCACATTCACCAAGCGCAATAGTCAGTATCAGGCTTGGCATAAGAAGAATTGACTTAGTTTCTAGATGCTACACTTCTGCATCAGGCACTGGAGGTACGCAAGTATTTGCCCCACCCAACTCCTTACGAGATTGTATTGTGGACAAACTAGTTCTCGTAATTGACAAACAAGCTTGGCCTTGGTAGCGTGGGGGCATTGTTGGCTCCTGTCTCATTACAGAGAATCTATATTGGTATACGAGGGGGCGGGGCTTCTAATGGATGTTTTATGTCGCAAATGCAGGAACCGTGCTGGAGAACCACCCTACTCACGGGGGGGGGGGGGGCACACAAACTATCAACAGGTATAAGGGCTGTAACACACTAGCGTCAGTGTGCTAGGGTCGGGGACACCCAGGTTCTCCCCAGGTGTCATTACTGTCCCTGTTGTGGGGCGCGCAGGTTACACCCCGTGGAAATAATACATTGGTAGTTAACTGGTGAGTCTGTGCATAGTAGGTAGCCCCTGTACAATAATTGTATGTTCTCTCTTGGGAAACAACTGACGAGTCTGGGCAATTTGTTGTTTTACTGGGCAATAATTGGGGTTGTACTCTCGGTAAGCAGTGGCAGAGGGTGGGCAATTCATGCATCCCCTGTGATAAATTGAAATGCGTTAATTTTAAACAACTGGTGTATCTGGGCATATCATGCATCCCATGTGCTTTAATGGTATGTGTTCTTTTGTACAGCAACTGGTGCTCAAGTAAGGGCCTCTGATCCTGGCGATCGAGGTAGCAATAGGCTTACCTGTCAATGTTGGTTTGGGGCTGTTTTCAAGGATTTGTTCTCTCTTCCAGAAACGCACGGGTTTTGTTCTTTAATGGTCAAACCGCGCCTAGCAGGCTGGCCTGCCAGGGCTCGGAACAGGTACAGGGGAAGAACACACTGGGGCCAGTGTGTGGGGTTCTGGGTCAGGATGGTCCAGGATTGGAGTGTAACCTGTTTTCTAATTTCAGGACTTCGGATCAAGTACACGGGCACCACACTGAGAAGGTCAGGTGGGAACGGAAGCAGGAATGGCCAGGGTGCGCTCCGGGCTCGGAGCCTGAACGCTGTTCCAAGTTAAGTGCCCTTGGGGGGCAAGGTGATAACCCGGTTCTGACTTCTTGTAGGGGAGAGTAGAAGCAGTGTTAAGTGTAGCGGTTGTACAATTACCATGACATCCTTACACATCAGCCCCAGTGGTGCTCAAGTACCTTTGCAACTACTGGCCTCAGCTCATATGTGGCAAGAGGGGTATCCACAAGTGTAGATGGGCAGGAGACGTGTACGGTTCTCATTGGGGGTGCCCAGGGGTCTTCTCCAGAACTTATCTGAAGGTCAGTACTTGTGTCTCACTGTAGGGTTTGCACACAGAAGGGGAGAGGGCCGGTCCAGGTGGTTTGGGGTAACTGTATTGTCAAATCTGGACTTCCGTAACGCGTGGCTAGGGCACGCCCAAATAACAATTTTGAGCAGGAGTCTCCTGTGTTATAGTTGGCTGGGTGGTTGAAATCGTGTTGATCACTCAGTAAGGCAAGATCTTGGTGGACAACTGCCTTCGGCCCAGGGCATCCTTTTAGCCTTAGGGGGCCTGGTTCGCTGCTTCTGACACACTGCAAATTAGATACAGATGGGTCAGTTCTGTTTGGTTGAATGCTCTGTTTTTAAGAGAGCTCTTTGGGTAAGGCGTGTGCAGCAGGGACCTGGGGTAGCCAGCTCAGGTTTGCTCCTGGGCTTGTCAAGTTGATGTAATGGGCCAAGTGGTGCTACACCATGAGTGTATGATATAGTACAGCAGCTAGTTCACCGGTTCGGTGTGGGACCATCATTAGCAACAGCAGCTGCTCACATGGGTAACAGTATAGCTTCTTTTAGTTCGCCCAGGGTTGGGGCTGGCAAGGTCATCAGCTTGCTAGTTCGTGGTTGGTATGCAAGAAAGCTTTAACTGGCTTCTTTATCTTTGACAACTAAGCAGCATTGACTGTTGTAAGTGTAGTGCTCCTTTTGTAATACTACAGGGAGGCAATTGGCATAGCGGCTATATGCCAGGCAATATTCAGCACATCACCTGAACTAGCTGAATAGCCCTGCAGATTAGTTGGGCCTGCATAAGCCACACATTAACTGCTGCATCATGGCCCACGCTGAGACTATCTCATAGTTGTACCACAGCATTGCTAGTTTCCTTTACTCTGGCTCATTGGCGCTATGGGGATGCATTTTCAGGTTGCACAGAATTTTGGGCCTGCATTAGCCACGCACATACCTCCTCCAGTCTGATCCCACTAAGACCTCTCAGCTCTGCCTCCACTTGGGATCAGGCTGATACAGTAAGCCTCTAACTTGTTAATTCATGGGACACATGTTGGCACATATTTGGCCATGTAAGCGATTGGTTTGGCTGGTTTGACGTGAAGGGTCCGGAAGTGGGCAGGCAATTTTAACAGCTAAAATTCAACAACAAGGGTTGAGACGCAGTGGAGGGCCCGTGGCTAGGTGCTCGTGTAAGCTTTCACCTAGACAGTATTTATTTAGTTGATTTCAGGTACTAAAGTCGGGATTCCTTTGGCAGTGTTCACATGCCAGTAAGTAAGAGCGAGAAAGGATTAGTTCTTCTAGTTGCACAACTTGTATATACAGTTGTACAGGCTGCTTGTTACAAGCTTCATAGGGTCCATCGAAGGCCAGGCACAGGGGGAAGACTTGTACAAGTGTCTCATGAGGAGATCCTCTACACAGTGTTTTAAGCCAACACCAGAACGCAGTTGGCAGGCATAGTTGAGAGGTCGTGGACTTACAATTAGGTTCCCATGGGTGGAAAGTTACGTGTCGCCCCAGTGAGGCTAAGCATTGCGAAGAGTTTGTTAGCCTATAGTAGGGTCGGCTTTATGGGAGTGAGCCGTCTGGCGGGACCTTGATGGTGAGTATGTCCCCAGTATGTCTAAGTAGGGGTGTGAGGCCATATGCTAGACAGGGGACACCATGCCACTGGCAGTGGAGTTGTTGACCTGATAGGGGTTTGTTGGTTGCTGGTTAGCCAGCTGTACAGAATAGGAATAGACTGGGGGATGGAGCACGAGACGGACACCTGCAAAGCACAGTTTGCAGTAAGTTGTGAAGTTCAGGGACTTTTCTGTTACAGTTCCCTGTCCGGTGGGCGGCAGAAGTGAGAAAGGAGTTTGGTGGCGTGCCAGCTTGGCGGTGCTGAGGAAGAGAGCAGACTTGTCCTTACCTGAGCCGAGGGAGGCCGGCGATTGCAATTGTAGTGCAATAGGACCATGGCGCCAAGGATAGGTGGATAGTGTCGCCCGACGAACTTGGGAGTAGCTTGAAGCATAGGAGAACGTGTTTCATCAGGCTTGGGTTACTACTTACCAAATGCACTGTGTGCTTTGATGTAGATGGGGTGCATTTACTCGTAGTTGATATGGCATCTTTTGCTTGATATAGCGGAAGCAGTGGGAGCAGCAAGTTGTACTAATAAGAAGCTAGTGTGTGGGGGGACCCTGGGATGGCGGCGGTCACACCCAGAGCCATGGCGGAGTTACAGGGCGATCCAATGCAGGAAGGTACAGAGGGGTACCCTCTACAGGAGCACCGGAAGGGTGCGAGAGCAGAATTATCCCCAGGGAGATCCACGCTGTGATGGATCCTGGAGGACCGACGGCTCCCCGTTAGTCCTTCGGGCGGTTGTAGACCTGAGCAACCGGGGGTTGCCACAACGCTCCGCCCCCGAGGGGGAGGGGCGTGAGCAAGGGGCGGAATAGAGGTCCGCCGAGGGGAGGGGTTAGACCTTCCCCCGAAAATGACAACGCCCCCGCGGTTAACACCCCGGGGGGTTATGGCTCATCAGGTGGGCGGGTCGCGAGAGGCCGCCTGCTCTTGGATCAGCCCGTAAGATAAACCAACATGTTGGCATAATGTATGTGCTAATAAAGCTGCAACAACTTTCTCCAACAAATCCTAGTGTGGTGTCTGTTATTTGGGAAAGTTGGATGAGGAGCGGTCCGGGGTATGGGCCGATATTGGCACTATGGCATCCCGACTGGCATCCCAACAGCACTCTCCCTCTGTGGCGCTTCAGTCGCAGTGCCCCTTTGATGCTGCTGAGAGGATGCCGCCGAAGACTGGTAGCAGAGGAATCCGGGGGCTTGGTGGACAGAATGGCTCTGAAAGTGCAGCAGACATAACGAAGAGCGCCTCTACACCTGTCAGCTCCATGGAAGCAGCGTCAGACCGCCGGCACGGAGGGGAAGCACGTGATGCTGGCGAGCAGCAAAAAAACCAGAAGAACTGAGCTGTCTCGCGGGGTAAGCAATCGGTGCCCGCAATGTTTAAAACACAGGTGTCATGAAATAAAGCAGTCTCCAACCCCTCTGGCAACAATGTCACAACACCCCCAGTTACAAAAAATCCCTTGTTCCTAGTGGGAAGGGAGACAAGGGCGCAGTGTCTTCTGAGAAAATAGCAGCTCAGGGACTAAGTTGGGCAGAGATATTGAATCTGCAGCTGAGGGGGCCCTGGCGGGGGCAGACCCAAGTGTGGTAGGCTTAACTGAAAGCAGCTCTGTGACAAATGAAGTCTCAGACACAGAGGCGGGGAACTTTTCTTCTGACAGTAGTGCTATAAGCCAGAGTCCTATGCCAAAAGATGGTTCCACAATTTTGCCAGGAAATACCCCTTGCATTGTGGGAGATGGAGGCCCAATTCTTGACAAACTTTCTGGCAAACTTGGTGGTACATGTAAGGAAGCTGGGGATAACCTTGCTAGTCTGGATAATGGTAAGGAATATAATCCTAGAGAAGAAGAAAGTGTCTCAAGACAAAGATTGGGGTGGAGATGGGAGTGAAACAACAGCCTTCATTGGGAGGAGGACCCTGATGCTTCAGTTTGGCACTGTGAAAAAAGTTCCCTCTCTTCCCGCTTTTATTAATAACCCTGAGGTGCCCTCTGGCAGTATGACACGGGACAATTCTCACTCGCCAAGCCTGGAGGAGGCGGGAAACACTGTGATGAAAACTGACAATTTGGGGGAGCCCCTTATAGGCACCGATGATACCGAAGAAATTACCCTTTCAATGATTTACCAAGTAACTATGGCACATCGCGCTGAAACGAGGGCGGAGAGCTCTCGTACACAAGGGGCTTGCAGAAAGCTACAATATGCGGTGAGGAGAGTTGCTAAAACCTGTGCTGATTTCGCTACCTAGATTGGACAAGCAGAGGTCAGGATCTCCCAGCTTGAGGACAAATTCAGTGCGCAGAAGAAAAAGACAGAGGCAATGCAAGCAATGAGGGATGACACCTTCATGAAGCTAACTGATTTGGAAAATCGCGCAAGGCGCAATAACTTGCGCATTTTGGGTGTGCTGGAGGGGAAAGAAAAATCTGATATCCGGCAGTTTGTAATTGATCTCTTTGGGGAAGGCTTTCCCGACCTACCTCAATGGGACTGGAATACTCAGATCCAACGGGCTCATCGCTTTCCCTTCAATCAGCGGAAAACTGGTGGGCAATCGGATAATCGGCCTTGTGCCATATTGATATCACTAAATAACTTTTTGGCAAGGGAATCCCTGTATGACCTCGCCAGACCGGACAGGAAAAGATCAGGGAAGGGCTGCAAGTTTTTTGGCCGCCCGGACTTTTGCCAAAAGACAGTTGAACAATGGTGGCTCCTTTAGCAATTGATCTCTGGTTTCCAATCCAAAGGAACTCAGGCCTATCTTATCAATCCAGCAAAATTGAAGGTGGTCCTTCAAGGTCGTACACAGTGCTTTCAATCAGAAGTCCAGGCTAAAGAGTATCTGTCAGCGCTGAACCAATCATGAAGCTATGGATCCCCGCAACTCTTCTTTTTCTGGGGGAGAAGGGATGGGGGGGGAAGAGGGGGGAGGGAAAAAAGCAGCGATTTGTCTTTATAGTTATGACGAATTTATCAAACCTATGGCAGCTCAAAAGTCAGTTAATTATTTATTTTTTTGCCCAGAGGTTAATGTCAAGATCTTACTATGGTTTCGGCTCGAAACAATAAACCACTGGTATGCTAGAGAAGAGTAAATATGTTACAATATGTTCTATTAATTGCCGTGGCCTGAATGATAAGAAAAAGAGGGCCGTCTTTTCCCAGCTTTTCAGACATATGAAAATTCATGTGCTCTGTCTTCAGGAGACACATATCTGTTGGAATAATAGGGGGTGGCTAAAAGATCTTGGGTTAGATATTTTGGCATGCACTCGCCAGGCTACTAACACTCGGGGTAGCAATCATGGCTAAACACATCTTAATTAGCTGTAACCGTGTCAAGGAAGACAAGCTAGGACGGTGGGGGATCCTAGAAGCGGTTATTAAAGGAGCTTTATACACTATTTGTTCCTTTTATGGATCACATTTGGATGATCCCACTAGTCTTGATTTTTTAAATATTGAGCTTGCACTGTGGCCCCTCTAGTTAATCTTGTGTGGGGATTTTAACATTCATTTAAATGCTAATTTCAGCCTGCTCAATAATACCCCCTTATCTTGGTAGGAAGGTTAAGGTTTTTAGGTCCTTGCAGGGGCTATGTCTGGAACATGGTTTGACTGACACGTGGCAGATTCAGAGGGCGGGTGATGCTGGATACACATTTTACTCTGCACCTCATAGACGACATGTACGGTTGGACTACTTCTTTGTGTCCAGTGTAATAACTTGGGTAACCAACTGCAAGCTTTTACCTAGAATAATTTCGGATCATAGCCCATTGTCAATTGAACTCCAAATCGCAAGCTTGCCTTAAACACTGGCAACCTGGTCATTTGATAGAAAACTGTTGCTTGATTTGGAATATTGCACATTTATGTCAACTTGGATTAGGGAGTTCTTTGGGAGGATCAAGGGCACTGCATCTGAGATAATTGTCTGGGATGCTTTCAAAACAGCAGTAAGGGGGGACACCCTCAGTTTTTCACTATACCAGCAAAAGAAAGTGAAAGACATGATTAATAATTGGGTGGAACAACTTCGGGGTGCAGAGGAAGAGCTTATTCATGGGGTGGGCGATTCACAGAAAAGAGAGGAAAGCCAAAAGATGATCGCTATAATTAGAACCAAGATATACCAGTATTTTGTAGACGGATTGGCTATTAAATACCAGCAACACCGGGAAGACACTTATGAATTTGGGGAGGATACAGGTAGATTGCTTGCAAAGAGGGTGCAGCAGAAGGTGGTTATGAACAGAATCCACCGAATAGAAGATCAAAGGGGACAGATCCAGGATCTTCCCAGTAGAGTTCTAGAAGATTTTCAAGAGTATTACCAAGGGTTGTATTCTTCTGAACAGGATGAAGCAATGATATCCGGGGAGGATTTTCTTTCGGATTATGTAACACCTCAGATAACTGCTGAACAGAGGGATTTGTTATCCAATCCAATTTCGCCGGAAGAAATTGAGTCCGCCATAACTTCCTTGGCAGCCGGCAAGGCAGCTGGCCCGGAAGCGATTCCGCTAGAATTCTTTCGCACTTTTAGACATATTTTAAGAGGGGAGCTTGAGTCCTTATTTTTGGGAGCACAAAAAGGGCAGACTCCTCCCTCATGGCATAAAACTACTATTGTGGTATTAAAAAAAAAAGATAAGCCTGAACTTAAACCGTCTTCTTACCACCCTATTTCTTCAATTTGTGCGGATAGTAAAATCTATTCTAAGATAATAGCTTTAAGATTTGGAAAGGTGATCACCCTGCTAGTGTCAATCCGCCAACACGGCTTCATTTCGGAGCGTGATACAACCGACCATGTTAGGAGGGCAATAGCATTATTTGATTGGGCCCAGGCTTCTAAATCTCCCCTGAGTATGATCCTGTTGGATGCTGAAAAAGCATTCAACAGGGTCTCCTGGGGGTTTCTCTGGCTAATGTTAAAAGTCAAAGGGTTTTCCCAGAATTTATTACTGCAATACAGGCTTTGTACATTGTGGCTGAGGCTTGTGTCCAAATTTTTGGGCAAGAATCTAAATCACTGTTCATCAGCAGAGGTACTCGCCAAGGGTGTCCCTGTTCTCCACTTCTATTTTCTATTTATATACACCCTCTATTAAGTAAGATTGACAAGGACCCACGGATTACGGCTGTAGACGTTAATGGAGTTGGTTACAAGACACTTGCCTATGCGGATGATGCCGCTATTTGTACATCTAATATTAGATCCGCTCTTCCGGCAGTGTTTGACATTGCCAAGTTATATGGGGCGGTCTCCGGTTATAAATTAAATGCAGAAAAAACACAGATTATTCACTCAGAGACTTCAAGACCACATGACATTACGACAGTAGCGACCGCAACTTATTTAGGTATTAAGATCACTGCTGCAGTGGAACAGATACCTGTGATGAACATAAACCCAATCATAAAAACAGCGGATCAAACGCTTGCAAGCCTAGATCATTTCCATCTCTCATTATACGGGCAATGCAATATAATTAAGATGCTTTTTTTTCGAAGTTTTTATACTTGTTCAAAATAATACCTTTAGAGTTCCCGGTCTTCTCCATTTCTAAAGCAGAAGCTGTCTGTTCAAGATTTCTCTGGGGGTACAATAAAGCAAGGAGGGAATCCAAATGGTTAATTCTTCCAAAGTTGTGGGGGGATGGGGTTTACCATCTCTGAGACTTTACCATTGGGTGGCACTGCTACAGCAAATGGGAATAATTCTGGCTGGGAGGAAAGCAATAGTTCCCGAACCAGCAAGACCTACCATCTATGAGATCGCATTAGGAGAGGACGCACAATATTGTTTAACTAGAGTAATAGAACCTAGTTATTATTAAAAAAAAAAAAAAATTAGATTATACAATCAGCATTTTCAATTTGGAGAACAATACGGAAGCAGCTCGGGATTTCGAACATTAATACTTATACTCCGTTTTTTGCTCATGGTCTGCTCCCCTCGGTCTTTTGTGATCAGATAACAATAGGGTGGGAAACTTTAGGACTAACAGGGTTGGGTGACCTATTTTACAAGGGCCAAATTTTATCATTTGCGGAACTACAGGCAAAATATGAGCTCCCCACCAGACATTTTTTTAAGTACTTGCCGATAAGGAGTTTCCTAGACAAATGCAGGGCACAAGGCAGGGAAAATTTCGGTACATTACCATTGGTTGAGAGTATACTGACCAGGTCCAGGATTGGAAAATTGTACCAAATTTTGCTATTGACCTTTCCTGATGATCTAGCCTCCCAGAACGAGGCCTGGGACAGGAAGCTAGTACAAGTCGGCACCGATTTGGAACTATATTTGGAAATGGCGAATCGAATATTAATTCCGGGTAGTCTGAGAGCTAAACATTTTATGTCTGTTTTCGACTTGTATTATACACCTGGAAAATCGCTAAATGGGCAGGAGCCCATGGGAGTTCCTGCAGCCTGTGTGGTCCACTAGCTGCAGACACTGTTCATGTGTTTTTTGAATGCCCTAAACTTAGTGAACTGTTTCAGGACATAGATCACTTCCTGGAGCAGATTTTTGGTAAACCTATTTCAATAACACCGGGTTTAGTGACAATTTTGTCAATTTTCAAAAACTTTATTCGGTTTACAAAGTAGAAAACCATAAAAGATTACAGATCTCATAAAAGAACAGGGCATATACATATCCTAAGCATATTACACAGCAATAATAAAAACACCATATATAAAGATTATTAAAAAACACTGTCACAAATAAATGCGGTCCCTGTCTCTTCGTGTACTATTAGATTAGAAGTGCCTTTGGGTACCCCTAGCAGTTGTTTAAAAAAATTATTCTCAGCCACCTGAATTCCCTCCGAAGCTACATATCCCCATAGTTCACTTCCGTAACTGGCAGTTGCTACGCTTTTTGCCTGATACATTTTCAGCAATGCCGCAATCGGGCGCTTTCCCATCTTTGTGGCAAAGTTGAGGATAGATGCATTTACTCTTATCACCTCCCCCTTCCTTCTCTTAATCTGGGCACTTCAATCCAGACGATCATCCATTAGGACGCCCAAGTAAGAGAAGGTTGGGGTTACAGGAACCTTCTCTCCATTCACCCTAAAGGGATACTGCTTCTTAGGACGTAACCCAACTTGCATTACAAATGATTTAGAGTTATTTACAGACAAGTCACGAGCTGCCATGAAACTGCAAAAGGTGCAAGCAGGGTTTGCAGGCCTCTTGGGGTTCGGGCTAGGAGAACCTCATCGTCCACATAAAGCAGATCGGGCAGACCCCTTCGCCCCACATACGGAAAATCAGCCCCTGTTTCTGTCAAGGTCTTATCTAAGTCGTTAATATAAAGATTAAAAAGAAACAGGGCAAGGATGCACCCCTGCCTTACACCCCTTTCAATACTGAAATCCCTGGAGACCCGAGGTCCTGGGCAAACCTAATATTTGCCCTAGTATCACTGTGCGGGTCCCTCAGGAAGTTTACCAAGTTATCCTCCACCCCCATGGCCCTCATGGATTGCCACATTTTCACCCGATTGACACAGTCAAAAGCGGAGGAAAGATCCATGAAGGCCATGTAGATTGTCCCTTTGCGGGCAATCGTGT
Source organism: Lissotriton helveticus (assembly GCF_964261635.1). Classification (NCBI taxonomy): domain Eukaryota; kingdom Metazoa; phylum Chordata; class Amphibia; order Caudata; family Salamandridae; genus Lissotriton; species Lissotriton helveticus. Next base: position 237,731,835 of record NC_136071.1, on the reverse strand, counting down.
ACTTCCCGAGGATCAGGTAAAGGTTGAGGCATTGGGCTATAGTAGAATGCCCTGGGCGGAACCCATATTGAATATCTGAGATGATCTTGTTATCTTCCGTCCAGGAAGCCAGTCTATTCAGTATAACCCCTCCCACAACCTTTACTACGGAATTAATAAGGGATAATCGGCCTGTAGTTCAGTGTACTATTACGATCACCTTTTTTGAACACTGGTACAATAGTGGAGGTGCCCCAGGACTTTGGACTCCCGACCTTAGCCGCCACATTAAGAACACCCAGCAAGACCGGGGCCCAAAGTGAAGGATTTGATTTAAATAGGTCCGGCGGAATACCGTCCGGACCTGGCGCCTTGTTACACGACAATTGCAAAAAACAACAAGTGATGGACTGAATGTGGATCAATGTCACACACTCCCCCAGTCAAAAGATCTGGGCCCAAATCCATCGTTTTTTTGCACTCCACACCACCCTGGGTCAGATAATGGCTTTATGCAAATCAGCTCTGACCCTGTTGCCCCATGGGAACAGTCCAGTCCGAACTACAACAGCCATATCTTTCCCAGACCGGAATCAAGCATCCGAGGACCGGACCGGTTTCGAGGTAACACCTCTCTTCAGCCCGGCTAGCTTGACTCCAAGTGGTGTGGAGTGCCTGGGACCCACGTCTGGGCATCCCCAGCGCACTTAGGGCGGCAATTGCAAAAAACAACAAGTGATGGACTGAATGTGGATCAATGTCACACACTCCCCCAGTCAAAAGATCTGGGCCCAAATCCATCGTTTTTTTGCACTCCACACCACCCTGACTGGACTGTTCCCATGAGGCACAGGGTCAGACTGATTTGCATATAGCCATGTCTGAAATGGGGTGGCTGAGTGGGCTAAAGAATGGTGATGGATTAAACCCAGATCAGTTGACTGGGGGTGAGTGTTTGATTTGCTCAAACGCTCCGTCCATCATCCCCTTTTGTATCGCTTTGTTCGCCCTAAGTGTGGCAGGGTATGCTCAGACGTGAGTCCCTTGCTCACTTGGCCACTGGATTCAAGATAGCCTGGCTGATGAGGATTATGAATCCGAAACCGGTCCCAGGATGCTTGTTTCCGGTCCATGGAAGACATGGCTTGGTAGTTCGGGCTGGACTGTTCCCATGAGGCACAGGGTCAGACTGATTTGCATATAGCCATGTCTGAAATGGGGTGGCTGAGTGGGCTAAAGAATGGTGATGGATTAAACCCAGATCAGTTGACTGGGGGTGAGTGTTTGATTTGCTCAAACGCTCATCCCCTTTTGTATCGCTTTGTTACACGACAAGCCAGCAATGCCTTTCTCCACTTCACTCTGCGAAAATACAACCAAGGCATTATTTTGAACGCTAAAATGAGACACCCATTCCTCTTCAGTTATGTTAGTGCCAAGCCCTTCATCCATAACCCTTTCAAAAAGAGGTCTATTGATAATGGCCCAAAATCTTGCGCTACTGCCTAGCGTGCTAGGGTCTACTAATTCCCGCCAGGTTGCTTCCTTCAGTTCCGCCTTGCGGCTTGCCAGTATCTTTTTATAGTTAAGTCAAAGTACACGAACCCGAGGAAGATCCCTCAGGTTAACTTTCAGAGCGTCCTTTAATTCTCTGGCTGCTTTAGAGCATGCGGAAATGAACCATTTAGGATCACTAGATTGTATTTTTCGTGCAGGGACAGAAAGTAAGGCCCCTACCTTAACAACAATCTCTGAAAAAGAGTTAAGGACGTCTGCTGCTGAGGTGTCAGGGGACACACAAGATGCAAGTTCTGCAACACAAGACTCATGGACCTTTTCATAGAAAAGATTAGGGGTTACCTGGGATCATTTAAGGCAACGCTTACCATCCTTCAGTTTAAGCACGCCCGGCACTATCTCCCTGGCCCTCCTATTCAATATACCACCCACCAAGTGCACACAGACTGGATTGTGGTCACTAAATGAGTTCTCCATGATTTTAAAACCCTGAAGGATAGTCTGTAAGCTAACAGAAAGTAAAATATGATCTATAAAGAATCCTCCACTGCGTCCTTTAAAAGACGGCAAAGGCTGTTTACTGGATGGTGCAGCGAAAGACATAGATGAAAACAGATCATATTCGTTAAGCAGATCATTAAGTACATTTCCCTGCACTGAGTGCTCAAAGTGGAGACCCCTTACCTTGGCACATCCCATATCACCCATCCTAATTGATTCAGGATCAGCACACGGATGGACATTAAAATCCCCCACTATCATAAGGCTATGAGAAACATGAGCACAGTGCTGCCTGACAAGACCATTCAGTAGTGTTATCTGACAAACCCCCTGTCTATTCAATGCATTATAGAAATTAGACACAAACTAACATTTCCATACTTTAATAGAATAGCTTGAGTCACATTGAGCAAATGGAAGGATCTTAATCCTACACTTCAAAGCCAGAGATGTAAAAATAACTAAACCACCCCAAGCTCTTCCACTAGCTGAAGGGGGGGGGCAGAGACATAAAAAGCTTTGTACCCCTCCAGATGTAGGTTGCAGTTCACCAGCCAAGTCTCCTGTAAACATATCAGAGAGAATTGCCTGATAAACTGCACCCACATCGGATCTGCGATCTTCTCTGCCAACCCGGCAATGTTCCAGGACAGAATGTTATAGTTCACTGCCATGGGCAAATCACTAGATGATACAATGGGCAAAACCTCCGGTGGCTCGGGAGTAGGGAGCTCAGACGATGACTGTACTAAAGACCCAGCACCTATAGGAAGTGAATGAGCTGGCTCTAAGGCCTGAACGATTGATGCTAGGGGCTCTAAACCACCAGTCAGTCAATCACAGTCATCCAGCCTTGAAAGTGCTGCAAATCTGTTTGGACTCTGCGGAATGGAAGAAAAATGACAGCTCCCCGGCAATTTAAACCTATCACAGCCAAATCTATCACTAAAATTTCCAGGTAGAGATCGCTCCTCGCGGCTCAATCCCTGTTGACCAGGATTCTCCCTACTCGTTGCGGTAGTATAAAAGTAATTAAGATCAAAAGGTTGGATAGCAGACCTCACATTCTGATAAAGCCCACCGCAAATATGATGCACTGCCCTGCTCTCACTAAAATTAATAATTATACAGTTGCCCTCTATATCCTTTGTTCTGCGTCCTATCCAGCTTACCCTGCGGACAAACAGAATTTTACTGTGTACATTCAAAGGGAGGGGTCTATTAGTATTCAACCAATACACGGTTTTGTTTCTTAACTCACTATAAGTCTCCACCCTATCCTTAGCTAAATCTGGTACTCCTGTCAACACAACAACATAAGGTACGGACTCCGGGGGTAAATCAATGTGTGGAAACAAGTTATTTTGATGATCAAAAGAGCGTTGTAGTCCCGTTAGCCCTCCCTGCCGTTTATTGTCATTCCCCCTCCTAATAGATGTTGATTAACGCTCTTTCCTTGGGGACAGTCTTTATTTCCCTAGGTATTGTCTCCAGCCATAATGCCGGCGCCAGCTACAATGTTCCTGGCCGAGTTACCTGGTATTAGGTCAGAAGCGAACATATGAGATGGAGGGATAGAGCTCGAACTGTGCCCCAAACCATTCCTCTGAAGATCTTTGGCCTCGGGACACTTTGCCGAAATAATCTTAATAAGAGAGGAATTTGTTGTAGAAAGCTGTTCTAGTTTCATCAGTCTATCCTCAATTGTCAGCAGCTTATCATATACCGGCTTTATAGAGGCTGATATGAGCTCATCTAGTTTCCTCCAAAAACCACCATCAATCGAAGGCAAAGGACCATCTTGTAAAATCAGAGGAAGGCTGTTTAGAGACGGATCATTCTTGCCCGTTTTCCCTGGGCTTGAGGGATCCACATCCACATCCACATTTACCAAGTTAACCATATTGTTTGATTCCGGCTTCTTAGATTTTTTTCCCTTCTGTGCTCACCCCCCCCTGCTTCTTCTTAGAGGCTACTCCCGAAGAGGTTTTTGCTGCAATAGGGAGGACTTTGGGATTGCCTCTAAGAAAGGATGAGCGGCTACCCTACAGTCCCCAGTGTTCAAGTCAGATGGCAGAACCTGAGGGGACTGGACACAAATTTCACTGATAGCCGCGGAGTGGACAGCTGCAGGGTTATGCAGCACCGGGCTATGAGCCAGCGCCAAGTCCCCCAGGAAAGAACGTTTGGCAAATATCGGGTCCTGAGAGAGTCGGCGCTCAGTAATTGCCAGTTCCTTAGCCAGAACAGAGGTAGCCCTGGTAATAAACTGATCTAATTTCCCGGCTACATATCCATCCGTTGCTGCTTTCCTTGTCTTCCCTTCATGGCCGGCCAGTTCAACCACAGACAGTTCTCAATGGTGACAGAAGGATGGTATCCGAAATTTACACTTGTGACCAGATGATAAACTTGGAGAATTACCTTTGCAGGATAACGATGTTAGAGGGGGGGCCAGGCCCGACCTCTTCCGCCCTCTAACGGGCTCAAACGGGTCCGCCCTTGGCCTGGGCTTCGCCCGGCGCGCGAGCCTCGCAGCAATTGTAATAGGTCGCTTTAATAGCTCACGGGTGATGCAGGGCAGGTGCGGCGTCTCCCAAGGCCCCCTGGCACCTGGAGTCTCTTTGATGTGCAGTTTCTGGTGGCAAACAAACAGCGCCGCGACTCCCGCGAAGCGGGAGCGGCAAGCTCCTTTTACCAATGGTGCGGGTGATGCAGGGCAGGTGCGGTGTCTCCCAGGGCCCCCTGGGACCTGGAGTCCCTTTGATATGCAGTCTCTGGTGGCAAACAAACAGCGCCGCGGCTCCCCTAAACTTAGTGAATTGTTTCCCGACATAGAGCACTTACTGGAGCAGATTCATGGTAAACCTATTTCAGTAACACCGGGTTTAGTGATTTTGGGGATAGATCAGACTCAGAGTAGCATGAACTGGACTACCTCGGAAACCGGATTGGTATTTATTGCGATGGCAATTGTCAGGGGCTGCATCACATCACAATGGATTAGCCCAGACCCACCAACGTTCATTAATTGGAGGGCTAGGCTACTGGCCATATTTAGTATGGAAACAGCGGTGTATAAGCTTAAGGGTCGCAGGAGGCTGGCCATGAGAACGAAACTCTGGGCAACAGTAGCTAGATGGTTGGAGTGAAACAGACTTGTTTTTTGTATTATATTATTTTATTTACCTGGAAAGGGTATCAATGATATTGTTTTGTTGCATTTCCTCGATTTTATGTTTGATATAACAAATATGCTTTAAAACGTTATATTTTGTCATAACTTGTTTTGAATAATATTCAATAAAAATAAAATAAAAAAAGGGATGCAATGTGGGACTCACAGGTAGATGGAACAGCAGAGAATAAGCAGTGATTTTCTAAAAGCTGAAGTCTATGAATAAACCTCAAATGGCTAAATGCGAATACTGAAATCGACACTGGAACTAGGCGTTCTGTACATTTGTTAGCTCATGCAAAGTTTAACTAAAACTTATAAATCAGTTATCTTCCTTCTATGTCTCTAGACTGGAATATTTGCAACAACTTTCATTTAGTTTTAAAACAACCCTACCTCAAGAAGTACGTTGAGTACAATGACAGACATTTAGTAGTGAAAAAAACACAGAATCTAACATCCTTTAAAAAGAAATAAGAAATTAAATAAATGGGGGGCAATGAATGGGAACAAAATTATACACATCCAAATTTCTGCAGAGCTCAGAAACAGAAGTCAACATTTTGCTTTTCACAAGTGAGCGCACCATTTTACACTTTACATTTGATAGAGAGAAAATTACAAAAATACCTTTCCATGATAGTAAGGCTTGCTTCATTTCACATTTCAAGATTGAGAGTTTTAAACAGGAATGCCTCGCGTTTTTGAATGTTAGGTGGTCAAGCTGACCTGGCCACTAGCTAGAATATCTTGTACTTAATAAGTGTGGTACAAGTGGTAAAGTGGCATGCACTTAGAAGTCGGTCTTCCCATTAGTTTGATTGCATTGAAAATGATGCAGACGCCGTGTTTTGTGTTGGCGCAATCAAAGTACTGAATTTGGCAGTCTTTGAGAGAAGCGTGACTAGGGACATTCATGACGTCAGCTCATTCCATTACAGCGTACAATACTGCCTAGTAACAAGTTTCTAAATCTCTACCTTAATGGTGGGAACCATTCTATCCCCTTGCTACTGCAACACATGGAGACCATAATGAGTCTCCAGCTATAGGCTACCTGTCGCCCAACTCTATTTGTGGATTGTATGCTTCTTTAAAATTTGGTTCCCTTGCTGCCCATTACATTCCCGTATTGTACATTTTCATCTTGAACTTTTGAATTTGGTCCTCCTCTCTCTGCTGAAGAAGGGTGAATGCCAAGCAGAGATCTCACTTCAAACTCTCTTAATGCCTCGCAAATGCTGACATGCTTCTCCGAGCCGAGGACCAGTTGGATTCCGTCTTCAAGTCTAAAGGTTGGTGGAACTGTCATATTGCTCCTTGTCATCTTCAACCCCTGCCATCTTAATTAAACCTCTACATGGAGCCATTCAGTGCTCTACTTACAGACAACAGCATCAAGATTCACTAAAATTCTGTTGAGACACAACTCTACTTGAAAGCCTCCTCTGCTTCAGACATCCCAAACCTCAAACACTGCCTCCACATCATCCAGACCTGGATGTCCAGCGCCTACCTGAAGCTCTACCAAACCAAGACAGAAATCCTGTTATTCACCAAGAACAACAACAAAACCCAGTATAAACCCGGCTCAATGACATGAACCTTGATGGCCTCATACCCCAAATTTCACTAAATGACGAGTCACTTGGATTCACCCTAGACCCGAAACTCACCCTCAAGGAACACGCTACTGCCCAAAAAACAAAGAGAGGCTGGTACCAGCTCTCTCCTCTAAAGTAAGTGAAACCATTTATTCCAGAAAGCGACACAGCAACTCCAAACAGAACTGCTGATCAAGCCCCCATACTCTTGCATCTGGATAGTGGTAATAACCTGCTTTCTGGCCGCTCGGACTCCACACTGGCCCCTGTTAAGAGCATCCTACACACCAAGCATGTCTCTTCCAGGGCCTGAAGGAATAGGATCGCATCACCTCATTGCGAGTTAACCTCACTGGCTCCCCTTGCAGGTGTGCACCGTCATTATATTCAAAATCAGCGGCATCATTTACAAAGCCATCACAACCAGCACCCCCACCTGTCTTGCAGATAAGCTCACTATCTCTAGTGGTTCTCTGCACGCCTGTAGCCAGGACAATATCATACAGCAGAATATGAAGTGTAAAAAAAGCAAGGCAGTAGGCCCTTCCCATCTATGCACCTTGGATCTATATCAACATCCACATATCCAATGCTGCCAATGCTGCTCAAATTTAGGAAACAGTTGAAGATGCACCTCTTCAAAGAACACTACATCACATTGCATTAACAATCCACAAACCAAACGCCATTCCAGTTACTCATTGAATTTATTCTTGTCTTTGACGCTGTACTGCGCTCCCTTGCCTTTTGGCTATGGTTTGTGCAATAGAAATACTACATATATGCAAACAAATATTCTGTGTAAATGGGCAGTAGGAATCTTAAAGGCAAGTAGCCAGAGTCCTGGTCTTCAGAAAATTGGGTGGCACCACCAAAATGGGTATAGCAGCTGCAAATGTTGGCTTATGGGAATAAACCCACTATGTAATTTGAGGTGTATCATCCAGTTTCTACCACAGAAGTGCCAAAGTAGGCTGTCTGTTGAGTGAAGACTCTAAGGCCGTGGTCTTCAAACTTTTTAATACCCCCCAGTGAAAAAAATCATCACCCCCCCTCAAAAGTTTTCACAATTATTATATTAAACTAGGAATGTTTAAATATGTCTAGACGTATTTAAACATTGCAGGTAAGTTCTGTTACAGTTTTAAAAATGCAATCAATTACATGATTGCCAAACATACTATTCTAGTCAGGCAGAAATTACTAACGTGTAAAAGTATCCACACTGTGATTATTAGAAATTGGGGTGGGGCTTTGAAAAATATTTGGAGTCCCTTCCCTTTTGACACTTTCACCCAGGCAGGATATAAATGACAAAAGATGTTAGAGATGGCCCATTACAGAGTGGCTTACTGCTGCCTATTTTTTTACTTCTGACAACAAAGCACTGTTATCCGAATAATGCTTCTTTTGGCTAGAGCCTGGCACCCCCTGGGATCACTTGGGATTCACCACCAAGCGATTTCTGTCATCTACAATACGCTTTTGGCAAATAGAGCTCCCCACTAAAGTGGTTACGCGAGAGATGGGAAGAGGATCTGGATAAACTCGAGTATGAGTAGGGGAAAGCCTGCAGGTACTGGGGAAAGTGGCGATTGAAGCAGGTTTTAGGTTGCTCCAGCTCAAGATTTTGCGCAGAGCCTATTACAGCGCATTCGAAATGGGCAGAACGGCATCGGATGATCAATCAATCAATCAATCAATTAGTAAAGCGCGCTACTCACCCGTGAGGGTCTCAAGGCGCTGAAGGGAGGGGGGGGGGGGTGCCGCTACTCCTCGAATAGCCAGGTCTTGAGGTGTTTCCTGAAGGTGAGATGGTCCTAGGTCAGTCGTAGGTGTGCGGGGAGGGAGTTCCATGTCTTGGCTGCCAGGTAGGAGAACGATCTTCCTCCGGTGGTGGTTCTGAGAATCCGAGGGACGGTGGCGAGGGCGTGGCTGGTGGAGCGGAGCTGGCGGGTGGGAGTGTAGAACGACAGGCGGTTGTTGAGGTATTCGGGGCCCGTGTCGTGGAGCGCTTTGTGTGCGTGGGTGAGCAGCCTGAACGTGATCCTCTTGCTGACGGGGAGCCAGTGCAGGTTTCTCAGGTGGGCAGATATGTGGCTGTGGAGAGGGATGTCGAGGATGAGTCGTGCGGAGGCGTTCTGTATGCGTTGAAGGCGTTTCTGAAGTTTGGCTGTGGTTCCTGCGTACAGGGCGTTTCCGTAGTCCAGTTGGCTGGTGACGAGGGCCTGGGTGACCGTCTTTCTGGTTTCGGTGGGGATCCACCGGAAGATCTTTCGGAGCATGCGCAGGGTGTTGAAACATGAGGACGAGACTGCGTTGACTTGCTTGGTCATCGTGAGGGAGGAGTCCAGGATGAATCCCAGGTTGCGTGCGTGGTCCGTGGGTATCGGTGCGGTGCCCAGAGTCGTGGGCCACCAGGAGTCGTCCCAGGCGGATGGGGATTGCCCGAGATGCTTGCTGTGATGCACACAGAGAGGCACATTTGTACACACTTTATGGGATTTTCCGGCAATCCACAGGTTCTGGGAGGAGGTCCATAGCACAATCTCTCAGGCTCTAGGGGAACCTTTGGCACTAAATGCCAAGGCAGTGAGGTTGGCCATTTGGGGGGGGGGGGGACAAATGCTTGATAGATACATGATCTTTTTCTGTAATGTAGCTCTGATGGTGGCACTGAGCAATGTGTTACAAAAGTGGGGTAGCAGCCAGGGCCCAGTGAGGCAGCAATGGAAGACTAACATGAACTGGTGTATGAGGGCGGAAGAAGAGATATACATCCCACAAGGATGCCCAAACAAATGTACTCTCAGGTGTGGGGGTCATGAAAGGGGATGGAAGTTTTGGACTCTTTATAGCACACTGTATTCGGACAGTGGGTAGTGGCTGCAGGGGTCTGTCTGTATGTCGTTTTACGTGACATTGAGGGAAGGAGGAGGGGGAGTTACTATATGTTCATGGGTTCATTGGTTGTACCAAAACAAATACAAGAATTAAAAATATAAAGAGTAGCAAGGTGACCTCATAGTGAAGTTCACTCCCAAATATGTGGGTATGGCTCAGGGGTTTGCACTCAATTGTGTCCTCTTCTCCCTCCTTACCGCTTTTCTCAATGACACAATCTACTCAGTCAGATGTTCACGCTACCCATTCATTAAATAACACATAAATGTTTCTACTTTACATTTATAAGCCCCCGATTCCAGGTGCAAGTTACCAAAATGCCTCACAGCAAACAGTTTGTTTTAGAAATGTTTTTTTCTTTTCCTCCTTTAAAATCTCTGAGCTACAGTTGCCCAATTCCATATTCTCATAATCCAAAAGATTCAAAAACACTTTTTCTTCCACTCATTCACCCTATCGAACAACTTCCTAAGTTTCGCCACTTTGACAGACTCCCTTCAGACCTACTACTTCCTCACTATCGACAAAGCCATCGTTGTGGTTTCGCCAAGTCTATTTCACCTATATATTGCTACACTTCTCTGTCCCCATGGAGACATGAGCAGCCTTGATTTCAGTACCAAGATGGCCACAACAAATACTCCAGAGTATATAGAGTTGGCAGAGATATTGGGTTTACTTTTGGGGTATAGTAGGAGCGCATGGCGGACCCTATTTAAGGTTTTTATTCTTTCTCCATCTTATCTTCGTGCTCTTTCAACTGTAGCCACTGTCTATAATACTGTAATGGAGCACTGATATCGGCCTTTCGACTTGCATTTTTCTGCTCACTTCAAGTATGGGTATTTGATGTATTATTTGAAGTGTTGTTGAACACTAAAGTCCTCCATGCACTTAATTTTTAACTGTTTTTAATTTACGATAATTGTTTTATGTCTGATTACAGCTACATGCAATATTTGTACTTTCATGGCCTATCGTTTTTAGACCGAATAAAGAAAATGTGTTGAATACTCCACACATTTTCAAATCTTTTCATTACCTTCCCCTCTAAATAATTTCCACTTACATTCCGAATCAGGTCCTTCATTCATTAACCTAACATTACCACTGCACATACAGTATCGCTCAGTGCCACATCTTTGATGCAATCTCACTCTCTCCTCATACCATTTACCTGGAAAAGCTCTACCATTTGACCGTAGTACATTACCCTTTCTTAAATCCTTCAAAACAGCACTCAAAATCAAAGGACAAAACATTTTACGCATCAAATTAACAGATTACAAAAGGCCCTTAAAATCAAAGTAGGACTTATCTCTAAAATGTAAATTATTAAAGGCATATACCTTCTATGAAAGTCCTGTGGTTCAAAACATTTCTCTATAACCTATCTCATTAATCCTGATTTTTTGTTTGCTTGGATCTGAGGCTCCTTTTATTGACTCTTCTTTAGACATCCACACTGTGGCTACCTTGCCTAAAATAAAATCATGATGCTTGATAATTCTAAACTATGTGTGGACAGCCCTCTAAGTAATGGGACACATGATCCAATCGACCATTTAAACTACATGAATATGCATATCTGGATTAATGTACTAAACAGAACATTAGGCCAAATGTTGAATTGAATCGTCTGTAACTATAATACAAGTGAACACCTTAAAAGTGGTTCCAGATACCAGGCCAGATAATTTTTATGAGCTTTGAACTTTCATTGTAAGGACCCTAAAAGAAACATCCTTAGATAAAGCTTGGCCAAAATACTCGCTCAGATATTTAGGGTGCATTTATATGTATTCTCAAAAAAGTAGGTGAGCTTTGAAGATCATATGGAGTTAAGGTTTTGAGGATGATGCTATCACCATGGGCAGGCCTCAATAGCGACAAAGAGGAATTTAATCAGGGACAGCCGAGGATATGTTTCAAGATGTGGATAACACAAAGAAGAAAGTTTTTCCTATAGTTTATTGGCTGTCCAAATCTTTCGTGAATTGCTTTATGCTAGATGCGCTTTGATCCCTTAATGTTTTTTTATTGCATAAAATGCTCGGTATTTTAACAGCTATTCAGTTGGAGGAGTACAGCAACTCCTTCCATTCAACAGTATATTACCTCATTTTATACATTTTCTTCTGATAAGAGTGTCTTATGCAGAATAGTATTCAGTTTAAGTCAAGACCTTCTTGTTGGCCAGTGGCAATGGCTAAAACTTTTGCTCCAAAGCACAATAAGTCAACACTCTTCATCAAACCGTTATCCAAGGTATAGTTCCAGAGCAGATTAAGGAAGAAATTCTAATCAATCGGCAAACGTTGGACCCAGTGTAGTTGGGTAACTTCCTGCCGATGTCAATCCTTCCTCTGGAAGCTAATCTAGTGAAATGACACATTTAAGTATGACATTTCTGAAAACTTCTTTAGGAGGAAGATGAGCTGGGCTTTCGTTCTCATTGATGCAAGTCATTCTTGTAGTCAGCCTGGATGATTTACTCCTGCTAACAAATGCAAGTGGTGTTGGTGCCATGTTTCTTCTCTACCTGTCAGCGGTTATTTAAATCCATCTACCATGGCATTCTCTTGGGTATATTAAAAGGTTTGCATCCATTGCTCCACACTGACTCAATTTGTTCATATTAGGTTGCTCCCAAATGGTGTCTGTGCCATATTTTATTCAGTGCAGCTCCTCAGGGCTCTCACTATCAGCTCTTTTTGACCAAACTAACCTGCTCTAATGACCTCCTTTTTTCATGTGTGAGGACGGTACCAAGATCAATTGCAACTTACAAAAGAGCGATGGCCAGAGTCACTTAATTTCAGTTTCCCAGGAGGGAGGTCCGGGTGCACATGTGGGCACAATGATGTTGTCTTAACAGAGAGAAGAACTGAGTTAATGATAATGAGGGGGACTAGCAGAGGGTGTGGTCTACTGACTTTTGGTCAAAAGAAAGGGTCTCCTTCACAACTTGAGGCAACACCGTCAAGAATTTAGGATTGAAATTCAATACTGATCGCAGAACATGAGCCCAAAATTAGCACAGTAACTGCCGCCTGCTTTTTCACACTACGCAATCAAAGTATAGCCTTCTTTTTCTTAACCATAAATATAGGAGGCAGTCATCTTAGCCATAGTAAACTTGAGACTGGATATGGAAATTCTTATTTGCCTGGTCTCCAAAATGTTATTCAAACATGTTCATGTAATCCAAAGTGCAGCAGCTACATTTACCTTACAGTTCAAGAACGTTTGCATGTCACTCCTTCTTAGCAAATAAAAGAACAAGGGGCAACCCAGTAATCCTGGGACCTGGGTAATTAAGAAATAAAGATAAACAATGGCCTCTCAAGGGGGAAGTGTGAACCTCTACTTCCTCAGAAAATATTGGTTTAACCATCAACAGATTGGTTCCATTTCAAAACAAGACAGCTTAATTCGCATTGTTCAACAACAGAAAAAATCATTGACATTTCATACTCAAGCCAATATAAACGTAAAAAGGTAATCTCAAACGGCACAGTGGCGCAGTGCAAGTGAGATAAGTGAGTGTAAAACTATGATGGGGTTATCAGTCTATGTACATAAATCGTGACTGATTCAAGATGCAAAGGAGGTTTATAAACTCTGGCACAGAGTGAAATGCTCCAGAATCTAATAAAAAAACAGTACACTATTATTGTGTCAACTTTCAACCCTATAAATTAAATTTAAACTGGGTCATCATCAGAGAGGGGTCCCCCGGAGGCCGGAGGGAGAGTGGCAGAGACAGGGATGCCAACTACAAATAGGCACATGGAGACTGACAGACGAGGCACCAGCAATATTATTGGTAAATACCAGCACTACCAGCACCCCCATTGCGTCTACCATTGTGCCCCCCACACCTATTCCGAGTACTACTGCACCCATATTCAACCTACCCCATACAAAACTTCAATCCTCAGTAGGGGTTTATCCTTTTTCCCCACTGTCAATCCTAATGTCTTTGAGACCAGATTGGAAATGCAGCAACCTTTTAGAATAATCAGGCTGAACCATTTATTTGCAGGTAGCTCACAACTTTCCAAAATGGATACCACTGGTCCTAGACCCCCCCTTCTACAAGTATGCCCCCTTCGTGTAAAATGCCCAGTGAAATCTTGACCTTCAAAAAAATGGTAATGGTCATAGAAATCCTGAGCAAGGAGAGACGTTATTGTAAATATAACATAACCAAAACTGAAAGCCAGGCCATCGTGACACTGAAGAATAATTCAGAGATATTAATCAAGTCTGCAGACAATGGTGGAGATATTGCCAATCAGGATGCATTTCACCACCATACTGAAATTCTTTCCCAACTATGAGACAGTACCTGTTATCTCCAACCCAACAAAGACCCCACCAATGAAATCAGAGTTCTCATACAGACGTCACACGTATGGGCCTGGAACAAGGTTTTCCAAGCAAGAAAGAGCAAAGCTTACTGAATAAAGAACATCCACTTACATCTGTAATTTAATTTGAATAAAACTGTCTTGTTTTGAAATGGAACTAATCTGTTGATGGTTAAACCAATATTTTCTGATGAAGTAGAGGTTCACACTTTCCGCTTGAGGGAAAATTGTTTTGCTTTATCACCCTTTCTTTGCAGGCACTGCACTGGCTACTCAGTGAAGAAAGAATATCCATTAAGAAAGACACTGTGACCTGGATTACGAGTACCAGGGAGGGGTAAACAACATTTTATCATCCTCACTAAAAAAGGTCACCATCGGGTTTAAATGTATTGGGTGCGATAAACAGCAGGTAAAAAAGACGGGGACACTGTTCCTAGGAAGGGGTGCGGTGTGTCACTCACTCCCTTAGAAAAAAGAGAAGGAAAAGGAGAGACAGGGATCCTAGGCCTAGAACTCACTAGTGAGAGGAAAGAACAAGTCTTGTCCCTTGTTGCCCTCACACACCCCCAAAAATGTCACGCTTCATCATCGGGCAGTTGCTCCTCGTCGGGCCGGTGCTGCAATGCCCTACGGGTCCCCCAAAAGGTCACTTTGTCGGAGATCTTCTGCGATCTGCCGTATGGTGCATGCGGGTGTGCAGGGAGAGTCCTAAGTAAGAAGTGTAAAAGTGCGTGCAGTGATTTAAAATTGACTAAGGGTTACAAGGAGAATATGTTTTAATATGTACCCTTGTCAAAGTAAAAAACCCGTAGGTTGAGTGTTACCCCACAAAGAGTAATGTGCCTGGGTAACTCAAAAGGTCGACATGTTTCGCGCCTTTAAGGTCCCGTGGGATCTGTGGCGCTTCATCAGGACCAAGTGAACGTGATAGAGAATAAATAATACACAAACAAATAAATAAATACAGATGGTCAGTCACCCTCTGGGGGATCAGGGCAGGCCCAAAACCTGTGACTCCTACAGATGGGCTACAACTAAATAGTTGAGACTGCTTCCTGATTGTGGCCTAATAAATAACGGAGAAATACTCCAAGGGCTAGAGACGTGGGGTGCCGGCACCTTACTGGAAGTTTAGCTCGAGTGCCGGCTCGTCAGCACCTACCCAGTCCTCACGTCTGCCTGAAACAGCAACCATCAGGAGATTAGGCCTCAAAATGGGGCATACTATGCGTATACTAATGCTTTCTGCACCAAACACGTTTGTGCCAGTACTTACCTGTCCTTTTTTCCCCCCAATAAATGAAATCAGGCTTGACCTGCCAAAATTTGTTGGAAATACATCCAGAAATGACCAGTTACAGTGGTAAAGTCATAACTTCTTGTATTTGTGGCCCTGGCACAAATAGATGTCTACACAGGAATAATCATTAACTATCAAGGCACTCTTAACTGAGGGACGTGTCTAGCTCATCATAAGGTTTTTGATCCATCCACACTCTTTATGAAAAAGAGTGCTTTGGAAAATACTAGTTGATCGAAGTATTATGTTGAAGTACCTCAGGCCTTGTCTCTGTCTCTCGCTGTCATAGACAGAGATTGAGGTGTTTTTCCTTTACAGTTCTGCCCCCTCACCTCTATACAAGAAATTAATAACATAACATAACATATAAGAGCTAAACAAAGTATATTCTACTATGCTTCGTTCTTAACAAAGACATTTGATTAAAAAGGGAGACGACATCTGTAAAGCCAATTACATGCTCCTAATTGGCATAAAGACTCAACATCTAGGCTCCCTCTGTGAAGTTCACACAACTAATCAATTACTCAAACATCTGGCCTGTGTCACACAGAAACTATTTTTCTTTCTTTATCTGTAAATTATTTAAGTCTGAAGTGGACTAATACAGTAAGCCCAATTATATCATAATAAGTGAAATGGACACTCATACAATTCACAAATAAGAAAGTTGATCTTTAGAACGTATTGTTAGGGCCTTAGCAATTACTTATATTTACAGTTTTTAGACACGATGGGGTACTTGTAGTTATGAGCCCAATGTAGCCCAATATAGGCCTAGGTAGCTACACAACCTTTTACCTACATTTGTCCTACCTTGCTCTGCATAACGGTGCTGGCACTGACCTTTTAACTAGTTATGCGCTGAATAAATGTCGATCAGTTTGCTCTGAAACTGGCCTCATTTATTATGCATGAGGATTCCTAAGATCATATCTTAATCCCCAGCCCAGGACTTACAAAGCAGGATTACCATCTTCTGTATAATAACTCTGTAAAAAAGTCACAGGTATCGGCATCCTTGGACGACAGGAACACCATACATAATGGCAAGCCATTACAAATCTAGGTAGAACTCCTGAGGGTACCTTTTGGATATAAAACAACCACATCTTCGCTGGGTAACCAGAGGAGAAGCTTCCACGCTGACACAAGAGGCTGGGGTCCCTGCATGCAGAAGCTCCAGCACGCAGTGGTCTGACGTCCCTTGCGGGGTGTCCAACTCGAGGCTAAGGCAAGGTCTTTCGGTCTCTCCCACCAGGTAATGGTTTTGGCACTTTTCTAGGGGATTCTTGGCTTTACACCCACATACATGCTAGGTACACTTAGATAGGGTTTGCATCATAGGAGTATGCTTGATTACTGCCATGTATCAATATGCCTGCATATATTTACTGTTTTAGCACAATTGTAGAATTCTACCTTTTTATTTACTCTGTCGGTGCTTGTAATCTTATATATCAGTTTCTGTCTAATGATTGTCGCAGCAAACATGTTTTATACTAGAATGACGCTGGTTCAATAAATACCTATTGAAAATGTCCCCCCGTGTTTATTCTGTGCGTCTCTCTGAGACCAAGTGAGCACGAGTCACTGAGCGAACAGTAATGAACTATTTCCACGATCCCTGAAGGATCAAGGGTTGTCATGTTTGATAGTTGCCAGAAACTATTTGTCCCTTGGTAAGGTTAGGGGGCTTATGGTGGCACTGTAAGCTAGCTGGTGTAAAGGCTAACATATCCTTTGGGGGTGTCTGGAATCAGTCTGTACACCAATCCTCTAGTTTATGTTGTCTAAACAGATCCCAGGTATTATTGGAAACTACACAACAATACAGACCAGATCTAGCTGTAAAACACTTGAGCACTGTAGATGGTGGGAGGGGGAACAGTTCTTCATTAGGGTGCAGGTGGAATGGAAACATTCAAACACGGCCCAGCTGTTGGGAATGTCGGACAAGTTTATTCTCGAAAAGGAGCTGTTCCTTGGTCCGGATGGTCTTCAATTCCTTTCTGAAGTGTATCAGTGATTAAAGAAGCTGACTCTTTGTTGGGGGTCCTGTTTGGGCTGGGGTGATGTACTCAGTCCTTCGTGTTCAGCTCAGCAGGAGAAGGCCTGTTTTTTTGTTTTCTCTTGCTGCCACGTCCTTTTTTTGTCAAATCCTATTATTGATTTTCGCATGACACAAGAGACATCGACATATTCTTTAAAAAGCAGAATATATCAAACATGAACACCACCTATCGTTTGAAAATGGTCAACATATTTTGCTGCTGGGCACCCTCTTGACTTTATCTACGACATCTCCTGTGGGCAGGGCCAGACTGGGAACCTAAAGAAGCCCTGGCAGTTTTGCCTGACCAGCCCCCTGGGGGGCAAGTGTGAAACACTGCTGCTTTTATTATTGGGGGTGATATTGCAGCACTGCTGCAAAGCCGGCCCCCACAACTGCAAAACCGGCCCCCACCCTTCCAGCCTCCCGGTCATACGCACAGTCCGGCCCATCCGGTGGAACAGTCAAGTCATGGTCCTCAGATCCTCCCATGTTTCTGAGAGCATCTCCTGCTCCTGATGGAAATCGGTGGTTTACAGACCATGTAATACATCTTGAGTCTAGGCAGGTGGGCAACTGGAGCCACTGAATTCTTGAAGGTTGCACATAATTCAGTTGTGCCTCTTCGGTCCTTATATGGGGCTGGACGTTCTTCAGTCGTGTCAGAGACTAAAGCACTGAACAAAGTGAAAGAGCAGTTCTTAAATCGCTTTCTGAAAGGTATGACTTGATACTGCGCAAAAGTGAGCATTTATTCTACTGAGAGATAACTAACTGCTCCATGGGTGAGGTGTATGGTCGTTAGACAGAAGCAGGGGCAACTATGTGCATTCAGTTACATGAACAGAATCCCTCCAACCAGCTAATCTGCCCATCGTTTTTCCACTCTACAGGGAGCAACATCAGAAGTTAAAGAGCATTATCTGAGGGTACTGAGGTATCTGTAAGCTGCTAGCAGGGTAAAGAGGATCACACTGACTGGGGGTGAATGTTTTGCCATTGTGCAACATTCTGTCCATCAATTGTTGTTTTTGCATTTGTCACCCCGAGTGGGACAGGTATGCTCAGACATGAGTCTCGTGCTCTCAATGCCACTGGAATCAAGCTATCCTGGCTGATGAAGGCTGAGAGCCAGAAACCGGTCCTAGGATGCTTGATTCCGGTCCAGGGAAGACATGGCTTGGCAGGTCGGGCTGGGCTGTTCCCATGAGGCACAGGGTCAAGACTGATTTGCATATGGCCATGTCTGAACTGGGGTGGTATGGTGAGCAAAATTACGATGGATTAAACCCAGATCTGTGACTGGGGGTTAATGTTTTACCATTGTGCAACATTCTGTCCATCAATTGTTGTTTTTGCATAAAGAGGATCACAGCCAGGTTTTGTTCTGCCGTCCATCCACGTCTGCCCGGCCCACCTGATAATCCTGCACCTTATTAGAAACACATTTAATATGCACAGGAGTCACTACTGGTGGCCGCTATGTACCCATGAGCCAGTCATGAGGTAATAGAGTGACTGATATCGGTAGCAGAATTCCATAAGGTAGAGTGGGCATTTTGGGATCAGATCCATTATAGCTCCATGACAATGGCTTAGCCATAGGCGAGTGGCTAGCCCTGGCCGTTCCAGCACGACCATGTATGAAGTAGCACACACAAGCATTGAAAGCAGGTTTGACCGTGCACAATTAGACTGCATAACACGCTGTAGTCCGCTATATAAAACTTTATAAATAAATAAATTGAGGGAAATTATAAATTGTCATTGGCGCACCCTACAAGCCACAAAGACTTTGCTTACATTGCAAACTAAACTAAACGAAAGTGAGCATGGATAATGAAATGAGAAATACTTTGCCATAAAGGGAGCGAGCCCTTTTTAATTAATTTATTATTCACCTAGATAAAGTGCTATCTTCGAGTGTTTCTACAGATTTAACTGATGCTTTCCATATGGCGAGTCGTTCAATGCTTATGGGCTGCCTAGACAAAGGCGTCACCGGAAAAGATGCATTTGTTTCCATCCTTCTGAAAAGATAGGCCCAAAGAGGCCATTTTGGTCCCATACGCCACTATTGTCATGTTTAACCTGCGAAGTCTGTGGTCATGTTTGACCGCAAGTCTTGTATTTATCACGTGGTCTGGTGGTTACGTTGACACTAGTGGATGCAGAAGACCAGGTTTCTACAGTCATGTGATTCTGGACGAATCTATGCCTTTCCCTGTAGCTATGTTATGTTATGTTTTCTGCTTGTAAAGAACTTAATGCGACTCTGATGCTGCCTTAAAGTGCCAGGATAGGGAGAGGATAGGGAGGATCAGAGGAGAAGGAATAATGAAGGAGTCTTACGAACAGAAGGAGCAGGCGCTGTAATATTGAATAGCAGGTTTAGGGGAAACTAGAACTGCAGATTTTCTTTTATCTTTAAGGGCCCTACATTTGGACATCACAAGGTAAACAGCAAGCTTCATAAGCGAAGCATGGTTTGCCAGAAAGTCCAGGACACTTCTAGGTATAATATCAAGGAATGACAACTTAATTTAATGGGCAAACCAGCAACTTACTGTAGGGATTGGGTACTCCAAGAAGTGGATGCGAGTAGGGATGTGCAACGTGTTTTGCACAAGAGCGAAGTTTCACGTAGAGCTCGATTGTACGTTCCTTGCGAAGTTTCCAGACTTTCCAAGAATATGTACTTACGTAGATTTTGCCGGAAAACTGGCAGTATTTAATCACACTGCGGAAGCCCGGGATGCCGAAAGAGAATGTGAGCACTTCACGACTTCATATGACAGTTTCATTTCACCTCTCAAACCCGAATGCTCATGGGGCATTGACCCCTTACGTTTCTAGCTTATACTCAGAAATACTGACCGAGCTTTTAAAAAAAAAAAACAAATCATACAACATAGGTATTGTATTTTAAATCACTTGTATATATTTCTTTTCACCACATATAGATATATATATAGATATAGATAGATAGCAACATAGTGAGTGACAGCGAGATCTTACTCCGTCCTGACGAAGAAGTTTTCATAGCTTCGAAACATGTTGACACCCCTAGGAAAATCAGCACATTGACTGCGTGATTTCTCCGACCCATATTTTTAACGGTACCAGCCTATGACCAAATAAATTTGTTTTTCCATAAGGCCAGGTATTTTTTTTAAATCACCTTTTCATTCACCCCTGACCCTACTTCACTCACTTCAATACACCTCACATAGCACTTACATAACTTAAGTGCTCCAGCGTAGTCACCAGTCGTAGCACGCCCCGTCCCGCAGCGGGGCGGGAAGACCCCGATGATGAAGCATGACACCAAGGGCTCTTTTGGTGTGTGAGGGGTATTTTAACAAACACTATGTATGCCTTATACATTTAGACATACTTGAACCTCTCTGAGGTGGATCTTTTTGTTTTCTGAAACCATGGCATGGTGGAGGATGCATCCACTTTAGTACTCCTATAAGTACTACCTCTTCACTCCCCATCCCTTGTTTTTGATCTCAGTATTTAATCTTGAACACCAATATTTCCTTGCAGGTGATAATTTTGACCGAAAATGGGTATGCTATAAATATACAAGTCTACTTTAACAGGATGGCAATCTTGTTTTCTCTCAAAACAATCTAAAATGGTAATTAACATTTGCAGAAATAAAAGTTCGCTCATTCCTGCCTGCGAGTGGATATCTGTACCCAACGTATCCACATCAATTATTTATCTTCATGGCAACTGGAGATTTTTTTTAGTGAGCTGATGGAGAAAATATTTTTTCAACGAGGTGAAACCTGCATTGTTCCACAGATGCACTTCTGCCTGTAATGTTGTCAATTGTGAGTTTTCCCTACCTTTTGTTCCAAGCCCAGTACCTCTGCAGCCTGTGAACATCCAACCTGCCATGTAAAATGTTACCATTCTCGGCTGAATTTACGTGTGCATGAATCCATATATGAGCCCATATTCAGGACTTGTGACTAACAAAGCAGAAATTACATTTTTGAATTAATTTCGTGATTGTTGTCTGGTAGACCCTTATTGACTGGGAGTTTCACACAATAGTGTGTCATTTGATGGTATTTAGGGGTAGCACACTCTACACCAGACTTACTCTGGCACTGCTTTTGCCTAACCTGGCCGTTGGAGTTTAGATGGCAATGTAAGCACAAAAAGTAAACACAGCTTAAAAAGTCATGTTTAGTTTCTTTATTTTCCACTTCTTGCTCAACAATGAGTAGGTGGCTCTGGGGGGCTAAAGCAGAGACAAGCAATCAACTCCCAAGAACCCTTCACATACCATTTAAATTATCATACACAGCAGTTACAATACCTTAACATCCACAAAAAGATCAAACACACACCACTCAAACCTCATAATTCTCTAACCCAACAACTTTCTCTATACCTCCAACACAAACTGCAACACTACCCACAAATCTCCCACACCCATATCTCATATTCCTCTGTTCTTCCTCCCCTACTAGACTACCCAACCTCCCCAAAGCATCATGACACCAAGATAAAAGAAAGACAGAACTCTTCAATGCAAGTTCCATGAACAACAGCTACTTCAACATTTTTGATGCTCTTTCCCAAACCACACCACACCTCACCTTCACTACAAAATATGGCTCGGAGAAGACTCTGCACCTACATTCCACAGAGTCATCCCACCTGAATTTGACATTTACAAAAATCATACTGGCAGAATTGAAGGAGGCGTGACAGTAATCCATAAAAAAAACAAGTAACACATTGAAAACCACACCATGGATGACTGTGAATCCCTGCTGATAAGGTGTCTCTCCAGTCCAATTACAACTTATTCCCTCCTCCCAGTATATATAGACCACCGCACAGCAATGCTTACATTGAAGATGCCTTACTCAATACAATGGCCAAGACCAATCTGACCCACCATCTGGTTGGACAAAAACAATCTAACCAGAACAGTAGCTATCACAACCATCTTGAGGCCTTCAACCTCCAAAAAGTTGTGTCCGTACCAGCTCATTTGGCTGGACACCCTCTGGATGTCATATTAACCCCCTATGAGACATGCCACAGTTAACAACAACTCTCGATAGGCTGAAGTGACCACACCACCATCGCTATCAGGATCAACACACCTATCAACAACTACACTTCTAAGACAGCAACAACAAATGCTCATACAGACAATGGAAAAACACTAGACCTTCACAACTTCAACATCCTCAACTCCCATTTGGAAATAAGCCCAAGAAACAACTTGATCTTCACTGCATTGGACAAACAGACACTAATAAAGACTACATCTGGATATAACCACAAAAAGAACACTACATGGATTAGTGACAAATCAAAAGAATGAAAACACAACTCAACGTATGAGGAATGCAGTTGGAAAAAATTATGAGATGAAAAATACATAATCACACTACACTACTATAACAGAGCATGCAGAAGAGCCATCCGAACCACAAAAAGTCAGCACCACTCGTCATGCATAACTGAAGCCAACTGCCCTTCTAAGGAACATCACACACTTCTGGCAGATTTCTACAATACAGTTTGCCAAACACAGAAACACCACAATATCAAAACCTCTGTGATAAAAACGCCTTGATATTCATCTACAAAATTAAAAAGATGAAACATTACATTAAGCAGAACACAGACAACACCAGCCAACACTGAATGAATGAATGAATGAATGAATGAATGAATGCATGAAATAAAATTTATACCGCGCATCTAAAACCCGAAGGCATCAAGGCGCCTGAAGCCAACCACCATAGAAATAGACAAAAGCAATCTTTCACTACTACATACTTTCAATACTCTCTCATAAAAATACAATATCATCTCCTGTAGACCATCTGGATCACCTTCGGACCCAGCAACTCCAAAAATCTTTAAAGATATTCTTTGCACAATCTGTGCACGGGAGGCACCAGAAAGCCTACTCAAAAAGTCCATGAAACTGGGTTCAATCCCACTTGAGCTGAAAACCTCCTAAATTAGACCCCTCTTCAAAAAGAAAAAACCTCAGTGCATTTGACCCAGCAAAATACAGGCATATATCAAAGGTCCCATTCTTGGAAACGTTTTTGAAAGGACAATGTTTCCTCACCTTTCGAAATTTATAGAATAAAATGACTCGTTGTCAGATCAACAGTCTGGCTTAATATCCGTTAGAGGCACAAAGTTATCTTTCATATCCATTTTGGGATGTTAAAAAACTCACTGTGGACAAGAAAGGAGTGGCCGCCCCACAGCTTTTTTATTTATCAGAGGCATTTAATACTGTACACCACACGCTATTAAGACTCCATCATCTCAGAACACATGAAACTGCTCTAAAATGGCTTGCTTCTTACCTCATATACAAATTGTGGTTTACCTACCACCTTTCGCATCAGCTTCTCTCACCCAACACTGCGGTGTCACTCAGGGGTCCATCTTATCCCCTCAATTATTCAACCTCTACCAAACCCCCTTACCAAACCTGAGTAAATCATTCAACCTCACCTGCTACAACTATGGATAGCCCAGAAGACCTCAACTCAAAACTTGACTGTCTTCTCACCATGGACACATACATGACGAGTAACCACCTAAAGCTCAACACTGCCAAGGCAGAGATCATGACTTGTGAACAAAACAAATACAAAAAAGTAAACAGCCTACTTCCATATGGTCCAAGGAACTCAAAGCTCCTTCAACAACATGAAGAGAAGTCAGGAATCTAGGGGAACAAATGGGCTCAGACCTATCCATGATACCACGTCACACATCACAAAGAGAGCATTCGACAAAATGAAAACATTGCATCACATCTTCCCACTTGTTGAATACCAGAAAAAACTACAAGCTATCCTCA
Organism: Lissotriton helveticus; assembly: GCF_964261635.1. Taxonomy (NCBI): domain Eukaryota; kingdom Metazoa; phylum Chordata; class Amphibia; order Caudata; family Salamandridae; genus Lissotriton; species Lissotriton helveticus. Next base: position 237,707,545 of record NC_136071.1, on the reverse strand, counting down.
CAATCTCGAAGCAGAACTGTGCCAACAGCTTAAACCTTGGCACACCCAGATTCATCACATACAACATTCAGCTAATGGAAAATGCTGCTTCTCTGCCTTCCTTCACCCAAGATAACACATTTCTTCAGGCCTACAATTACTCCCCTGGCTATCTATGACTTGAAAGGCATTGTTCAATACACTCAGTATTGTCCAAAAAGCCCTTCAAGGAAAAGGTTCACTATACCTACAATTTAAAGTCAAGCAATACAAACAAAAGAGGACGTTGCGCTCCAGCCTTTCACCACCGGTCATCATACTGCCTTACCATAAGAAATCCACGGGAGTTGCTGCTCTGCAGTACAAGCTGCCAAGCTCGGGATCTCACTACCAGACAAGTATTCAAGACCAAATACACTTCACACGACAAATGAAAACATGGCTATTTCCAAGATAACTACATAATTCAATAACCCTGTCAAAAAATCTGGAAAAATTAAACTACAGTTCACAGCACACAGATATAGAACAATCCAACCAGCACACTACTGTCTATATGCAGGTATGAGAAGAAGGACTGACCTATAGGTTGCTTGAGTATTACTTAGTAATGTCAATTCTTATATAACCATTCTGGCCCACACTGATGCTACTACTTGGAAAACTCAGTGGTCTGCAGACAGTTGTAGCTTAATCCTCTAACACGCAGATATGACATATCTGCTACAGGTCTTGTCCATCACCCGGTAATAAACCAGTCATCACAAAGTGAACACACATGGAATAACTGAAGTGATCTATCACATGCTGCATACTGCTGGTCAATTGAGGACTCTGAACTAGTCCACAACTGCATATTCTATCTAGCCATACAGTAAAACCTCTTATATACTGTCGTGTATTTCTATAGGTTCTGAATCGATCCCCCTATTCCTGACCCTATTCTGGTTAAACTACCTAGCTAGTTAACTAACAGTCAGCCCATGAGGCAAGAAAACCCCCATGATGCAGATACCGTTATCTGACGCAGTCACACTACGGCACAGGAACGTGTTATCTGATTAGGTCATAACGCTTGAGATCTAATTAGACAAGCGACATTCCTCCAGCCCCTGATAAGGCATACGACGTTCTCATAACAAATCAAACCTATGACAACCTGGAAAATCCGTGCGGCCATTGTTTTGATTTCACAGAGAACTTTTGCAAAAGAATGTGCTAACGAGCAAGTCGTATGACATCTTTATTGACGTACCTATGTCCATCCTTACGTCAATCTCGGCACCTTTAAGGTATAAATATTGCCGACCTTGCCCTATGCAAACACACGCGTGGTGACAAGACGGAGCAGCCATACTTGCCAAAGCCGAGAGCAGAAGCAGACCCCGCAGGCAGCAGCCCCGCCTTCCTGACGCGCTGAGAGACGCGCTGCTATCTCAAGCCGAGAGACCCAGCACCGGCGCTTCTGGGCAGCCCTCGCAGGCAGCCTGAAATATCGAGAGCAGAGAAAGAGATACCATTCCTCATTCATCCTAACTTCCAGGTACAGAACTGAATAACCCCTCACAGAGAATTCTTTAGTTATTCACTTGGCAAAAACAAACTTAACTTAAAACTGTAACTTTCTATTCCCGCCCACGCATTAGACTTAGGTCAGGTACACGGGGTAGGCGTATTTAGAAACACCAGTTGAGTACGTTTAGTCAAATGTATATATGTATGTAAATATATTTTAATCATTTTTAAACATCATATGGCTCAGAAACCATATCAATGTTTTTACAGTATTATTTTATACTATTGCTTTTAATGTATGCACTTTACTTAACTATAAGTATTGCAATAATATCGATCCATTTCTCTTGTACGAGAAAAGAGACTGATCAATAAATAACACCTTTTATTGAACACGCCCGTCTCTTCCTTCTCTCTACATTCTGATGAGACTAAGAATGCATGTACTGACTGAGTAAAATAATTGCCTTGTGCTCACACGACTCATGAGATTGACTCTTGATTAGGGGAGAGCAAAGTTGTCATGTTCTATGGTTGTCAGAAACTAAATCCCTTCTTGTCTAATCAGGGGAGTTAATTCCTTCCTTGAACATTCGAGAAAGTTTCTAGCAAACTCTGAGGTTAGCTGGCAAACCCAAAAATTAAGTCTAGTATCGACAGTAGTAGACCTAGTTAACGTCTGGCCTAGGCCTTTACTGCTGTAGGTACTATTCCAATGCGCAGAGCCTATTGGGAAGATAGGAACTACACTACATGGCGCCCAACGTGTTTGGAAAGGGCGATAAAACTAACGTAAGACATTTAGAGTAACTCAGTCGTGCTTTCTCACTCAGACCCCTTTTCCCAAATACTCCAAAGACGTCTGGAGTGGGTGAAAGGTTATTATATCCTCCAAAACCTCGCAGGAGGGAACTCCTATGTATGGTTTTTGGTCTAGTCAACGTTGAAGGATAAAACAGTTCCAGAATATTGTGCATCTAATCTCTGTTTCCATAAGAAACCTGATCTGCAAATAAAAATAATACCATCCTGTCAGTAAAATGGGAGACAGTGATGGAGAAAGAGAGGCAATTAGATTAGCTACTGAAATAGCAGATGCTGATGCTACCATGCAAGCAGCAGACGCGGATATAATACTCATTCCGGTCATTAAAAGGAGATCTATAACCTTAAAACTTATAGAAAATGGACTGACACCTAGAGGTGGCACAGTCATATTCGTAATTGAGGCACACGAATATCGGCAGACAGAGGTATACTATACATGGATACATTTTCCAGCAGCAAATGCTGTAACAAAGTACTTCCACTATTACAAAGTAGAGGAACCTCCTGAAACGTACACTCCTTTCGAGGAGGTGGAAGTACCACTCAAATTCCAAGAGCATTTGCTCTTATTTGATGGCGCCCTAATACATAACAATCACATTACAAGGCTCGGTCCTTTAGGAAGACCAGGAGCAACGTGGCCGGTCTTAGCCGGATACACACCACATCCAGACATCGAAAGAATGCCTGCAGCAGAGCTGTTAATACAGCTAAAACAACTACTAAAAATTCACAGACAATTAGTTCAGTATGTAATGCGGACTTCAACAATTCAGCCAGCGATTAAACTTCCACAGCTGACCCCTCACCAGGGGAACACAAATAAAATTACACCACAGAACATCCAATCCTGCCTAGGTAAAGTTCCAGCTAAACGGGAACAGATACCATTCTGGTTGGCACAGAAAATTACCCAAATAGAGGCGGTGTTTCCTGACACCACCCCATTAGAAAAACACAGGATTCTGACTATATGTCTCCCAATGGGAATCGCACCATACATTGAGGACTGTGACACTTGGGGTACAGTCTTTGCTTCCATCTATACAAAAACGCACGGTGTTCCATCCATTTCGGTAATACCAGATGTGCTTAAACAAATTCAAGATGAATACGGTCCAGAACCTGCTTTAACTCTTGGTATGAAATTACTAAAAGACTTCAAACAGGTTTCGGCTATATTACTAGCCAACATAAAGGGTGAAGCAGCAAACGTGGCGATCCGCCAGAGGTTAAAAGAGACAGATATAGCAGACCAACCAGCTGAAATTGCCAGAATCATAGAAAATCCTATGAAGAACTAGGCAGAGATAGTCTAGGTGGAATACCAGTAAAACCGCAACTGACTACAAGTCCAGAAAAAATGTTTTTTAATAATAATAATAATTCACCAAAAAAGAACTGGGATGGGAACAAACAATCCAATCCTAAAGAAAAGAAATTCCAGTCCAGAGGAAGGTCTCCTAGGCGAAGAGAGAAATCTCCAAACCTGAGACAAAGGTCACCCCAGAGTGACCCCTCTGGGAATAGATATAACCTTAGAAATAGGGATAATATTAAAAAACCTGATAGATATCAAGACATTGATACACGTCCCTCTCAATCTTTTCAGAATTCCTCGCAGAAATCGGAAAGAAGAGGACGATCAGAAGAGCACGCCAAGTCCAAAGACAAGGAACCTGCTCAACTGAAAAAGAAATTACAATTTCCAAAAAAGAAGGTAGCCAGTATCAAGGTAGTTAACAATGCCGAGAATACTGAGGACACAACTGAAAAACGGAGAGTGGGCTCAGACAATGCTAGACAGCGCAGCAGAGGTGAGCATAGCTCGCAAAGTCCTTATGAATCATCTGGAGACAGTGGACACGAATGAATACCTTCAAGTGGAAACTGCAGATACCAGAGTTAGCAAGCCCCACAAAATATACGAGATAACATTACGTATAGAGGGAGATAAGACTAGGAAAATAAGGGGACTATTTTGGGATAACCTATCCAAGGGCTATGACATCCTTCTAGCTGAAAAAGACTGGCCACCAGAGTTTGTCAGGGAGTGCCCTCATGGCGAAGAAGTAATTATGCCTGCCTTCTCGAATCAAATACCGATTCATAAAAAATACACACTTGCTAGAAAGTGGGCAGTGGCCTTAGCACCTGCTTTATACAAAAATCATGTAGGATGGGATGAGGACTCTCCTCCTCACAAAATCCAGCTAAAATCACAACCAACTGCACAAAGGCAGTACCCAATTAAGCAAGAAGCTAAAAAACAAGTAAATGAAATACTAGATCAGCTAGAATACCAGGGGGTGATTGAAACTTGCACCTCACAAATGAACAATCCTTTGTTTCCGGTCTCCAAACCAGACAATTCATACCGTCTAGTTTTGGATTACCGACACCTTAACACATGTTGCAAAACTTTTGCAGTGCAAAACTCACACAGTGCTGCACTAATGAATAACATAGTGCGCAAAAAATACAAAACAACCTTGGACATCTCCAATGGATTCTTTTGTCAAAACATAGCACCAGAGAGCAGATATTTAACAGCTTTCTCAGTAAATGGCACTCAAAAACAATTCTGTCGGTTAGCCCAGGGGTACAAGAACAGCCCGGGGGTATTCTCAGCGAGAGTAACAGAATTACTACAACTATATGATGATGAAGCATTATCTTATGTCGATGACATTTACTTAACAGATGATGACTTGGAGACTCACTTGAAAAGAGTGAACACCATAATACTTGGTTTCGCTGCAGAGGGTTACAAATTCAACTTCAAAAAGTCCAGAATTGCCCATCTGACAGTCCTATTCTTAGGATATGAGCTATCAAGTGAAGGTAAAAGCCTGGCAGACAATTTCCTAGAGAAATGTGCCGTTATCCAAGCTCCTAAAACACTAAAAAACCTACAGTCAATTCTAGGCTTCCTAAATTTCGGAAGAACATACATTGCAAATTACGCAGAAAGGGTCAAACCCCTTTATGATCTAATTAAACCAGACTTTAAAAGATCCAGTTGGACTCAAACACACACAGAAATTTTGAGATCCTTACAAACAGACATGCTAATTAAGACAAAATTAGAAACCCGTGATAATACACGCAACCTTGTGATCCGAGTCATCCCAGGGAGATGCGGATTCACATACCTGACCTCTAATGAGGGAGAAAAGGTACCAATTGCATTCAAATCACATTTGTACACAAAAGCTGAACAGAGATTCAGCAACAAAGGAAAAATTGTTCAAGCAGTTCAAACCGCAATAGCTAGAGAAAAAGACATAGCTGACGGTAGACATATCACAGTCAGAACAGCTGAATCAGCCTTTGAGGCATTAACAACACCGTGTAATTTACCATCAACAACATTGGATCCAGAATGGATACAATGGGTGAATTCAATCACAACGGACAAAGTATGCTACTACTTTGATCCAGAACTAGAAGAATTAAAAAATCTAAAATATGAAAAGACGTATCCCCTGCCAATCGACATTCTGCCTCTACGACATTACGCCTGTGTAATCTATACAGACGGACATGCTCAACCCTCCGTTTGGGGAGAACATGCATACAATCCCACATGTGAGATTACAAAAGAAGTGTGGCGCGGAGGTAAACTAAGACCTCTATTAACAAAATCACACTCAGTAGAAACTAATTCAGAACTACAAACTGAAATAATAGCTTTGAAAATGGCGCTAGATAATGCGGATCGCGAATTCCCGACACTTATAGTGTCAGATTCATATTTCTGCGTCAAAGCATATAACAAGGATTTGCAGACATGGATTCAGAACGGTTACAAAGATGACACAGATGCACCAATAAAGCAGAGACTGCTCTGGGAACAAGTAGCTCTTTTGAAAAAAGAACTACCAAAGACTCACGTGACACACTCACTGAGTCACCAGCGTGATGGCGTTCACGTTGTAGGGAATTCATTGGCTGAAACAGCCGCAGCGGCAGCCAGTAAACCGGCTCCCGTAGATCGAAAAAAGCGTACATTAAAATACATTGACGGCGAAACAGTGCTGGCGGTGAAAACGTCATCAAAAGGCGACTGCTCAGCGTTACCGATCAATTATCCACTCAATTATACATACATAATCGATGCAAACTCCGTCCCTTTTGCTCGAATCCCTGGAGTGGGGGATAGAGTGATTCCAAACATGGACAGGAGAAACTTGTTAATCGCAGACGCACACATGGGCGAGGGTCTCAGACACCTTAAATTAAAAGATTCTCTGGAAGAATTACAATCACGGTACTGGTGGCCAGGCATGAGCCTGCACTACACCATGTTTGTAAAAAACTGCCCAAACTGCAACAGAGATCGCAGTGGGGAGAGAAGCAGTTTAATACCTCGTCGTATCAAGGCAGATAATATTACCAACAAAAAGAATGGCTTGCGATTAACATACACAGGCTAGTTCCACTTATAATGTAGATCCACAGCACACGGCTGACGCCAGAACTGTTATAAAAGATTTGCGAGTCTTTATCGGCACATACGCAATTGGCATTCTGCATTCGGACAATGGTCCTGCTTTTAGCTCTCGGGCTTATAAGGAGGCCATGGTCAGCATGGGCGTGCAATTGCGGTACTCTTGTCCATTTCACCCTGAGGGGAACGGAATTGTTGAAAGAAAAAACCGTGACATAAAGCAATCTATAACGGCAAAGACATTAGGTTCGGGAGCTGGGTGGGTCAAACATCTAATAAGTGTCCAACGTAGTCTAAATAACTTGCCAAGAAATTCTCTGAAGGGATTCAGTCCGTACGAATTATTATTCGGAACTAGGATGTTGATCTCTGACCTTGATAGTCAGACTTCAGTGGTAATAGAAAAAACCTTTGATGTCAAAGACCGTTTGGATATTTTGCAGGACTTAAACAAAACAAGAAAAGACCTGAGCAACATACAGTTGAAACAACAGCCAACATCCACTGAAGAATCACCACCTGCCCCAGCAAGACCTGTCTGGATTCCAAAAGTCGGGGATCTAGTCAGGGAGAAGATCGCGGTAAAGAAGGAATTTGGGCCTTCTTACAGAAAAGCAGTTCCTGTCTTGTCTGTCAACGGGACAAGATCAGTTGTACTACCGCCACTTGCTGGAAAAAAGGAGAACCGAGTTGTATCCATCGACCTGGTAAAACCACAACATGTGGCCGATAACAAACAGTAGGCCAAGTGGACTCCCAATAAGTAGCAGAACACCAAGGTTTGCTACCAGTACAGAGGTCCTAACAAAGAGGCTCATCACATTCGAAACGCCTAAAGAAGAACAACAGGGACTATGCAACAATGCAATAGAACTCAGACCTCTGAAAACCCAAATAAGGACATTTAGCAGAGACACACCAATCTACAATGAAGTTCCAAGTGAAAATGCAAGAAACAAAAATCCTGAACCAATTGGAACAATTGACAGAACTGCATCTGGTTACTTCATCAACTTCGATGATTCCTCTGAAGGTTTCAGCGAACAAAAGACACAGCCATCATCAAAATCCTTTAAAGACAAAGCTAAGGAACTTTTGAAACAACTGAAAGAAACATATCTGGTTACTCCATGGATTGAATTTTGGGTGGGTTTTGGTGCATTTATCCTCATACTTTGGCTCATCATGGTATTTACCTTGGGACGCTTCATTGAGGGAAAATATGCTAAAATGGACACAGCAAGTCAGAACATCAACTTGGTCCTCAAACCACACACATCTTCACACGTCGAGAAACGAGAACTTTCTTCAGAACTTTCTTCAGCCAACTTCACAGCAATTCCAATACCTGGTGGGGTAGCCTGGGACAACACTGACTATGAAATTTTTGGTCCGGTCGAGATCCTGAAATATCCACACCAAATCAAGATCTCCTTGAGTGATTTTGCAAAACCAAACTCATTTGCTGATGATTGGGACTTTGAAAGTATAAACAATATGATGTCTGACTTAGTAATGTCTGCTAAATTTACAAAACATGATTATTTGCAAGGTTCTACAAATTATGATAGTATGTATTGCTATAACCATTATGGTAACCATTTCTTGCATAAATCTGCACAACCTAGAAATGTTTTAAATTATAATCAATGGGAACATTGTGCTACACCTCCAAAAGGGAGCTCTAGAACCGTTTATGACAAATATTCATATTTTTCAGGTTTTAACATAACTAATGCTGAAACATTTTATTACAAATTGTCAAACAAGACAGGGATGAAAACCATGATAACCAACACAAAATTGATATATTCAGATTCATTCTTTGAAAAAATGAATACTTTTGGATTTGATTATTGGGACAAAAATGTTGATTTGAAAAGTGTTTGGGGTACAAAAGAATGGCAAGTACAGGGTATAGAAGCTTTGTTTAGAGCCTGCATGATCCCAGAACAAATGATATTTTTAAATGACACTGTTCAACAAACCACCTGTCTTGGCTTAGCCAAAATCAAAGATTTAAATAACCCGTCTATTCCAAAGCCAACAATGTTTAGCAATAGCTCTGAAACAGATGAAGAAATAGACATAAACCATATACTTAACCAAAACAGAACACATCCTGATTGGAAACAATGGTTGATCTGGCCCACAGATACAAATCACTGTCAAGATAGATTCCTGAATAAAACACAGGGTTTCAAAATGACCAGGCCAGACCCTAGATATCCCCAAAGACATCACCCAGGGATAATAACAACCTACAGTGTGGGCAAATTATGCCTTCAATGGCTACAGTCTTCCACACTGCCTGAAATTAAGCAACACCTAACTTTACTTACTGATGGTGCTGACTTGCGTGATTTCATACTGGGACCACGCAAACAGCGTCAAAAGCGTTTCATAGCAGCCTCTGTATATGCAGCATACAATGAGGCCTGGAAGGTTACTCAAATTGAAACAGCAGAGAGAATACGTGAAATTGATCGTATTAATTTGGAAAAATCACTTTCTGTAGTGGACAATGGGTTAATGACTCTGTCCTCCAGAATTTTTTCATTGGACAGCATTGTGTCTTCAGCAATCGATATATTATCGCAAGACTTACTGTTATTACAACATGGTCACAATTGCGCTCTATTGTACAGCTTGGCTGGACGTTACAAAATCTGCGTTCAGGCTATGTGCCTTGGCGTTTAATCAACACAACGTCACTATTCCAAATCTTTAACCTTACTGATAGACAAATCGGTATGGCGCAGAAGGGTGCTGATTATACAATCTTGAGCATTGAAAAACTAGAAAGATTACCGATGACAATGTCAGAACGACCTGTCAGTGAATGGATAATCCACGGAATCATAAATATTCCAATCTCAACCTTCAGGTTTCAATACTGCCAAAAATATATACAGGCTGGCATGTACGAGAAATTGGGAAAGGGGTACCTTAAAACAACTTGGAACCTGCCCTATTCACATGCATGTGTCAGTAATAAAGGACAGAAAGTGTTTCTTAGTGGCAACAATTGTGCTATGTCACTAAGCGGCACGCTTCTGTGTAACGGAATTAGTTTGCACGGAGCCTGTGAAGGGAATTCATACAACCTTTCATGTCACCAGCAAGGCGCACCTGCAACTGAAATAGAACCATTCTTTCAAAGACTCTATAATGGGAGTTACATTCTTATTGTAGACCGCAGATGTTGTAGTCTTATGCCCGGGACTCCTTATCTCGTCACCACGAAGGCGAAGGTCAAGTGCTGTGGACGTTCTTTGTTCCCCAGCTCCTTACCAGACAGGGAGGCAAGGGCATGGCCCGGTTTGAAAATTACTTCTATTCGAATAGATACTTTAAGCAGAATGAAAACAGTGCTTCTACAGACGCCTACAAGGCTCACGTCATCAAAAGAAACATATGATCTACAAGTCGCAAGGACGACTGCAGAGATACATACATTATTATCGACTAATTCCCCCGTACATTTCGCGGAAATCCTGAGCGAAATCTTAAATATTTCTGATACCACTGGGGTCTCAAAGGTATTTAAGACAGTATTTTCGATGGCATTAACACCATTCAAAGCCATACTGGGTATTTTTCCAGATTTCGTCCATTCGATTTTTGGCGGACTTCCCCTGATCCTGGGACTAATTGCAGGAATCCTATTCCTAGTCCTTATTTTTCGTTATGGCAACCCATGTCACAGATCAAACTCTCGCGACAATGGAAGATACGATCCTAGCCATTGGATACCGGGACCGGATATCAAAAATCCTGGGACTCTCCCGGCTTAGAGACCTAAACATGACTTGGTTTCTATCATTTCGACCAATGTGGCAAAGGTGTGTTTTACCTGTACTAAGGTGTCTGCTATGCGGAGAAGAATGCGTGTTAATATCAATGGGGGCGTAGGAACATCCCACGCTGAATCTTGAGGAGCGCCAATGGGCCTTGGCCTCTAGATTGTCAAACGTTACTGCAGTTTAAAGTTGAATATATCTTTATTCCAATTATATCGTCATTGTAGTATATTTGAACATCATATAATCAATTGTAGATTAGTCATTGGAATCGACATTTGTGTTACAATCCTTTGAAATTCCCGTAGTTAATCCCAATGCATTTCGGGACATGGAGTCCCTTCATCAGGGGATCTAATGAGGAGATAAACATCGTATTAGGGCGGACACAAGGATAGGGCTCATCTAACACCCGTGGGATTAAAGAAATAAGAAAGTGAGTATGTCGCGTGAACCAAATCCAGTTACTTGTTATATGGTCCATTCAAAGTCAGGGTGATGTTAACATGCAGGTGGTTAAGACATAAAAAACATAAAAAACATAAAAAACATAGGCTACAAAAATCTGAAGTCGGGTGAAACGAAATAAAGTTGAAGTCTAACGGGAATCTCTGTGGAAAGCTCCAGTGATCGTGAAGGTAGACACACAGTTACAAACCAGGATGGAAACCGGGTGCACGAACCCACCCAAAGTCGGAACCAATATGGTGAATAAACAAGGGTGCTCAAGGCGCAACGAATTCTGACGGACCCAAAAGTCCGGTGTAAAGTGCCTGCTGGGACTCACCAAAGGGTCGGGCGTGTAGTTAGTAATCTGGCGTTTCCGCGTTCTGTGAAGCTACTGGCGTGTTGTGACGGTTAATAAAGTAAAAAACGGACTAGCGAAATGTAAACGGGCACGCTAAACAAAAACATAGAAAACGGACTTGGGTAGAAGTATTACGAGTGAAAGGTGGCGGATCATCTCAGTGTTACTGCCCATGTAAATGATGAACAACTTTACATGAAATTATTGTCAGATCCCACACAAGCATTTTCAAAAATTCTGAAAACCATCCTTGACAAGGCTCTAATCATGGGAACGCTTTCCCAAAAAGATCTAAAATATTTGATTCAACCGCATCCTAAATGCCCCAGCATTCACATGCTGCCCAAAATACATAAGTGTCTACAACAACCACCTTTTAGACCGATTGTCTCGACCAAAATTTCGATTCATGAACCTATTGGGAAATTTGTTGACATGTACCTGCAACCACTTGTAAAAGATATGTCCACCTACATACGTGATTCCACGGACTTCTTGAATAAAATGAACCAAGTGACTCTGCTTCCTAACATCGAATACACTTTAGTCACAATCGATGTATGTGCATTATACACATCTATACCCCACAAAAGAGGCATAGATGCCCTTCAACTTAGACTTCAACTTTATTTCGTTTCACCCGACTTCAGATTTTTGTAGCCTATGTTTTTTATGTTTTTTATGTTTTTTATGTCTTAACCACCTGCATGTTAACATCACCCTGACTTTGAATGGACCATATAACAAGTAACTGGATTTGGTTCACGCGACATACTCACTTTCTTATTTCTTTAATCCCACGGGTGTTAGATGAGCCCTATCCTTGTGTCCGCCCTAATACGATGTTTATCTCCTCATTAGATCCCCTGATGAAGGGACTCCATGTCCCGAAATGCATTGGGATTAACTACGGGAATTTCAAAGGATTGTAACACAAATGTCGATTCCAATGACTAATCTACAATTGATTATATGATGTTCAAATATACTACAATGACGATATAATTGGAATAAAGATATATTCAACTTTAAACTGCAGTAACGTTTGACAATCTAGAGGCCAAGGCCCATTGGCGCTCCTCAAGATTCAGCGTGGGATGTTCCTACGCCCCCATTGATATTGTCTCCAATCTGTTCTCTCACTAGCCGGGAGAGATACATTCCTGAGGCGCCCAAAAAAGCGAAGAAAAAGCTCATCGCGTAGTACCATTGGATTACATATCAAACCCTTTGGTGTGCCACACCACCACTCTGTTTTGTACAAGAATGCGTGTTAGACACCTGTCTGACGCTACAATCGGATGCGCCAGTGGATGCAGATACACTGTTGGTTCCTACCAAGGTTCACGCACTGTGCTGCCCTCAAAGGCTGCCAATTCTGATGACGGCATTCCTGGAATCTTCACCACTACGATTGAAGAGTAGTGAAGTTCAAGATGAAAGCAACATCGAACAGGTACGACCTTCTGTCAGCAATGCAAATCAGAATGTCAATGGAGACAATCATGCGCACGAATGCATGGTTACCCCTATTTCCGACTTAGTGGAACTTTCCCATGAAGCTGTTGACAGTTTTTTCGAAAGCCTGAATGATATGATGTTCTCTCCGGAACAGAAATAGAGACTTTTGAGTAAACTCGCACACGGCGTTCCCTGAATTCGGCCTTCAACTTTTAAAAAAAATAAAGTCACATGAACAATTACAATCCAGTTCACGGACAGCAACTTTTTTCAGCAAGCCCCTTAAAATATTTTTCTATATATTTTTTCCCCGGGACACTGATCTTCTGCTTAAAGTAAGAAACTATTCCTAGAGAACTAAGATTTCTATTTTTAGATACTTTATATAGACTTTAGCTGCCCGCTGGTATGTTCACAAATATTTTATTATGTGATGAAATGGTCTCGACTTTCCTTTCTGTATAGCTATATTAAGAGCCATTTCATGTGTATTTCTCATATACCAAAAAGCAATAATGCATTACAATGCGTGTTTACTTTTGCATTTAATTCATAGCTTAAGTGCATACAATATATATGACTGCAATTTTTCAGTATATTTGAAAATTTCGAAATGCATTTATGTATTTTGGGGTGGTAAGGTATACACTATACTCTATAGTATGTTGTACTATGTTATACTATGCATAGATTAGTAGATATGACCATAGTTAGCGTGGAGTGGGTGTCGTGTATTTCTATAGGTTCTGAATCGATCCCCCTATTCCTGACCCTATTCTGGTTAAACTACCTAGCTAGTTAACTAACAGTCAGCCCATGAGGCAAGAAAACCCCCATGATGCAGATACCGTTATCTGACGCAGTCACACTACGGCACAGGAACGTGTTATCTGATTAGGTCATAACGCTTGAGATCTAATTAGACAAGCGACATTCCTCCAGCCCCTGATAAGGCATACGACGTTCTCATAACAAATCAAACCTATGACAACCTGGAAAATCCGTGCGGCCATTGTTTTGATTTCACAGAGAACTTTTGCAAAAGAATGTGCTAACGAGCAAGTCGTATGACATCTTTATTGACGTACCTATGTCCATCCTTACGTCAATCTCGGCACCTTTAAGGTATAAATATTGCCGACCTTGCCCTATGCAAACACACGCGTGGTGACAAGACGGAGCAGCCATACTTGCCGAAGCCGAGAGCAGAAGCAGACCCCGCAGGCAGCAGCCCCGCCTTCCTGACGCGCTGAGAGACGCGCTGCTATCTCAAGCCGAGAGACCCAGCACCGGCGCTTCTGGGCAGCCCTCGCAGGCAGCCTGGAATATCGAGAGCAGAGAAAGAGATACCATTCCTCATTCATCCTAACTTCCAGGTACAGAACTGAATAACCCCTCACAGAGAATTCTTTAGTTATTCACTTGGCAAAAACAAACTTAACTTAAAACTGTAACTTTCTATTCCCGCCCACGCATTAGACTTAGGTCAGGTACACGGGGTAGGCGTATTTAGAAACACCAGTTGAGTACGTTTAGTCAAATGTATATATGTATGTAAATATATTTTAATCATTTTTAAACATCATATGGCTCAGAAACCATATCAATGTTTTTACAGTATTATTTTATACTATTGCTTTTAATGTATGCACTTTACTTAACTATAAGTATTGCAATAATATCGATCCATTTCTCTTGTACGAGAAAAGAGACTGATCAATAAATAACACCTTTTATTGAACACGCCCGTCTCTTCCTTCTCTCTACATTCTGATGAGACTAAGAATGCATGTACTGACTGAGTAAAATAATTGCCTTGTGCTCACACGACTCATGAGATTGACTCTTGATTAGGGGAGAGCAAAGTTGTCATGTTCTATGGTTGTCAGAAACTAAATCCCTTCTTGTCTAATCAGGGGAGTTAATTCCTTCCTTGAACATTCGAGAAAGTTTCTAGCGAACTCTGAGCTTAGCTGGCAAACCCAAAAATTAAGTCTAGTATCGACAGTAGTAGACCTAGTTAACGTCTGGCCTAGGCCTTTACTGCTGTAGGTACTATTCCAATGCGCAGAGCCTATTGGGAAGATAGGAACTACACTACAATACATCTCACAATGACAACCTGATTCGAGATGATAGTAACAATGGCCTTTTCAGCAGATCTCCCCCACCACTTTTCTATCCAACCATGCCTGCTTAGAACCACAATACTTTAAAATAAATATTGGGTTTGACAACCCAGTGCAGCAACCAGCTAATTAGTCTATGATCAAAAGAAGCAACATAAAAGGACCTGCAGAGCTGCTCAAAGCTGCTGACTTGCTGAAAACGCTAAACTGCACGTCTGTCTCTCACACCTCTTCATCCACCATACTGCTAAGCACTGCGACTTACAAACACGATACCCACACCTCAGTGGTCATCACGCATGACGTGGAATGCTTTCCCGCATAGAATAAAAAAAACAAAGCAAACACCTTCCAACCACACACCCTGATCTTGTAAACAAGTGTTCAGTGCCCCACAAAGGTGTAGTAAGTGCTTTATAAATGCTGCACTAAAATACAGTCAAATAAAAACCATGTGATCCCATTAAGGGTCAAAGAGGTCTTGAAGTCCCTGCAAAGAACTCTGGCATTTTGATGAATCAAAGCCGATGTCAAAGACACACGAGCAAAGTACACTTTGATTTTTCATTTCAACTATTCAGAGAGGAAACAGCAATGGTTGTCCATTTGTTTTCAAATGAGTCTAACTGTGGCACAATTATAGAGATGATATGTTGACCGTGTTTACCCTAGGGCTTTTTGATTTAATTTAGCAATATCGACTGTTGACAATTCAAGAGCCACAGTGCCCTGATGCGTGAATTGTAAGCAGGCAGAGTACACCGGTAAAAATAAAATCAATGTCATTACACTCGAACTGGAAAGAAGCCTCTTTTTTTACAGAATGTTCTTTTTGAAAGAAAGTGCTCGAGGGGGGGATACTAACAAAGTTTTACCAGGCCACAGTGCCACGCAATGAGGTCAAAATACATTTAAAATATTCAAAACCCAAGTGTCCCTTAAAAGTAACAGGTGGACGTAACAAGAGGTACATTACACATTTCTTCCTAGGGTTGGATACATAATTCCCCACTGTGGTCCGACCATAGTGGAGAATATTATGTGTCAAACTGAGGCACAATCTGCGTGCATTCATACAGCGAGCATATGTTAGGTACATTTATCCTTGGGATTAAAAAGGACTATTGTGCTATGTAAAACTCACTCCAAGAGCTGAATGTATATCCTCTGAACACGGTATATTGCCCACTCAAAAGGAAGAGTAGCACCCGAAGGATTTTTGGGGCCCTGGGCGTGTGCGACATTTCACAGCCGTATGAGTGACACTTTATTGCAAGAAAGACAAAACATTTTTGACCCTGTAAGACAATGAGCTACAAAAATGACCCCCTTTCATTCAATGTAGTGGTCTAGATATGCCCTTAAAAGAGATCAAAATCTTTCAAGTGGTTTTTAACAGCACTACTTCGGGAAGGGGGACTGATGAAATAACTGAACTGTGATTTTTAAAGATTAAACTTGGGTTTGTGTCCTCTGTCATTAGAAAATTCTAAAATACTTAATGCAATGTGGTGACGAAAATTGAGGAATGCGGTGTACAGCAGACAGGAGGAAGACAATGTTGCTGTTCTCTTGCAGGCCAGTGCAATCGATAAGTGTGTGTTAATCTTCCCTTTCATACTGTCCTTGAAGTGCAAAGGTACTGCTTCAAATCTTGGTGCAGGGTAAAGTAGCAGTGTTTTACCGAATGCAACTTCAGATCACAGAAACAAATGCCACCATTAGGGCCTGATTCAGAGGAATAGCTGACCATTCTTCAGAGAGGTTAAAATCCGATACCACAGGGTTAAACAGCACCCATTCAGAGTTTTTGTGGACTTACATGCAAAATTTGGTGCTTAGCACACCAAAATCCATGGTACGGTAAATACCGTACTCTTTTCTCCTGTTAAATTTCAGCAGATTTGATCTTCCGAAATGTACCCAAGGGTGAGGTACTATCACACCTGGTAATTACACGGTGACGTAAATACCACCCATTTCGGGATACCGACCTTTGCGCAAACTGCTTTTTGCGTAGGGGTGGTATTCGGAATTCTATGGGCAGAAAACACAAACCAACTTGGAATCAGGACCGTAGGGTTGTATGCCGCACCCTCCTGGCTGAGGTAAAATGAAAAGAATGCTAAGTTGAACACCACAATTTTCCACCTTCTATGGTGACATATAGGGAGCCAACAGAACACAGTAGCTTACCAGGATCAGCGGGGGACAATGTAGCCAGTTTAGTTTGCCCCACACTTTGTCTGCTTTCCCCCTCCCATTCTCACCCTCCATGCTCTTATTGCTGTTCACTCGCTTCTCCTTTCTCCTCTCAGGCTGCTTTTCCACCTTATCTTCCAACCTCCACTCTGATTTTTTGCTATGCCATCCCCTGTCCTGTCTCACACTGCCCTGCCTGTCCACTTTTCATCCTTCCCTTTTGTTCTCTCCCCACTATTCTCCTTTCACCTGTCTTCTCTCTGCCCACTTTACTCCTCTTCTCATCGTATCCTTTGTCTCTCGACTTTCCCAGTTTCTGAATTTGCCTCCCTACTAGCTTTCATTTCCCTCTATTGCCCATCTTTTACTCTCTCTCCTCTATCTTCACTCTCCTCTTGGTGTCTGCTTTCTTTCTCCCCTCTCTTTTCTTGTTCTACCCTCTCCCTTGATTTACTTCCTCCTTACTCTCCTCCTCCTCACTCCTTTACTCTTCATCTGAAGCACTGAAGGAGTTTCCTCTTCATACTCCAACATGGCTGAATAAATGCTTCATGTACTTTGGCAACAAACTGCTGTCGCATAAGATCGATGACTAAAAACAAAACATGCAAAACTGCTTTTTAATTCGTTTTTTTAAAGCAGCTGGGCGTGGAGCGGAAGCAGTGGACAATGGAGGGTGGGCAGTAGAACTGTAAGCAATACAGGGGAGAGAAGGCAACAAAGGGGACGGCGGGGGTCAGATACAACTCGGAGGAGCACACAGGCGGTGCAACAGGGACGTAGTGCGAAGAAGCACATGTGGACAGGCAATAGCACAAAGGGGAGAGAAGTACACGAGGCAGCTCGAAAACACATGCACTCTTTGTCAGTACTCTCACAAAAAGAAAAAAAGTAGTTCCCTGACATGGAGCACAGACACTAAGCAAAAACATACATGGTTAAGATGCAATGCTCCATGGGAAGAATAAACACAAGACTGACAAGCTGGGACACGAATAAGAAGCAGGCAAATGAGAGTGACAAGGAAAGTCGACCAATGTTGGGCAATGGGCGGGCTTCAAGATCCTCTATGTTCATGGTAAGCCATAATGTGTCTTTTGCACAGAACCCACATTTGCTGTCTAGTGTGATCAACCCAAAACATGAAATCCACCCTGAACTGAAAGAACTTCTTGGTCTCTCCACAGTCAACAAGCCCAACAAAACGCCTTTCTGTACTTAAAGGCACTGAGCAAGCTTAGAACTGTGCTAATTGAATGATACAAAAGAAATGTATTAGTCTCTCACTGTTCATTTATATGATTTTTGAAGCGCACTACTACATAAGGTGTGCGACGCCCACAATCAAGACATGCTCTCGCAATTTTCAAAGTAATAATTTTTTAACATGTTTCCTTATCTGTGCCATTCATAGTACTTTCAGTAGCCCGATACTCTTCCAAATGTATCATAAGCAATGGATAATAATCAATTAGCCCCGAGCTGTTTGATGGAGGACTGAGACACCTAAGGGAGGACTGGGACACCTAAGGGAGGACTGAGACACCTAAGGGAGGACTGAGACACCTAAAGGGAGGACTGAGACAGCTAAATCTAGAGAGTCCTATATTTACTTTCACAAAGGCCAGAGGACTCCGATCACCTGGGGATGTGCTGTGGATTCAAATGGATTCTAAAGCACCGGACTGTACCCAGCATACGATGAGGCGTGCCTCTACTCTGTGTCTCAAGCGTATGCTGCAGCAAACATACCAATAGTTCCCGCTTCAGGTAGGAGGCTCCTGATTTGTGAAGCTAAAAATGGCTTTATTTTGGCTGTCTCCACCTGAAATTGCGTCCGCTTCAACAGAAGTCAATGGGGGAAATACATTCTCCTGATTCTTTTTTTTAATCCTCCCACTTTCCTCGGACCTGGGGATCTGGGTTCGAGTCTCGGTAACGACGCCAAAACCTCCTGTGATTCTGGGCAAATCACTTGATCTCCCGTGCCTAAAATGAAAGTAACTGGAAACGTAAAAATGTAACGTAACTGGAAAATATGTAAAGCGCTCTGAAACCTGATTCGGTGCGGGTCTAGTTCGCGCTATATAAAACTCTGCAAAACAAAAACAATACGTCGATGTTTAGTGGGCTAGTGCATGATACCCCCCGTTTGAAACTGCAGCTTTATTTGGCAGATTGGTGTCATCACAAATAAATGTCACTTTACAACTGGCATTTTCGCAGCTAAAGGCAAAAAATCGACACACTGCTCAGCAGATTTTCACCATTCCATATAGTGATAGATCACATTTTTCTCTTTAATTCTTTTCCCATCTAGACCCATATCTTCTCTTTCTATGTGTGCACTTGTTTAGCTAGACAGTCACCTCGCCTCCGGAGTAAGAGAAATGAAGTGACACGAGCAGGACTGAGGGGTAAAGAGAACAGTGCAGGGAGAAAGCTGGAGAAAGGGGAGAAGGATGACGGAAATAAGAGAGTAGTGAGAGGTGAGTTAAAGCGGATGAGTTGAAATCCAGATGCAGGTACAGAGAGATGACAGAGAGAGGAGGCAATGACAGAGAAAAAGAGTTAGAAGCTGAGCAAAATGTAGCAAGGAAGAAGCAAGGCAGTGAGAGAGACAGGTAGAGGGAACAGAGGTAGAAAGAGAGAGAGGAGGTGTTTAGGTAAGGTAGGAAACAAACTGAAAAATTGCAAACGTTGTGCGAGCAATGAGGTAGTGAGAGATGTGAGGTAGTGAAATAAGGGAGTGAAGAGGAGGGTGAGGTACACGGAGAAGGAATACAGGGAGGTGAGAAGGAAAGTATAGAGAGTGGTGAGAAAGAGAGAGGAAATGGGGATGGGAACAGCGAGGTAGAGATGTACTTTTCTGTTTTGGCCAACAGGTTTAACTACCTGGCTCGGCACTCTTTATCAGGTAAGAAAAGTGACTAAACCTTTCCTGTTAATCCTCAACAGCGGGTATCTGGCTATGCTTCTCTTGGGGAGTGTAGAGGTGGATCGGGGAGTGGGGGTGTTAACAAGCCACCTGTCAATCCGTTGCAACTGCACTGCCAAATAATAGAGAACCAAATAAGGAAGCCCCTGCCCACTCTCACCTGAAGGAAGTCAGAGTATGTGCAAGGCCACCCTTTGTCAAGGACAGCCATATAATAATAATAATAATATACTGTTCAAGGTGCAGAACCATTTGTCTTGTCTTCACACAAAATTCCAAAAGCAAGGCAAAACAACCATTTTAACTAGAGCAATTTCCCCATTACTGACATACTAGGCGATCCCAAGAAGGCCATCATCCCTTCAATGCATCAGGGGCTCTGTATTCACGGTGTTCAGAGTAGAACGATACATGTGTGCCCCAGATATCAAAATGTGGACTTCCATATCGATTCAACTCACATGATAGGTGAGGAGGGATTTATTAACCTGAGCTGCTCAGGTTGGGTACACACAACATTTTCTCCAAATGACCCGGATGATGGGCACATTACTAAATTTTTCTAAGGCATCCTGCAACCAGTATTTCTTCTTCAACATTATGCATATATAATACATCATCCACACAAAGTGATAGTGCATGCCTGCACTCTGATATAGTGATATCAATAGTAGACTTTTATTGAGTTTTCAAGAGCATCCCATATCCCCAATACATTTTTGCAGTGCTGATTAAACAATTTTCAAATGTGTACATCAGAGGGACAGTACTGCATCTTTCTACTTATGTTCCAGGAAGTGAATTCACTTCTTAACATCTTGTGTTTGTTGTTGAAATAATTCCTGTGGTTCGACGTATCTTAGCAAGTGTGTCTTCAGTATTCTTTACTTTACCTGCCAATTTCCTTAAGTTGTTTCAAGGCAGACACGCACCCACCACCTCCGAATCAATTTTTTGCTCACGTGTCTTCCCAGTTTTGGTGATGGCATTTAGGATCTAGTCTATTTTCAGTTTCATAACAGCCTAATCAGACCACTGACCACACAGCCTAGCCCCTCTCAATGTCTGTGAGGGATCTTTCAGAGAGCTTGGCTCCTTTTCTATATGCTCCTCACTTTAACATCTCACAGTGCAGCAAGACTGGGTCGGCTGACGGCAGAACCCCAACACTGCCTGCCTTGTTCTGCAAGTCCAGCTGCTATCTTCCACCGGGCTGCAACAGCTCTTCCTGCAGCAGATTAAAGACTTCCTCACTCCAATATACTGTCTTCTCCATCATGCAATCCCGCTCCAGTCTCCACCAAGCTCAAGTTCGCTCAGAGCCCAATGGCAACTTCATCCATTCTTTTGTCATCAGGGAGCACGTCATGTGGCCAGGACCTAGGGAGCCGTCTTACCTCAAAAGGCATAGGGGCTCTTGAGCAAACAGCAGTCAAAGGCCTTAGAACCTAAACCACAAGCCACAAACCACTACACCTGGAACACGTTTTCCTCCTTTTCAATGTTGGGCCCACAACATGTCTGGTTGGCAGCGTTTTAAGCCGGATGTGAAAAGGATCGAATCTGGGCCATTAGAGCTCACTGAAAGAATGTACTAGTTGGCCATCTTGTTGGACGCAAGATGTCACCCTTGGTGATAAACCCACTGTTGTAGTCCACCTCCAAGATCACAGCAAATTAGGGGCCAGATGTATCAAGCTAAATTGTGATCACACATGCTGAAATTCGCAGAATTTCAGCGTTTGCGATCGCAATTTAGCTGTGTGCAATGTAGGTAAGTAAAAACCTACTCGCAAAATAAGGAATCGCACAAATTGTGATTCTCTATTTTGCGCACGCATTTAGAGAATCTCAATTTGCGATTCCCTAAATGCTATACAAGTAGGCATCGCAAATTGCGATATTGCTTTAAGGAATAGCAAATTACCACCAACTTCAAGTTGGTGGTAATTTGCGATTTCCCAGAAAAAAGCACTTGTTTTGCTTTTTACAAAGTGCCAGGTGGCACACATATATGCCCTTATGGCATGTATGTGCGCCACATGTGCACACATGCACATGTCAGGGGTGCAACAGGGTGTCCTTTTGGAACCCTTGCACCCTTGAAATTGCATGCGCAATTTACGAGTACCTACTGGGTAATTGCAATTTGCGCATGCAATTCCCAATCATTCCTATGGGCCTCTTGGCCCATAGAAATGAATGGGAAGTCATTCCTTAATTACAACTCGCAATTTGCGAGTCGCAATTAAGGAATGCGTAAGAATCGCAAAAAATCGCAGATTCCTATATTCATTGCATTTTGCGAGTCTATAATAGTGAATCTGTAAAATTCGCTATCATAGACTCGGAAAACTGTAATGTTGATACACCTGGCCCTATATGTGCTAAGTGCGGTGTATTAAGTAATAAGTAGTGACAGGTAAAGAACATAACTTGGTCAAAATCATGGCACGTAACTGTAAGGGGTTTTTCTTTCATATTTCTTACTTTCTTTCTTTAAGTCTTGTCTCCATTTTCTTTACCTCCTTCCTTCTTTCATTGCAGCTTCTTCTTGACTTTTTCTTTCATTCCATGCTCCTCTTTTATTCTTTTTAGGTTTTGCCTACGCAATGCGTACGAAGTACGCATGCGCTAGCAAAATCTAATGATATCTCTATGTCGGGTCGGGTATCCGCCCCCTCCTTCCATTGGCTAGCTCCATAAATGGAGGCTAGCCATTGGTAGAGGGCTCTGTCCGTCAATCCCAGACCAGATTCGGGGGCGTTCCCGAGAATTTTTCCCTTTTGGTGACGTCAGTCTCGGGAACGCCCCCGAATCTGTTCCGGCATTGACGGCACCCACCCTCAATACCGTCCCTTGCCGATTTTTTGGAGCCCCCTGGCAGGTGCCCACCCTGCCAGGGACATTGCCGCCTTTGAGCGAGTGCCACCTCGCTTTATATTTTAATTGAAGCCGGTGCCCACCCGGCATTGCCCCGTGTTTACACCGCCGCTGTCCGGCCTCCCGACCCCAGGGCCGCGCTGCGATTGGCCGCGACCCGGAAGTCAGGCAGGCCGGGGGCGGGACAAGCGGAAGTGCCGGAGAAGAAGAGCTCCAGCGCAAGG
This sequence comes from Lissotriton helveticus, assembly GCF_964261635.1. NCBI lineage: Eukaryota > Metazoa > Chordata > Amphibia > Caudata > Salamandridae > Lissotriton > Lissotriton helveticus. Next base: position 237,684,322 of record NC_136071.1, on the reverse strand, counting down.
AGAAGAAGCCGCCTGCCGTGTCCTTCCCTGGGCTCCCAAGTGAAGGGGGAGCCCCGGAGTTCTGGCCAGTCTCGAGGGAGGAGCGGGAGTCCTCCAGCCCCTGGCCGCCCTGTGTTGCGTAGGTCCCGCCCCCCCAGCGCGGACAAGGAGAAGGAACTGCGCCCACCGGCAGGACTCCATGGTCGAAGAGGAGCCCCGCCGCCGCCCGTGAGAGCATCCGGCCCCAAGAAGCGGGACCGGGTGAGGAAGAGCTGCAGCGAAGTCCCACCCCCCCCCCCAGCGCGGACAAGGAGAAGCAGATGCACCCACCGGCAGGGCTCCGTCGAGGTGAGTGCTGCCGTTCCCTCCCCCCTCACAGACCGGCAGTCCCTTGTTACCTCTGGGGGCGAAGGCCTCGTGAGTGTCGAGCGGTTCTCCGGCTCTTTCCAGGTCTGGTTGGTGGGTCTCAGCACATGGTGCTCCGTCGCCCGGAGGAAGAGGCACCTCAGGCCTCAACGGGTCCTCTTGTGGGCTGCCTAATGTTGGCTCTCCAGGTTGGCCGGTCTGTGAGCTGCTTGCGCCCAGCCAATCCCCCTCTGATGCGGCATCACGGGAAGCCAGCAGCAACAGGTCCCGGATGCACGTGGGTCCCCGAGGGACTTCTAGAACTGACAACCTGCTGGCTTCCTCCGGAATAAGATCCTGTGATGGTGTGGACTCTGACATCTGCAGAGGAACCAGAGTGGACGGTGTTGTACTTTCTTGAGAGCCTCCTGCTTCCTGAATAAAGCCTGCACCAGGGAACTGAGAACCACGTGAGCCTGTGTCCCCCTCCCCCATTACTGTGCTCCCTTGCTCTGGTACTGTATCAAGCCTCGTCAACGCGCCCTCTCGTGGGTCTCTCTCCTTTTCCAGTACTGTGCTCTTCCGTGGTATTGTGTCTTGACCCAGACCTTTTTCATGCCCTACTACTAGGTCCTGGCCTTCTGTACTCTTCCCTGGTACTGTTTCGTAACCTACAGCAGCTGTAACCTGGCCCAGACCTGTGACCTGTCCCAGTGCTTTGCCCTCTTCCAGTGCCCTGTTCTCACCCAGTGCAGTACCCAGTCTCGGGGTTACGTCCTGTCCCAGTAATGTGAGATGCCCCAGTTCTATCTCTTTCCCTGGTGCTGCATCCTGCACTGGTACTGTGTTCTGCCTCAGTGATGTGTCCTGTCCCAGTACTCTGAACTGCCCTGGTACTGTGTCCTGTTCGTGCACTGTGAACTGTTCCGGTGCTCTATCCTGCAAAGCCACTGCGTGCTGCCCTGTAACTGCATCCTGCCCAGGTACTGTGTCCTGCCCTGGTACTGTGAGCAGCCCTGGTTCTGCTTCCTGCCCTGGTACTGTGAGCTGCCCTAGTACTAAATCCAGTCTCGGTACCGTGAGCTGTCCGGCTACCGAGAGTTCCTCCATTTGCTCTTGATCTCTCTTCATTGGTAAGGTAAGTGGCTCCACCGGTTCTCTGTTTTTTTCTCCCACCGCTGCGCCTCTCTCTCCTGACGCTGTCTCTTCACCGCGTGGGGGTACATGGTGTTCCTCGGGGGAAGGCTGCTGGAGTTCTGAGGTTGGGGTATGTTCCTCATCCGGGGAACGGTGAAGCCCTAAGGCTCTGGAGTGTTCCTCCTCAGAGGCGTTGTCATGCCCCTCTCCTGAGGCCCCGGCAGGTCCCTCTTCTTGACCCTCATTACAAAGCCAGGGCACTTTATACTGCACATACCTGTTTTTTGTAATAATTGGTCTAAACTCGACCTAACTCCTTTTTTCACATTTTTTCCTCAGCACCCTGTTGAGGGTGCTGAGGGGGCCGATCTCGGAACACAGGGCCACACAGAGTGAAATAAGCGGCTGACCAGACAAGAAAATACAGGGAGTGAAAATCCCCCTCCAGCCCCACCCCCTCCCCAGCCTCTTACAAGTGAATGCTGGAAATGCGTTGCTTTGAAGCGATGTTTTCCTGCTCCTTTATGTGCAGCTTTCCTGGGTAATTGAGATTCCCTGTATTTCATGACCTTGGGAATGTTTACTCAAAAAAAACATAGATGGAAATTTTAACATTTACAATGCCAATAGCTCTAACATTGTCAAAGGCAAAACCATTGCATTGTAAATGCTTGTTTCTTTTACATCCTTCCTTGTTTTTCTTTCTTTTTTCCCTTTTCCGTCTATATTTGTCTCTTCCATTTCATTGTTCTTGAGATTATTCCTTATTTATTTATTTCCATTTTTTTCTGCTTCCGACATCGCTGCTGTTGCTCTTTTTCTCGTTCACTGTCTAGTCATTTAGCTTTGTCACTTCTGGTTTTCTTTCCAAGTTTACAGATTTCTCCTCCACTAGCTCTCTCTTGTGATGACAGTGTTTAACTTCTGTCGACCCACTAGGCCACTTCAGCCACGTCAGGCAACCGGATTTGTACATGAGCTTCTGCCTGAGATTGCCTCTGAACAAATGCAAAGAGGCCACCATTAAATCATTTAAATATAGTAATCTGATTTTCACGATCAATTTAACAGGTGGCACCTTTGAGGTGAGGCCCCTGGATAAAGGCCTCCGTTGCCAATGCCTTAAAGTGGTTCTGAAAATGAATCTCTTTTAGGAACCCCTAGAATTTGCAGCTAAGTAAAAAGAGGCATAGTTGTGGGAAGTGTTTTGTCTTGGATCAAACAATTTGATCAAATGAAGGAGCTGGGATTTGAGCACGGGGTGTCAAGCCACAGTCTGTAATTTAGGCCCAAAATAATGTCTACTCCAATATGTTCTATAATAGGAAAGTGCAATTCACTGTGCACAGCTGTTTTCAAGGGCAAAGTTACCACCCTGTATTCAATAAAGCTGCTTTTCAAAATGCAGAGATCCCTCAATAAACCAGCCTTGACATTGCATGGGAAATAATTCTTGAAACCAGTTGGAAAACGAGGTATTTGCCTATTATCAACTTTGTTTAAAATAAATGAAGATCCATTCCTTCGGTGAACAGGATACATATATCAGGCTGCAACCCTGTGACAGCTTCAGGGCCAGTCATCACAGATGCAACTGACAAGAGCAATCCAAGATAAACCAGCATGGAACTCTATGGCACAAACACATGGAATTCCCTTGCATGGTGAACTTTCCTCCACATAAGGTTACCACACACTATTAATAACTGACTATTTTAAGGTCGCTTTTACTTGGGCTTTGTCTCACTGTTCTCCCAAAATTACCTTTAGAGCTAAAATAGCAAATATCAATTTTGTTGTACGCAGATTATTTAAAAGCAAAAATCACACAATTAAGGAAAAAGGCATTTAAATGTTGGCTGAATGGAGTCTGATTAGAAAGTGTGCATTTGCTGAATATCTTAAATGGGGCCTGCACAAAAATTTCAAAGTTAATAAAGTTAAGGCACCAAACCCTGCTTTATTGAGGTAGCATCGCATATGGGCAGATTCCTACTTGGAAATGTCCTTAAGGGATATCAAGATTGTTCCATGTCATACCAGGAGGGAGCCACACAAAACTGCTGAAGTGGACTGATCTGGCATGATGTTTGTGTGAAGGATCAAGGGTGGTTTATAGCTGATGGTCTCTTGAGAAGGGGCATAATATACCCTGATAGCATACCCTACAAAACCCACTCATTTAAGTTTAACTCTTCTCATCTGTGAAGAAAGAGTGGCATCTGCCGCCGCCCAACTGGATGGCAGCATTCCGGGGGCAGCAAGGGCTTAGAGCGGTTGTGTGGTGGGAGAAGTTGACGTGAAGGCAGGCTAGAAGGAACAATGAACCTGTCTTCCACTACCTGCACCTCTACCCTTGTAGGGCAGAACAAACACATGCTGTGGCAGACAGTTAGGTGATGTGGCTGGAAAGATATTAGGGCCTGGTAACTAATCCTCCAAAACTACCAGTACTGTTGGTGAAATTTCATTGAGTGGCAGGCTAATCCGAAGGCCCTTCCTTGCCATGACTCTGCTATGTTTAAAATATGCTTAAGAGCCGTGAACCCATCAAAAACTATGTGCAGTAACTGGGTCTGGACATCCCCAAAAAATCCAGCGGCTTGCATCAATCCATGGTATCTAATACCACACCCGGTGCCATGGACCAAAACTGCATCAGTGTTGTCCAAACCAGTATGCAGGACTCTTTTGCCACGTGAAGGTCATCTTACATAAAATAAATAAGAAAAAGTAGCCACCCTGTATTCATTGGAGCCTAATTATGTATAGTTTAAAAGAAACAATGCCCTCCCTTCCTAATTAAGACGCACCTAGGTACTACATAGCTGCATCAGAACGTGTATTTGTTTGTTAAAAGTTTTTCACATTACAGATAAGCCACTTGTGACTATGCTTACCACTGAATCTGATTTATAGCCAGTACTTACTTTTTAGAAATCATATATTGCTTACTTTTTTTTATCATATTATAGACGTCTTGAGCAAAGTGACACCATGCCATCTTATTTCTTTAGCACCTCATTACCGTTAAGCAATGACTTTTATGCAAGTTATCAGCAAAACAAATCTTCTTTGAAACACGTAACTGTCCATTTCAACTTCTTATTGCAAATGATGTCTAATTATGTTTGCTGAGTTCTTTTTCACACATCTCTGAAAAGGTCCTGTTCCAGTGCTATTGTCCCTAAATTTAGTAGTCTAGTAAACAAGTACAAGTGATCAAACAAATCTTAGGGAACAATTGTTTCTTCTGAGCCTCTACCCGAAGGACATGGGAAAGGCGAGCGAGAAGGAAGCAAGTGCTAGTGGTGTCCCTAAGTGCCAAGCTGCCCGGGGAAGAGACCTTTTACCCATTGTGTCCAGTCTCTTCTTTTCCTGTTAGAAGGGAAAGACAGGAAGGTACTGGCTTTGAGCTTGGAAGAAAACTCTAGAAACACTGGTTATTTACGACAGGTGTATGTAAAAAAAGAACTGGTCTAAACTCCATAAAGTCCACCTAAGATACGGCAGAAGCTGGAAACAGCTTGCCCAGGACTCTTTGAAGGTACACAACCGCATCTCACCGAAGGCTACCATATGCCTGATTTTTGCCTCACTGTAAAGAGGTTTGCCTGCAACTGTTCTGTCTGTAATGGGATTTCCAGTTTCTCTTTAGCCTTTCAGATGACTGCAGAAAAATGTGGTTCCTCTGAATTCATGGGACGTTCATAAGAAGAAAGCTTGTTTTTTAGCAGTGTGTCAAGACTGCTTGCATTCTCCTAATGCATGAACAGAGTAGCCTGAGGGGAGCAGCTGTAGGAGGCTATCCGTTTCCTTATAATCATCATCTGTGTCCCTGGGAGGGACAGTCTGCAAGACCGAATGTATCATCGTTGTTCACCAACAAGCCGGATAACCTCGAAAGGGTTTCATCCTTGCAATCTTGGGCATCTGGGGTATCTCAGATGTCTTCAGGTACTCTGCTGACCTCTTCCTGGAAGTCTGAGTCATGAGATGAGTCATCTGCTTCAGGACTGTTTTGAACTGTACCCACAGGTGACATCAGTAATCGCACCATAGTTGAAGCAACGACTTTTGATAGCCAGATCTCAAATGAGTGACCATGCCAATGTAGGTGGGGAAATGGGCCAAAGAAGCTGGTGACGGAACAGAGTGTATAGCGCAGCAGGTCCCTTGGTGACCAAATGAGACACCCTAGGGTAATTCTGCAAAAGCATTACCAGCATGGCCTACTGCAAAGCTTAAATTTGCTGCTGGGATGTGCCACAAGGCAGAGTGATTTATGGATTGAAACATGTTCTAGAAAATCATACTGCTCGCCAGATTTTCTCCAGTTCTTCTTCTTGTGGTTTGAGAGCTTATATTTTTTTATTGCTCGCATGGTGCCTCTCTGGGGAATGGTTTCGGATTGATATCCTGGTAATAGCCTCCATACTCTGTATCCTTTTCAAAGTGACTAAAGGAAGCTTACCCTCTCAGCCGGAAGAGGTCTTTAGGGGCGTCATGAAGCAGAGGTCACGAGTTGCTCAGTGCGAGGAACAAAGACAACACATACAGACCTTGTCAGCGTCCGTAATGGACATCAGCTAGGAACGTATGTTGCGGGGCTTGAAGCGCAAAGACTTTGGTGGTAACATGAGTGAGCAAAGGCATGGAACCATCAAGAAATGTGAAAGAAAACCTATGGCAAACCTCAGGTGTTGTTCCAAATCTAGCATCTGGTGAGGTGCAGAAAAAAAGTAAACAACGTCACCAGCTCGGTGGAGTCATATATAGGATCGCCAATGTCGCTTTCAGACCTCCTGACTCTGCAATTGATGTCCTGCAGATCTTCCTTGCACTTTTAAGTGGTACAACTGAGAAGGTTTCTGGATCCAGACTGTCTCCTGGAGAAAGGGTTCATACAGGGAATCTCAGGGAGGAAATATCTATTAAAAACTAAAGCGTTTACCTTTACCAAAGAGGGGCCTACGGTTCTAGCTCTGCATCTGGAGTGAACTTTGCACTGCCAGACTCTGCATTGAGTTCAAGAGTGACTCGCGTTATCAGTACAGGAAACCAGACAGATTGTGAATCTCTTTGTTGCAGACATTTGTAATAAAAGAATGAATATTTACTGTTCAAATCAATTTACAGGCGCAATTTCTTCTTTTGCAAGAAGAATCAGCAGTTTTTTTCTATTGGTTCTCCGCCTACTCAAGATATTCACTTTTTGTCTGCCTGGAGGGAATTGCCAGAAAGTGCTTTGAATATTGAAAGACAGTTTTGTGAGACTGAAAGACGAAACTCAACCTTTATTTCAAAGAACACTTCAAAAAACTGAATGCCTCCATTTTACTGTTGTAAACACACAGAGATCGCTGATGAAAAATGTACGGGCATACGCGCTAAATGGAGAATTGTTCCATTTCCTTTGTTAGAAATTATTCTAGTGAAATAAAATGAATACATGTTTGAGAGTAAGTAATGAGTGGTGTATGGCGGCGCTCGATAAAAATGTATCTCTTTACGTCAGCATTAGACTTAAATAGCCACACTCGAAATTGTTCCTTTTGTGATCACAGAAAATAGTGTCTCAATGGAGAACATTTTAAAAAGATCCTTTTAGTGCCATAAAGCACTTCATCTCACGCGTAAGGGAGGAGAACTGTAGTCAAAATTCCTCAGAGGCTATTCCTTTTAACATATACAAAAATAAATGTCAAAAGTCAAGCTATTAAGTACCTAAATTGTAGCGACAACATCTTTGTACCTAAGGAATGTGGTGATTATCAGGAAACGTATGACTACATAACTGCACTTTACAAATGTATTTTTAATTGTAACTGCACTTTAAAATGTGATTGTTCTGCTTATGAATCCAATGAATTACTGTATTTTTATATTCTCTTTTTTAAATTGTATATTTGTAATTTACTTGTACTTTTATGCTTGCACACAACAATCGAATAAAGATATTTTGAATTGAATTGAATTGATCGTCAAACGTACTTAGTTTGAAATGCTGCAGAGTTGTAATGTACATGTGTTAATAAAAGTGGCGTCTGCTATGTACCGAGGGTGGTGGGGCGGAATCCAAAAACAACCACTTACCTTGAGGCTCCTCCACCAGTCGTCTCTCTTCTAGCGGGACCAGGAAACTGCACTAACCAATCCTGGCACTGCTCTTAAAGCATGAGAGCAGCACAAGCATTGGCTACAACAGGCTTTCTCAGTGCTCCTAAGAGCACTAGAGGCGTGTGCTTTCTCTAAAACAGCTGTCTGAGACAGATAGGTGACAGAATTTTAAAATGTGCATGTCTGGCTGGTAGGCCCAAGATGGCCGGCCAAACACACATGCACATTTTAAAGCGCACAGCTCCCTGCTGCTGCCACTCGGCAAGGCAGCACTGGTCCTGCTCTGTCCTGTCACTCAGCTCTGGACATGGAGATTGCTAAAAAATAAAATGGTAATAAACACACTTTATTACCATTTTATTTTTCAGCTCTTGCATGTGGGGTGACGCTCTTCTGCTCAAACAGAGGCTTGCCCCATGAAACGTAAACTTCCAATGACCATTATCATGGAAATTACATAAACTGCAATCGAGCATGCTGAATTTATGCATAGGATCAACTTGAGGGTTTCTGATTAGGGCCCACGGTCTTACATTTGTATTCTTTCCGGTTCAGAATCGGCCACATTTTTAGCATTCAATAACAAATTTGATTATTTCGTTATGGAGCACTTCTAAGAAGCAACCTCCGCCCTTTGCACTAGAAATAAAGTAGTTGGTTATTCACATCAAAACTCGGGTTCACTGAACAGATTAAATTCGACAGAAATGAAAGACATACCTAAAACAGAGACGTTTTAAGGCATGGGCAAAGCGGGCTCTGGCCCAGGGCCCCAGCCTTTCAGCATTTTTCTGCAGAGTCTTGCAGTGGTGACCTTGAGTAATTCTTAGAAAGATTGCTTTAAATACCGTTTTCCCTTACTTTATTTTTAATGTGGGTGATGTGTGAGAGTCTATCACAGATACTAATTTGCAGAGAAATGTTGTGTTGATGTTACATGCAACATCCATAAAAAGGGTTCTTTTAGATCTAAACATTTTAAATTTGAGAAATGAGAGGGTGTCACAGAGATTTTTTGCAGTAATGTTAGTGAACTGCTGTTGTGTTATCCCTGAATATTAGATGTACATATATTTAGAATTTGGACAAGTGTGCCTGTGCACTTTCAGTGACTTAGCCAAAGGAGGCACCAAAGAGCTGAAATTGGATCATAAATTCGAAGCTGTTCCAAAGAAGGCCCCCAAAATATGTTTGGCCCAGGTCCTCCACAATCCTTAAAATGTCCCTGATCTAAAATGTAATAAACTGATGCTTTGTTGCCATGCTGTTCTCAAAGAAACACGAAAAGGGCATTTTCCTGCCAGTAACCACTCATTTGCATGACTTTGATTGTTTTGAAACTAGTTTGCACTGTCACATCCGAAGACATTAGTTTAGACTGTAACAAATTAATATTTAGTTAGGTGGCTAGTGTAAGAATGTTACAATCAGATGATGATGTATAATTCTATATTGTGATTTGCCAGTTCAGTAATACATTTGAACACCTTATGTTGACTTTGTGATTTCCATTATCTTCAATGGTGAATTTGCTTTTAAAAGCTGTAAAATCCAGAGGTGAGCCAGCCTTCTGACTCCCCGCCTTGACAGGCAGAACCCTTGTAGCTTTATTTTATACTTTTGGCTTCGAATATTTAGTCTTCACTTCATGTGTTTACTGCTGCACTTGATTGAGCGTTTTGTGTATTCCTTATACTGATTTAACATGCAATTTTGAATAATTCCTACCTTTTACCTTCTGTTTTGCACTTTGAATTATTCAACAAACCTTCATGGTTTACATATTACTTCGGACTGCTGGGGATTTATTTCCCTTAATTCTTAATCTATTGATCTCTTACTTGGGTGCTGCTTGGGGACACACTGACTCATACATGCTTGAGGTTCAAGACTTCCCGCCGATACTGCGTAGGTACTTTATCTGACAGGCAGGGCTTTAAGTGGGCAGGGTCTTGCTGTTGCTCAGCACCGGCAGTTCTTAAAGGCAGGTGCCGAGAGGGGTCCCTATCGAGCTCTCCATTTTTGCCCTCCTCCTCAGGATGAAAAACAAATCTTAACTCTACAGCAGTTACCACCCTTCAGTACCTGTGATGTAACTTCAAAAAGACTCGTTATAGTTTTTTCACAGTCTCATCATTTCAGAACGGAAGCATTTTCAATATTCTATACAACGAAGCTATAGTTGCTGCTTATTTATTTTATGCAACTAACAACCATTAACAAAGCCAATGGTCATGGCTTGTTGTTGGTGTAATTTTACCTGTTGTATTATATATCTGGATGCAATGACATAAGCAGCAAAATACCAGTCAGGCGGCACACTATGCTAAGCACAGATTTTTAGCTTATGTGTTTTTAAGCCACGCCTTTAATTCAATCGTCAATGCCCCTTTGAGAGACCCCCTAGTTTTTCATCCCACTTAAAGCCCAGCTGCAAGGAATGCATCAGCTGCTTTGGTGGAGACTGCAGATACTTCAAAAAGAGGAAGCACCTCAACATTGAGTACCCTAGAAATTGGCTACAACGAAATTCTGAAATCTGGATTATTTTGTGCTCTTGTTAAACTTTATTATTTGCAGTGTTCATGAACCATCCCTAGTACTGCGTAGGCGCTATATCTGGCAGAATAGCATCATGCCAGCGTGTGCACAACAGGGCTTAAAAAGTCATGTAATTGGCAAAGAATGTCCACATCAATGGTACTGTCTCAAAACACAGCAGCATACACCCTAGAAATACACAGCTGAAACTAGCATAATTACAACATCACCCACTCTTACAAAATGGCATTACAGCATAATTGCTTGGGACATGATGCACTTATAGCCAACAATATACTTTGACCGCGCAATGGACAATGACACTCTTGCAAGAAAGCAGAAAGGTCTTTTGTCCCACCCATCCATACTCAAACATCCAAAATACCTTCCTAGATGACACTCACTTTCTTCTTACATTAGCTCACACAAACTAAGGTGAACCTAAACACTAAACACCTTGTTACCAACCATGCACATCGTAGACCCTATGAGCCATATGTACGCTTACACACAAAGACTTCCTCAAATTCCAAACAAAAGGTTGCCCAGATGTGAAAGCGCTACAGTGCCATACAAGTGCCAATAACATAACATAGCATCATGACACCAGTTCTTAGCCAAAGGCATTTATTCATTGTCATTACTATTAGAAAAAAAAGAAGCTGGACTACAAGGATATCTTTTTACAAAAACATTTTTTTTTTTAACAATTCTTTTTATTGAAACAAAGCATCAGTAAAAATAACACAGTACAGAAGATTAATGTCATATTCAATACATCACCCACGGGGGCAGAGGAAACTAGAGTACATACACCTCAGGAACCTTACGGGGATGGGGGCACATCAAAAACGGCATTCCTAGGTGGCACACAGATCTCTCCTCTATATTTTTTCCAGGGTCCCCATACTGAAGCTCATTTTCGAGGGCGGCCCCTTGCCATATAAACAGTTTTTTCCCGGAACATGCTCCAAACTAAGTTAACAAAAACAATTTTAAAGCATGTTTCCACCTGGCTTTCAAGCTGGCAAGTGCAAGCTGTTGTCATTGCTCTATTTTGCCTGCAACTTACAGGTGGGGATTCTTGCCTAAGCAGAGGTCCGCCAGGTGGATTCTTGGCACAGCCAGGCCTTCAAGCAGAGCAGCAGACAGTCACCTAGACAAGGGATGATGCAGGAACCGGGCCTTCAACCAGGGCCAGGGACTGCTGAGGGATCCACCACCTCTTTGCATGCCACAAACATCAGGCGGTGGGAGAGTCCATGAATAGCCATTGCCGAGACAGAGGGTTATGCTGGGTGTCTACTGTCAGCTGTAAGTTGAGGAGGCAAGTCCTACCTGTCCTATAACAACCTCAACTCCTTTACATTACAGCATAAGAGTGTGAGGCCTAGAGCCATAAAAAAGAAGAGTAATTGTGTTATCTAACATTTTATCTGTCCGCATCATTAAGAATCATGTATGGCATTACCAGTAATTGAAAAGTTAATGCCACATGGTGAACATTAATGCCCTTTCAATGATCTTGAAGACATCGTTAGCAACTTTTTGCTCTAGAGCACATGCTATAATGTTTTTGGCAGCTATTCTGCAAATTACCAAGCAAGCCCAAATTATGTCGAAAATGGCTGCTGGGAACGCTGGGACAGGCTCAGCCCTGCCCCCTTCTTTACTGCCAAAAGTCATAATGGGAGGCTAACTTGGGTAAGCAACCATTCTGTCAGACTTAGAGAATGCAATCAAGGATGCATACCAGTAACCACAATGGCTGGCAGCATGCCTGTCTCTGGGCTATTTCATAACTGGGTGAACCTAAAAGCAAGATGGAGGAGGCATCCTAAAGTCCAAGTCAAAGTCAAGGCCTCTGTTACTAGCAAGATATTTTAAATAGAGCCTTGTAGCCTCTAGCTAAGAAAGAGAAAACCAACACAGGCCACATTTTGATTTGGAACACAATACACTTTGTACTGATTATTCAAATTGTTTAAAATAAAATATCACCAATCAAAATATTCAAATAAAATTTGGCTAAGTATTATCTTGCCCGATGATGTGGAGAACATGGATTAATTACAAGTAACATTTCCTTCATCATTGAACCTGCACTGACATTCACAAATGTAGGCTAAAGTAGATAGCTTACCAACCATAACATGCGGTTTCCATGTCTTGAACGGCAAGATAAAGCAAAATGTATTTACCTGCCCAGCAGGACCTCAACAAAAGAGACTCCTTCAAGCAGCTTGAGCAACCACTGTGATGTATTCCTATAGGTTCTGTATCGATCCCCCTATTCCTGACCCTGTTCTGGTTAACAAGTTAACTAGCTGCCATCCCATGATGCAGAAACCGTTATCTGATGAAGCCACACCACGGCACAGGAACGTGTTATCTGATTAGGTCATAACGCTTGCCATCTAATTAGACAAGCGATATTCCTCCAGCCCCTGATAAGGCATACGGAGTTCTCAAAACAAATCAAACCTATGACAACCTGGGAAAAACCCTGCGGCCATTGTTTTGATTTCATCGAGAACTTCAGCAAAAGAATGTGCTAACGACCAAGTCGTATGACATCCTTATTGACGTATCTATGTCCATCCTTACGTCAATCTCGGCACCTTACAGGTATAAATATTACCGGTATTGCCTTAAGCAAACACACGCGGTGGTGACGAGATCGGAGCAGCCAGACTTGCCGAAGCCCAGAGCAGAGCAGACCCCGCTGGCGCAGCCCCGCCTTCCTGACGCGCTGAGAACGAGACGCTGCTTTCTCCTGCCGAGAAATCCAGCTCCGGCGCTTCCGGGTAGCCCTCGCAGGCAGCCTGGAATATCGAGACCAGAGACGAGAGATACCATCCCTCATTCATCCTAGATTCCAGGTACAGAACTGAATAACCCCTTGCAGAGAATTCTTGAGTCAGTCACTTGGCAAAACAAACTTAACTTAAACTGCTACTTTCTATTCCTGCCCACGTATTAGGCTTAGGTCAGGTACACTGGGGTAGGCGTAGTTAGAAACACCAGTTGAGTACGATTAGTCAAATGTATATATGTATGTATCTATTTTATCCATTTTAAAACACCTTATGGCTTAGAAACCATATAAATGTTTTTACAGTATTATTTTATACTTCTGCTTTTATTGTATGCACTTTACTTAACCATAAGTATTGCAATAATATCGATCCATTTCTCTTGTATGAGAAAAGAGACTGATCAATAAATAACATCTTTTATTGAACACGCCCGTCTCTTCCTTTTCTCTACAATCTGGTGAGACTAAGAATGCACGTACTGACTGAGTAAAATAAGTTGCCTTTTGTTTTCACACGACTCTAGAGATACACTCTTGATTAGGGGAGAGCAAAGTTGTCATGTTCTATGGTTGTCAGAAACTAAATCCCTTCTTGTCTATCCAGGGAGGTTCAACTCCTCCTTGCCTATTCGAGAAAGTTTCTAGTGAACTCTGAGCTAGCTGGCAAACCCAAAACTTTAAGTCTAATATCGACAATAGAAGACCTAGTTAACGTCTGGTCTAGGCCTATACTATTGAAGGTATTATTCCAATGCGCAGAGCCTATTGGGATAATAGGAACTACACTACATGGCGCCCAAACGTTTGGAAAGGCGATAAAACTAACGCAAGACATTAGAGTAACTCAGTCGTGCTTTTTCACTCAGACCCCTTTTTTCCCATAATACTCCAAAGACGTCTGGAGTGGGTGAAAGGTCATATCCGCCAAACCTCGCAGGAGGAAACTCATATGTATGGTTCTTGGTTTAGTCAACGTTGAAGGATACACTGTTCCAAAATATTGTGCATCTAATCTTTGTTTCCATAAGAAACCTGATCTGCAAACAAACGAAATAACCTTCCTGTCGGTAAAATGGCAGAAAGTGATGATGAAAGAGAAGCAGTTAGAATAGCTACTGAACTCGTAGCAGCTGATAATACTATGCAAGACGCAGACCCCAATATAATACTCATCGCGGTCAACGTAAGAAAATCTATAACTTTAAAACTTATAGAAAATGGACTGACACCTAGAGGTGGCACAGTCATATTCGTAATAGAGGCACACGAATATCGGCAGACAGAGGTATTCTATTCATGGATACACTTTCCAGCAGCGAACGCTGTAACAAAGCACTTCCACTATTACAAAACAGAGGATCCTCCTAATGAGTACACTCCTTTCGAGGAGGTGGAAGTACCACTTAAATTTCAAGAGCACCTGCTCTTGTTTAATGGCGCCCTAAAACATAATAATCACATCACCAGGCTCGGTCCATTAGGTAGACCAGGAGCAACGTGGCCGGTCCTAGCCGGATACACACCACATCCAGACATCGATGGGATGTCTGCAGCAAACCTTTTAATACAACTAAAACAATTAATAAAAATACATAGACAATTAGTCCAATATGTAATGCGGACTTCAACAATCCAACCAGCAATTAAAATTCCACAGCTGACCCCCCATCAGGGGAACACAAATAAAATTACACCACAGAACATACAATCCCGCCTAGGTAAAGTACCAGCTAAACGGGAACAAATACCATTCTGGTTAGCACAAAAAATCACCCAAATAGAGGCGGTGTTTCCAGACACCACCCCGTTGGAAAAATACAGGATTCTGACTATCTGTCTTCCAATGGGAATCGCACCACACGTGGAGGACTGTGACATTTGGGGTACAGTCTTTGCTTCCATTTACACAAAAACGCATGGTGTTCCATCCATCTCGGTAATACCAGATGTGCTAAAACAAATTCAAGATGAATACGGTCCAGAACCTGCTTTAACTCTTGGTATGAAATTACTAAAAGACTTCAAGCAGGTCTCGGCAATACTATTAGCCAACATAAAGGGAGAAGCAGCAAACGTGGCGATCCGCCAAAGGTTAAAAGAAACAGATATAGCAGACCAACCAGCTGAAATTGCCAGAATTATAGAAAAATCCTATGAGGAACTAGGTAGAGATAGTTTAGGTGGAATACCAGTAAAACCCCGACTGATTGAAAGTCCTGAAAAAGTATTTTTTAATAATAATTTAACATCACAAAAAAAGAGCTGGGATGGAAACAAACAATCCAATCCTAAAGAAAAGAAATTCCAGTCCAGAGGAAGGTCTCCTCGGCGGAGAGAAAGGTCTCCAAACCAAGGACACAGGTCTCCCCAAAGTGAGCCCTCTGGGAAAAAATACAACCTTAGAAATAGGGATAATATAAAGAAACCTGATAGATATCAAGATTTTGATACACGTCCCTCTCAATCTTCTCAGACTTCCTCGCAGAAATCGGAAAGAAGAGGACGATCAGAACAAAGAGAAGAGCCCGCCAAGTCCAAAGACAAGGAGCCTGCTCATCTAAAAAAGAAATTACAATTTCCAAAAAAGAAGGTAGCCAGTATTAAAGTAGTTAACAATGCCGAGAATACTGAGGACACAACTGAAAAACGGAGAATGGGCTCAGACAATGCTAGACAGCGCAGCAGAAGTGAGCATAGCTCGCAAAGTCGTTATGAATCATCTGGAGACAGTGGACACGAATGAATACCTTCAAGTGGAAACTGCAGACACCAGAGTTAGCAAACCTCACAAAATATATGAAATAACTTTACGTATAGAAGGGGATAAGACTAGAAAAATAAGGGGACTATTTTGGGATAATCTCTCCAAGGGCTATGACATCCTTCTAGCTGAAAAAGACTGGCCACCAGAGTTTGTCAGGGACTGCCCTCATGGCGAAGAAATAATTATGCCTGCCTTCTCAAATCATATCCCAATTCATAAAAAATACACACTTGCCAGAAAGTGGGCAGTAGCTCAAGCTCCTGCTTTATATAAAAATCATGTAGGATGGGATGAGGACTCTCCTCCTCACAAAATCCAGTTAAAAACACAACCTACTGCACAGAGACAGTATCCAATTAAGCAAGAAGCTAAAAAACAGGTAAAAGAAATCCTAGATCAATTAGAATACCAGGGGGTGATTGAAACTTGCACCTCACAAATGAACAACCCTTTGTTTCCTGTCTCCAAACCAGACAATTCATATCGTCTAGTTTTGGATTACAGACACCTTAACTCATGTTGCAAAACATTTGCAGTGCAAAACTCGCATAGTGCTGCACTAATGAATAACATAGTGCGCAAAAAATACAAAACAACATTAGACATTTCTAATGGATTCTTTTGTCAAAACATAGCACCAGAGAGCAGATATTTGTCCGCGTTCTCAATAAATGGCGCTCAAAAACCAATTCTGTCGGTTACCTCAGGGGTTCAAGAACAGCCCAGGATTATTCTCAGCGAGGGTAACAGAGTTACTACAAAAATATGATGACGAAGCATTATCTTATGTCGACGACATATACCTAACAGATGATGACTTGGATACTCACTTGAAGAGAGTGAACCCCATAATACTTGGGTTCGCAGCAGAGGGTTACAAATTCAACTTTAAAAAATCCAGAATTGCCCATCTAACAGTCCTGTTCTTAGGATATGAATTATCAAGTGAAGGCAAAAGCCTGGCTGACAATTTCCTAGAGAAATGTGCCGTACTCCAAGCACCTAGAACACTAAAAAACCTACAGTCAATTCTAGGCTTCCTAAATTTCGGAAGAACATACATTGTAAATTACGCAGAAAGGGTCAAACCCCTTTATGATCTAATAAAACCAGATTTTAAAAGAACCAATTGGACTCAAATACACACAGAAATTTTGAGATCCTTACAAACAGACATGTTAATAAAAACAAAATTAGAAACACGTGATAACACACGCAATCTTGTGATTCGAGTCATCCCAGGAAGATGCGGATTCACATACCTGACCTCTAATGAGGGAAAAAAGGTACCAATTGCATCCAAATCACACTTGTACACAGAAGCTGAAAAGAAGTTCAGCATTAAAGAAAACATTGTTCATGCAGTTCAAACCGCAATAGCTAGAGAAAAAGATAAAGCTGACGGTAGACGTATCACAGTCAGAACAGCAGAATCAGCCTTTGAGGCATTAACAACACCGTGTAATTTACCAACAACAGCATTGAATCCGGAATGGATACAATGGGTGAATTCCATTACAATGGACAAAGTAAACTACTACTTTGATCCAGAGCTAGAGGAACTAAAAAATCTATAATATGAAAGAACATTCCCTCTGCCAATCGACATTCTGCCCTTACGACAATACGCTTGTGTAATCTATACAGACGGACATGCTCAACCCTCCGTTTGGGGAGAACAAGCATACAACCCCACATGTGAGATTACAAAAGAAGTGTGGCGCGGAGGTAAACTAAGACCTCTATTAACAAAAACACACTCAGTAGAAACTAATTCAGAACAACAGACTGAAATAATAGCATTGAAAATGGCGCTAGATAATGCGGATCGCGAATTCCCGACACTTATAGTGTCCGATTCATATTACTGCGTCAAATCATATAACAACGATTTGCAGACATGGATTCAAAACGGTTACAAAGATGACACAGGTGCAACAACAAAGCAAAAACTGCTTTGGGAACAAGTAGTTCTTTTACAAAAAGAACTACCAAAGACTCACGTGATACATACACTGAGTCATCAGCATGATGGCGTTCACGTTGCAGGGAATTCATTGGCTGAGACAGCCACAGCGGTAGCAACTAAATCGGCTTCCGTAGCTAGGAAAAAGCGTACAATAAAATACATTGACGGTGAAACAGCGCTGGCGGTGAGAACGTCATCAAAAGGCGACTGCTCAGCGCTACCGATCAACTATCCACTCAATTATACATACATAATCGATGCAAACTCCGTCCCTTTTGCTCGAATCCCTGGAGTGGGGGATAGAGTAATTCCAAACATGGACAGGAGAACCTTGTTAATTGCAGACGCACATATGGGTGAGGGTCTCGGACACCTCAAACTAAAAGATTCTCTGGAAGAATTACAATCAATGTACTGGTGGCCAGGCATGAGCCTGCAGCATCACATTTTTGTAAAAAAATGCCCGGACTGCAACAGAGATCGCAGTGGCGAAAGAAACGGTATACTACCGTGGCGTTTCACTCCAGAAAGGATCAACAGTGAAAAGCAAAGCGTCCGATTAACATATACAGGCTAGTTTCCACTTATAATGTAGATCCCCAGCACTCGGCTGACGTCTGGACTGTTATACAAAGATTTGCGAGTCTAAATGGCATATACGCTAGGAGCATGCTACGTTTGACCAATGTTTTCACTTTAGCCCTCAAGCCTGTGGGGAAACATGGCCAAATGAGCATAGCACAGCGGGATTCTTCTCACTTCCTTCCTGAGGGATACGGGATGGTGTAAAGAAAAAACAAAGGCATAAAGCTATCTATAACGGAAAGGATATTAGGTTCGGGAGCTGGGTGGGTAAAACATCTAATAAGTGTCCAACGTAGTCTAAATAACCTGCCAAGAACTTCTCTGAAGGGATTCAGTCCGTACGAATTATTGTTTGGAACTAGGATGTTAGTCTTAGATCTCGACAGTCAGACTTCAGTGGTAAAGGAAAAAAGCTTTGATATCAAAGATCGTTTGGCTATTTTGCAGGACTTAAACGAAACAAGAAAAGACCTGAGCAACATAAAGTTGAAACAGCAGCCAACAACCACTGAAGAACCACCACCTGTCCCAGCAAGACCTGTCTGGATTCCAAAAGTCGGGGATCTAGTCAGAGAAAAGATCGCGGTAAAGAAGGAATTTGGGCCTTCTTACAGAAAAGCAGTTCCTGTCGTGTCTATCAACGGGACAAGATCAGTTGAACTACCGCCGCTTGCTGGTAAAAAGGAGAACCGAGTTGTATCCATCGACCTGGTAAAACCACAATCATGTGGCCGATAACAAACAGTAGGCCAAGTGGACTCCCGATAAGTAGTAGAACACCAAGGTTTGCTACAAATACAGAGGTCCAAACTAAGAGGCTAATCACATTCGAAACGCCTACAGAACTACAACAAGGACTGTGCAACAATGCAATGGAACTTAAACCTCTGAAAACCCAAATAAAAACATTTAGTAGAGACACACCAACCTACAATGAAGTAACAAACGAATATGCAAGAAACAGTAATCCTGAAGCAATTGGAACAATTGACAGAACTGCATCCGGCTACTTCATAAACTTTGATGATTTCTCTGAAGACCTCAGTGAATCAAAAACACAGCCATCAACAAAAACCTTTAAAGATAAAGCTAAAGAACTTTTGAAACAACTGAAAGAAACATATCTAATTTCTCCATGGATTGAATTTTGGGTGGGCTTTGGTGCATTTATCCTCATACTTTGGCTCATCATGGTACTAACTTTGGGACGCTTCATTGAGGGAAAATATGCTAAAATGGACACAGCAAGTCAGAAAATCAACTTGATCCTCAAACCACACACATCTTCACACGTCGAGAAAAGAGAACTTTCTTCAGTCAACTTCACAGCCAATCCTATACCGGGTGGGGTAGCATGGGACAATACTGACTATGAAATTTATGGTCCGGTCGAAATCCTGAAATATCCACACCAAATCAAGATCTCATTGAGTGACTTTGTAAAACCAAGCTCATTTGCTGATGATTGGGACTTTGAAAGTATAAATAATATGATGTCTGACTTAGTGATGTCTGCTAAATTTACCAAACATGATTATTTGCAGGGTTCGTCTAATTATGATAGTATGTACTGTTACAACCACTATGGTAACCATTTTCTACATAAATCTGCACAACCTAGAAATGTTTTAAATTATAATCAATGGGAACATTGTGCAACCCCTCCAAAAGGAAGCTCAAGAACCTTTTATGACAAATATTCATACTTTTCAGGGTTCAACACAAGTAATGCTGAAACATTTTATTTCAAATTGTCGAATAAGACAGGGACAAAGACCATGATAACAAACACGAAATTGATATATTCAGACTCATTTTTTGAACAAATGAATACTTTTGGTTTTGATTATTGGGACAAAAATGTTGAAGTAAAAAGTGTGTGGGGTACAAAAGAATGGCAAGTACAAGGTATAGAATCATTGTTTAGAGCCTGCATGATCCCAGAACAAATTATATTTTTAAATGACACTGTTCAACAAACCACCTGTCTTGGCTTAGCCAAAATCAAAGACTTAAATAAACCGTCTATTCCAAAGCCAACTATGAACAGCAATAGCTCTACAGATGAAGAGATAGACGTAAACTATGTATTAAACCAAAACAGAACACATCCTGATTGGAAACAGTGGTTGATCTGGCCCACAGATACTAATAACTGTCAAGACAGATTCCTGAACAAAACACAGGGGTTCAAATTGACCAGGCCAGACCCTAGATATTCCCAAAGACAACACCCAGGGATAATAACCACCTACAGTGTGGGCAAATTATGCCTTCAATGGCTACAAACTTCCACACTGGAAGAAATTAAGCAACACCTAACTTTACTTACTGATGGTGCTGACTTGCGTGATTTCATTATGGGACCACGCAAACAGCGTCAAAAACGCTTCATAGCAGCCTCTGTATATGCAGCTTACAACGAGGCCTGGAAGGTGACTCAAATTGAGACAGCAGAAAGTATACGGGAAATTGACCGTATTAATTTGGAAAAATCACTTTCTGTAGTGGACAATGGGTTAATGACTCTGTCCTCCAGAATTTTTTCTTTGGACAGCATTGTGTCTTCAGCAATCGACATAATATCGCAAGACTTACTGTTGTTACAACACGGTCAGTCTCAATTGCGTTCCATTGTACAGCTTGGCTGGACGTTACAAAATCTGCGTTCAGGCTATGTGCCTTGGCGTTTAATCAACACAACGTCACTATTCAATATCTTTAACCTTACTGATAAACAAATCAGTATGGCACAAAAGGGTGCTGATTATACAATCCTGAGCATTGAGAAACTCGAGAGATTACCAGTGACAATGTCAGAACGACCTGTCAGTGAATGGATAATACATGGGATAATTAATATTCCGATATCAACCTTCAGGTTTCAATACTGCCAAAAATATATACAGGCTGGCATGTACGAAAAATTGGGAAAAGGGTACATTAAGACAACATGGAACTTGCCCTATTCACATGCATGTGTCAGTAATAAAGGACAGAAAGTGTTTCTTAGTGGCAATAATTGTGCGATGTCACTAAGCGGTACACTTCTGTGTAACGGAATTTGTTTGCATGGAGCCTGTGAAGGGAACGCAAATAACCTTTCATGTCACCAGCTAGGCGCACCTGCAACAGAGATAGAACCATTCTTTAAAAGACTCTATAATGGGAGTTACATTCTAATTGTGGACCGCAGATGTTGTAGTCTTATGCCCGGGACTCCTTATCTCGTAACTACGACTGCGAAGGTCAAGTGCTGTGGACGCTTATTGTTCCCCAGCTCCTTTCCAGACAGGGAGGCAAGGGCATGGCCCAACTTGAAAATTACTTCTATTCGAATAGATACTTTAAGCAGAATGAAAACAGTGCTTCTTCAGACGCCGACCAGGCTCACGTCATCAAAAGAAACGTATGATCTCCTAGTCGCAAGGACGACTGCAGAGATTCACTCATTGTTATCAACTAATTCCCCCCATACATTTCGCAGAAATCCTGAATGAAATCTTAAATATTTCTGATACCAGTGGAGTCTCAAAGGTATTTAAGACAGTATTTTCGATGGCATTAACACCATTCAAAGCCATACTGGGTATTTTTCCAGATTTCGTCCATTCGATTTTTGGCGGACTTCCCCTCATTTTGGGACTAATTGCAGGAATCCTATTCTTAGTCCTTATATTTCGTTATGGCAAACCATGTCACAGACAAAACACCTGCGACAAGGGAAGAAACAATCCGAGCCATTGGATACCGGGACCGGATATCAAAAATCCTGGGACTTTCCCGGCTTAGAGACCTGAACATGACTTGGTTTCTTTCATTTCGACCAATGTGGCATCGATGTGTTTTACCTGTATTAAGGTGCCTGCTGTGCGGAGAAGAATGCGTGTTGGACACCTGTCTGACGCTACAATCAGATGCGCCAATGGATGCAGAAACATTGTTGAGTCCAATAAAGGCTCATGCTTTGTGCTGCCCTCAACGGCTACCAATCCTGATGACGGCATTCGTGGAAACTTCACCACTACGGTTAAGGGGTAGTGAAGTTCAAGATGAAAGCAGCATCGATCAGGTACGACCTTCTGTCAGCAATACTAATCAAAACGTCAATGGAGACAATCATGCGCACGAATGCATGGTTACACCTTTTTCCGAGTTAGTGGAACTCTCCCAGGAAGCTGTTGACAGCTTTTTCGACAGTCTAAATGATATGATGTTCTCACCGGAGCAGAAATAGAGACTTTTGAGCAAGCTAGCACACGGCGTTCCCTGAATTTGGCCTTCAACTAGAATAGCAAAATAACATGAACAATTTCCCCTCCAGTTCACGGACAGCGATTTTTTCAGCAGCCCCAAAATATTTTTACAATTTTTTCGGGACACTAATCTTCTGCTTAAAGTAAGAACTATTCTTAGAGAACTAAAATTTCTATTTTTAGAAACTTTATAGACATTAGCTGCCCGCTGGTATGTTCATAATTATTTTATTCTGTGATGAAATGGTCTCGAACTTTTTTCTTCTGTATTAAGAGCCATTTCATGTGTAAATTCTCATATACCAATTAGCAATAATGTATACATATGCGTGATTACTTTAGCATTATTCTACAGCTTGAGTGCATATAATACATGTGACTGTTTTTTCCGTATATTAGATAATTTCAAAATGCATTTTATGTATTTTGGGGTGGTAAGGTATACACAATACTCTACAGTATGTTTTACTATGCCTAGATTCGTAAACATGGCCATAGTTAGCGTGGAGTGGGTGTGATGTATTCCTATAGGTTCTGTATCGATCCCCCTATTCCTGACCCTGTTCTGGTTAACAAGTTAACTAGCTGCCATCCCATGATGCAGAAACCGTTATCTGATGAAGCCACACCACGGCACAGGAACGTGTTATCTGATTAGGTCATAACGCTTGCCATCTAATTAGACAAGCGATATTCCTCCAGCCCCTGATAAGGCATACGGAGTTCTCAAAACAAATCAAACCTATGACAACCTGGGAAAAACCCTGCGGCCATTGTTTTGATTTCATCGAGAACTTCAGCAAAAGAATGTGCTAACGACCAAGTCGTATGACATCCTTATTGACGTATCTATGTCCATCCTTACGTCAATCTCGGCACCTTACAGGTATAAATATTACCGGTATTGCCTTAAGCAAACACACGCGGTGGTGACGAGATCGGAGCAGCCAGACTTGCCGAAGCCCAGAGCAGAGCAGACCCCGCTGGCGCAGCCCCGCCTTCCTGACGCGCTGAGAACGAGACGCTGCTTTCTCCTGCCGAGAAATCCAGCTCCGGCGCTTCCGGGTAGCCCTCGCAAGCAGCCTGGAATATCGAGACCAGAGACGAGAGATACCATCCCTCATTCATCCTAGATTCCAGGTACAGAACTGAATAACCCCTTGCAGAGAATTCTTGAGTCAGTCACTTGGCAAAACAAACTTAACTTAAACTGCTACTTTCTATTCCCGCCCACGTATTAGGCTTAGGTCAGGTACACTGGGGTAGGCGTAGTTAGAAACACCAGTTGAGTACGATTAGTCAAATGTATATATGTATGTATCTATTTTATCCATTTTAAAACACCTTATGGCTTAGAAACCATATAAATGTTTTTACAGTATTATTTTATACTTCTGCTTTTATTGTATGCACTTTACTTAACCATAAGTATTGCAATAATATCGATCCATTTCTCTTGTATGAGAAAAGAGACTGATCAATAAATAACATCTTTTATTGAACACGCCCGTCTCTTCTTTTTCTCTACAATCTGGTGAGACTAAGAATGCACGTACTGACTGAGTAAAATAAGTTGTCTTTTGTTTTCACACGACTCTAGAGATACACTCTTGATTAGGGGAGAGCAAAGTTGTCATGTTCTATGGTTGTCAGAAACTAAATCCCTTCTTGTCTATCCAGGGAGGTTCAACTCCTCCTTGCCTATTCGAGAAAGTTTCTAGTGAACTCTGAGCTAGCTGGCAAACCCAAAACTTTAAGTCTAATATCGACAATAGAAGACCTAGTTAACGTCTGGTCTAGGCCTATACTATTGAAGGTATTATTCCAATGCGCAGAGCCTATTGGGATAATAGGAACTACACTACACCACTGTATCTAGAGTGTGTGTCTATACCGTAATGTTTGTTGAAGTGGACGGAGTGCAGAACAAATCAAAACATTCACCCCCAGTCAAGAGATCTGGGTTGAATCTGCCATATCTAACACTGAGACATTACTCTATCAGACATCAGTAGCAAATTTGCCTATGTGAAATAGATTCTGGGTTTAGTTGGGTATTTGTGAAAAGTAAACCATTTCCCAAAAAGACTGGCAAAATGTCAGTGCACAAGCTTCTTTGGTGCACACTGTGACTAGTAACTGGTTAATCTTTCGCATTCAAGCTTCCTTCCTCTCTGCCACCTCTCTATTCTGTTGCCTTCCAAACTATCCTTTATTATTTATGACTAGCTGTACCCGGCCACGCGTTGCTGTGGCTCAGTCTGGTTAAATGGAAGAGAAAGGAAATAGTAAGCGCACGTTTCTAATATGTTTAATTTCACAATGCTTGTGGGTATACAATATGTTTTTGTGACTATTGTCTCTATGCGTCCCTTGTAGTTGTTGCGCAGCAAGCAAATCGATAGGCTCTTTTCGGCCTTTCGATTAAAAACACGCACGTATTGTACACAAGCGTATTCGATTCCAAAGCTGTGTATATATAAACACGCGCTAATGTTGGAAAGTGAACCAACTCCTCCCCCCTCCCTCCACCCACTTGCCGGTCTGCCATCCTGAGACCAACTGTCCATCCTAATCGATGTAGACTATTGTCTCTATCCGTCCTTTCTTAATGTTGCAAAGTAAACCAACTCCTCCCCCCTCCCTCTACCCACTTCCAGGTCTGCCATCCTGACACCAACTGTCCATCCTATTATATGTAGACTATTGTCTCTATGCGTCCCTTGTAGTTGTTGCGCAGCAACCAAATCAATAGGGTCTGTTCGGCCTTTCTGTTAAAAACACGCGCGTATTGGACACGCGCGTATTCGAATCCAACATTGTGTATATTTAAACACGCGCTTAATTGAATCCAACGTTGTGTCAAAATTTCAAAGCAATCAGTGAAGAACTTTCGGAGATTTAAGATTTTGAACAAACGAACATTGACATTTTTATGTGTCTGTTCGGGCTTTCGATTAAAAACACGCGCGGATTCAACACGCATGTCTTGGAATCCAACGTTGTGTA
Source organism: Lissotriton helveticus (assembly GCF_964261635.1). Classification (NCBI taxonomy): domain Eukaryota; kingdom Metazoa; phylum Chordata; class Amphibia; order Caudata; family Salamandridae; genus Lissotriton; species Lissotriton helveticus. The sequence goes on along the minus strand of NC_136071.1, from coordinate 237,658,799 downwards.
TATTAAAACACCTGTGTATTCAAATCCAACGTGGTGTCAAAATTTAAAAGCAATCGGTGATGAACTTTCGGAGATGTGCGATTTTGAACAAACGAACATTTACATTTTTATTTATATAGATATTGTTTGTTTTCAGGAAGCCATATCATAGGCCTTGTCATATTTTACCCTTTATTCTACCTCTTGTTGACATGGAAGATACTTCTAAAAAGCTTCTCTACTCCCCAAAATCAGAGAGGATAAACCAACAGTATGCAAATGTACGATCTGTAAATGATTCATATTAATTTTAATTTCATCATATTTTTTTTAGATTTGTTTATCAATTATTCCTTACTATGGTTATTTTTAATATAATTATTTTTCTATTTGGCTTCATGTGTTTGAGCTTGTAGGTTACATTCCTATGAAGTGCAATTTGTATAACATTTTTTAAATTTATAACAGCAGTTCTCTTAAGGTGTAAAGGTTCATTAAGTAATTCTAGGCACTAATACTCAATTGACCGATCTGTTATTTTTAGACTATAATTCTTCTTATTGCTTGTGATCATAGCTTACCTGCCGCTGAAATCTATAAGTCTCCCAAACTGATGTAAGTATAAAAGAGGTATTTTCACACTATTGTCTAAGAAACGATTCTTAGTGTAGTTCCCCTTGAAATATAATGTTGTGAAAGGAGAGTTCATTTAAAATTATTTGAATTAAAATATTTTACATTAGTTTATTCTATATTTTAATTAAGTGTTATCGTTGTTACAATAATACATTGAAAGAATACATTTGATGTGAATTGACAAGTCTTATTTTTGTGAAATAACATATTCACAGTTACTGTTTTCCTCCATGAGCTAATATTTGAAAATAATTGTTAACACTTGTGATTTAATTTTTATGTTTTCCTTTTTTCTGAATGTGTGGTATGCCTGCTGTTCTTTAGTTTATAATCTTGCCAATCATTTAATTCCGGTACAGGGCTGAGGAAGAGGAACCTCCTATCTGTGAAACATATGTTGGATATTTTTCAAGAGCAGCAATTTGAATGCTATCTAAGACTGTTATTTAGGGAAACCCAAGAGAAGTGGCTTGAGATCTATTATAAGGAAAACAACAGACTAGTACCTTTGACAAGTGTTTTGACTGTACAGATGAAAAACCTTTGACGTATGCACGGTCTATAGAATTTATTCTTAAACAATGCTAGTTTATTGTCAATATATTACTTAACAGCAATCTCCTTTGGTGTTTGTACAAATAATTGAACATTCTAGAACTGTAATTACGTTTTGAATGCTCCCCCTATCAAAATGTACCTTTGGCATAATAATTTCTTAAACTATATAGTCAGACTGGGTTACTAAGTGAATAGGAGTTTGGCAAGGACATTGGATTTTTTTCCTTTTTTTCTCCAAAAACCCACTCTTTTAGAATTGTTACTTTAGTTGGTTTAAAAAAAACAGCAGAGCAAATACCACCTTGTGAACCACTGCATGACACCAAGAGTCATTCTCAGCTAGGACCTTTTACAACAGTCAAAAAGTCCTTATCAAGCCGTTTCTACTGAAACCAATGCCAGGAATGTTCAGACACGAGGAAACCAACATACAGTAGCTCAGATAAAAGGAAACCTTTAGGCACCAAATTAGGTGCAATGCCCTGGGGCACTCCAAGTCCAGCTTTATGTCCAACTTCAGTGCCCCATGCCATGCAGACTTTGGTCCATCTCTTAACCGCTCTATGTCCTGCTTCAGCTTCGACTGACCAGCTGTGCCTAAGCCTTTTCTTACTCACTGTTGTGGACAGAGGATATACAACTATGTTTCTGTGCTAGGCTTGTACAGATGTCCCTACTCCAATTACTTGTAAAGGTCCCCAATTGTAATTGATCTTGCAGGATCCAGGAGTTCCTTGGCAACTCGGGATGCAGACTCCGATACAAAGGGGGTTTGGCTTTGAATCATGATGGGCGGAGAGTTAACACACAGGAGATCAGCATGGCCGTTTAAAGAATGCTCCTTTCTGAAGCCCACCGACCCTCTGCAAACGCAACATATGCACCCCAGATAATATGACATGGCTCCTAAAGTCGATTAAGAAATGCAAGAACTCTACACAGCTGATCTTCACAATGAAGTCCAGTTGATCACCTTAAATGCATGCTTATTTACCTGAGTAGGTCCCATTCTTTCTGGAATGCATGTCCTGTTCACAGTGTCTTATTTGTTTTTCATTAGTTCTCATTTGTAATGGAGACTGAACTGTATGTTTTAATCTTTCCTATATTAACCCCCAAGGCAGTACAATCATGAGTCATCCCAACAACCAGCATTTCAGGCAAGCCTTGTCTCAGAAATAGGAAATAATGTGGTAAACCTATTGCAATCACACCATTTGTTTCTTTCAGCTCCAGCGAGTCACTATGTTTCTACATCCCTAGCCTCATCACATATAAAAATCTACTTAGTGACCTGCTCTCAAGATGTGTGTTGCATCTCTTTAAAGCCAGGTAATATGTGATACAAAAATATATTTGAACTGCAAAAACTGTGCCCCTTTAAGCAGATTCAAAACATAGAAACCAAGAACCCTGTTCAAGAACCACCACAATCAAATTAACGCAAACAAATTCCACATGCTTTCATTGTTGCAAGGATCACTGACAAAACTGGACAAATGGACTGGGTATTACCTAAGCAAGCAAATACCTCACAAGTCAGAAAATGAACTATGGATCACTGTCACCATAATATTAATGGACACAGACATGGGAAATCCCCCGAGAGAGTAGATTATTCTGTCTACATGACCAGAGAACATGGAATACGCTCCTCTTTACCATGATATATGAATGTATGTCCAAACTGAGGTGGCATGGTGGGCAAAACACCCATGGGTTGAATGCTACCCGAGCGATTGCTCGTGCTTAGACTTATTGCATAAATACTTCCCATCACCTTGTGTGTGTTTGATGTACTGTCTTATGTGGGAAGGGAATATATGCCCAGGGAGGGGGTCCTATACTCACTGGAAGTATGCTACACCTCACTGCCGAGCCCCAACCAGGGCGAAACGGTCTTGGGTTGCGCATGTTCCGGGTCAGGGAGAACCTTGCCTGGCAGTTCAGTTGTACTGTTCCCACTGGAGCAGGATCAAGACTGATTTGCGTATAGATGGGTCCAAACTGAGGTGGCATGGTGGGCAAAAGAACAATGGGTTGAAATGCTACCCCGAACGGTTGCCAGTGGTTAGACTTATTACAAGCATCCTTCCATCACCTTTTGGTATCTGATGTTCCATTAGACAACAGCACATAAAAGTGGCCCTTATATATTAATGTATTTCCCCAGAAGCCCAGAACAGGAAAAATCCTTTGCATGAACAGGCTCCATATTAGGCACAAATTGTGACCATAATTGTATTAAGTATGCTCTAATTAAGCAACTGAGGGGTTGCTCAAAGGAAGAAGAGAAAGACGTGCAGGCGTTCTCTGCTCCAACACTTTTGACTATAATAGTAAATATGCAGTTCAACTCTTAACAAAGAGATGCACCTCTACGTCCTCCACAGGATATACTGTTTAGTCACTAAATCTACCTGTGCTAGATCCATGGTTGGACTGTTAATCAATTTGCACTTCTGGAAGCAACCTGTATTAGTAAATCCGATCTATTTCTCATTGAATCAAAATGGTACACTCAAGGATGATCTAAATAACTAGTTCTGGCAAAGTGAGTTGGCAGCAAATTACATTTGGGGCAGGTTCTCGCCTTGTTTTTCTACGTGTTTTACAGATTGATGCTAATAATTGGGAATAATAAATGCAAACAATTTTTGTGGCTGTTTCTGAACTTGTTACAAATGCATTATACATGTTTTGCACCCATTTACCACAATTAGAAGGCTGGCTGGTGCCAACACTGAGTAAGTCATAAGAGCAGACTCAATTCTTTCTTAGCAGAAACCACATATTAGCACTAAATAGGGGACAGAAATAGTAATTGTGGCAGTTTTTTCACTACCCTGTATGCCTAAATCACCCTGTGTGATGCGATTTTTAACCATAATTTTGAATGCTTTTGAATGTTGACTGGTTTAGTAGTACACTTGCACGAATCATTCAATAGTCTTTGAAATCCATAACAAGTATTTACTTTTCTCATGGCCACTACCAATGATGTTGCATATTTACTTACATGATCGCCAATCCCAGGAAGACCACCGTGCTCCCCCAGTACATTGGATTGTTCATAACATTAAACGGGAATCTTGTAACCTTCTCCTCCATCAGAATGCCGAAGTAGTCCCCTGGAACAGAAGAAGTATAGGAATAAAAGTGAATTCAAAAGAAGCAAGAGACATTTTGAATGTGTTATAAAAAATATGTGTTGTACTTTCCTAACAGATATTATGAAATCTAATCCTGGCTGGATCATTGCAAAAGAAAAGAAAATATTCAGGGCAAATGAGGATGTAAAACCGTTTAAATCTGTCTTAGTAACTGGGCCACATGGAGCCTCTACAAGTTGAATACGTTCAATTACTCAATATTAACAAGGCCACTTGTAGAGCGCGTGGTTACTTCAAACAAAGTGTCTCAGCGCTAGAATGTTGGCTACGGAGAGAAAAGATGCACACTGAAATGGGAGGAACTTAGGATCTGTCATCGTTGTGATGGAGTAACCCAACCACCAAGAACTAAATCAGGCCCTTAGAAAAATCTGTAAATCTAAGTTTTCATCTTTTTCCTGAAGATCGTTTCAGAGGGGGCTAGCTGAAGTTCCAAGGTTAACGAGTTCCAGATTTTTGGTGTCAGCTGACATACTTCAAGAATAACAGTTCCTAAAGTATTTTTAGTGCAGCTGGAGGGCATCAAAGATATATTTAACTAAAAAATAAGGAAAATGGCAGCTGCAGGGTCAAACTTTGATGCCATAATGGCAACAACAGGGCACAGCTTCTGAACTAAAGTATCCACGTCATGGAACCAGTGTAATCATGCCACCAACTACAGATAGTGTCTGGGTTATTTTGCAACTGCTGGCGTCCTCCCTCAGCGACAAGAAACCGCTTGGTGAACGTGCGCTCTACAAATCACCTTTAACATAACATAACATTAAGGCTGGGGCAAAACAAGATGGATTTGTGGTTTTTCTTATCCAGCCAGCCTGCTCAAGCGTCCCTCTATTTCTGTGACTGCACAAAATAAAGAGGATTACCAGATTGCCACTCCTCTCAATTATATATAGATATAAATCTAATTGGAGATTAAAAAAGTACCTTAATAAATAAATAGTACAATTTGATAATTAAATCGGCATTCATAGTGATGGAATTGTAAGTGTAACTAACTCATTTATTGTTTTCCTACAGTCAGGTTTACAATCGCAATCTCTGCTAATCTGCTGTATCTCTCCTGCGATATCAATCCTCTTTAAATGGATGGCTTCAAACCTGGACATTAGGGGGACGTGGTTGGAAATCTTTCCCCGTCCCTCTGTCCCCGCCACCGGCCCAGCCAACTACAACCACCTGTCAGCACAGTGGGAGCTGTTGCTTGCTGCCGCTGCTCCCAGGAGCCCAGGGCCCTGGTGCGAAGCTGGGAGTCCCTCAGAAGCAGAGCTGGCCGCCATCACCGACCCGAGCTCCGACGATCGGTGGGCTCAAAAGAGTAGCCTGCGGCCTGCGCCCTGATGTGTTGCAGGGCCGGAAGCACTCAGTCTGAGAGAGAGCCCGGATCCGGAGAAGCCTACACCTGTGCGCCCAAGCGAGACGGCGTGGCTGACACACAGAGGTTTGTGTGTACGAGATTGCCGGCCTTATCTTGCGACAGTCCTTAGGACGGCCCTTGGCAGTGCTTGCGCCTGGTGTTTCCCTGGCTCCAGCTGGGGGGGAGCCCTGGGAGCTGACTGTTCCCTGGCTGTTCAGTGTGGGCGGACAGGCCCATGCAGCCTGCCATACCATAACTGTAGGGATCAGCAGTGGTGGCCGGGGTCAGGGAGGGCCGAGGACACGTGGTGGGGCGAACCCCTGATGCAGAAGGCCACATCTACCTGACAAAGCGGGAGCAGTGCCTGAAACAGACAGCCGAAAGCAGCAGTAGGGCTGGGGGGAACAGCCGCTTACACCATCATGTGGCCGCAAGCTAGGCCGCTCCTGGAGGGAGTCAATAGACACAGTTCAAGCGATCAGGCCCTAAGACTGCACGTAGCGAGCTGCAGGAGCCGCATACCCCTCCCTGAACGGCGCATCCCTATGCCGTGCAGCAGGAGTGGCCCCCGTGCCTAAGGGAAACCGGAGCTTGACGGAGTGATAGGCTTGAGATCTGCACCGTTGGGCCAACTTTGGGACTGTTGGTGCTGGGGGAAAGATCAGACAAATCCCCCTACCTGTGAGGAGTGACCCTGCCTCTGCCAGCGGCTACTCGGCCTGAGATGCACACTGTGGGGAGAGCCTGCCTGGAACTGGACACCTTCTACCACGACTCGGCCTTGCGATGCTGGGGCTAGCTGTGCCGTAACTGCAAACACAACAATGATGGACAGAATGTGGATCAATGTCACACATTCACCCCAGTCCAAAGATCTGGGCACAAATCCATCGTTTTTCCACTCCACACCACCCTGGGTTAGACAATGGCGATATGCAAATCAGCGCTGACCCTGTGCCCCATGGGAACAGTCCAGTCCGAACTACAAAAGCCATGTCCTTCCCAGAACGGAAACAAGCATCCGAGGACCGGCCCGGTTTCGAGGTAACACCTCTCTTCAGCCCGGCTAGCTTGATTCAAGTGGTGTGGAGTGCCTGGGACTCACGTCTGAGCATCCCCAGTACACTTAGAGCGGTAACTGCAAACACAACAATGATGGACAGAATGTGGATCAATGTCACACATTCACCCCAGTCCAAAGATCTGGGCCCAAATCCATCGTTTTTCCACTCCACACCACCCTGGGTTAGACAATGGCGATATGCAAATCAGCGCTGACCCTGTGCCCCATGGGAACAGTCCAGTCCGAACTACAAAAGCCATGTCCTTCCCAGAACGGAAACAAGCATCCGAGGACCGGCCCGGTTTCGAGGTAACACCTCTCTTCAGCCCGGCTAGCTTGATTCAAGTGGTGTGGAGTGCCTGGGACTCACGTCTGAGCATCCCCAGTACACTTAGAGCGGTAACTGCAAACACAACAATGATGGACAGAATGTGGATCAATGTCACACACTCACCCCAGTCCAAAGATCTGGGCCCAAATCCATCGTTTTTCCACTCCACACCACCCTGGGTTAGACAATGGCGATATGCAAATCAGCGCTGACCCTGTGCCCCATGGGAACAGTCCAGTCCGAACTACAAAAGCCATGTCCTTCCCAGAACGGAAACAAGCATCCGAGGACCGGCCCGGTTTCGAGGTAACACCTCTCTTCAGCCCGGCTAGCTTGATTCAAGTGGTGTGGAGTGCCTGGGACTCACGTCTGAGCATCCCCAGTACACTTAGAGCGGTAACTGCAAACACAACAATGATGGACAGAATGTGGATCAATGTCACACATTCACCCCAGTCCAAAGATCTGGGCCCAAATCCATCGTTTTTCCACTCCACACCACCCTGGGTTAGACAATGGCGATATGCAAATCAGCGCTGACCCTGTGCCCCATGGGAACAGTCCAGTCCGAACTACAAAAGCCATGTCCTTCCCAGAACGGAAACAAGCATCCGAGGACCGGCCCGGTTTCGAGGTAACACCTCTCTTCAGCCCGGCTAGCTTGATTCAAGTGGTGTGGAGTGCCTGGGACTCACGTCTGAGCATCCCCAGTACACTTAGAGCGGTAACTGCAAACACAACAATGATGGACAGAATGTGGATCAATGTCACACATTCACCCCAGTCCAAAGATCTGGGCCCAAATCCATCGTTTTTCCACTCCACACCACCCTGGGTTAGACAATGGCGATATGCAAATCAGCGCTGACCCTGTGCCCCATGGGAACAGTCCAGTCCGAACTACAAAAGCCATGTCCTTCCCAGAACGGAAACAAGCATCCGAGGACCGGCCCGGTTTCGAGGTAACACCTCTCTTCAGCCCGGCTAGCTTGATTCAAGTGGTGTGGAGTGCCTGGGACTCACGTCTGAGCATCCCCAGTACACTTAGAGCGGTAACTGCAAACACAACAATGATGGACAGAATGTGGATCAATGTCACACATTCACCCCAGTCCAAAGATCTGGGCCCAAATCCATCGTTTTTCCACTCCACACCACCCTGGGTTAGACAATGGCGATATGCAAATCAGCGCTGACCCTGTGCCCCATGGGAACAGTCCAGTCCGAACTACAAAAGCCATGTCCTTCCCAGAACGGAAACAAGCATCCGAGGACCGGCCCGGTTTCGAGGTAACACCTCTCTTCAGCCCGGCTAGCTTGATTCAAGTGGTGTGGAGTGCCTGGGACTCACGTCTGAGCATCCCCAGTACACTTAGAGCGGTAACTGCAAACACAACAATGATGGACAGAATGTGGATCAATGTCACACATTCACCCCAGTCCAAAGATCTGGGCCCAAATCCATCGTTTTTCCACTCCACACCACCCTGGGTTAGACAATGGTGATATGCAAATCAGCGCTGACCCTGTGCCCCATGGGAACAGTCCAGTCCGAACTACAAAAGCCATGTCCTTCCCAGAACGGAAACAAGCATCCGAGGACCGGCCCGGTTTCGAGGTAACACCTCTCTTCAGCCCGGCTAGCTTGATTCAAGTGGTGTGGAGTGCCTGGGACTCACGTCTGAGCATCCCCAGTACACTTAGCGCAGTAACTGCAAACACAACAATGATGGACAGAATGTGGACCAATGTCACACATTCACCCCAGTCCAAAGATCTGGGCCCAAATCCATCGTTTTTCCACTCCACACCACCCTGGGTTAGACAATGGCGATATGCAAATCAGCGCTGACCCTGTGCCCCATGGGAACAGTCCAGTCCGAACTACAAAAGCCATGTCCTTCCCAGAACGGAAACAAGCATCCGAGGACCGGCCCGGTTTCGAGGTAACACCTCTCTTCAGCCCGGCTAGCTTGATTCAAGTGGTGTGGAGTGCCTGGGACTCACGTCTGAGCATCCCCAGTACACTTAGAGCGGTAACTGCAAACACAACAATGATGGACAGAATGTGGATCAATGTCACACATTCACCCCAGTCCAAAGATCTGGGCCCAAATCCATCGTTTTTCCACTCCACACCACCCTGGGTTAGACAATGGCGATATGCAAATCAGCGCTGACCCTGTGCCCCATGGGAACAGTCCAGTCCGAACTACAAAAGCCATGTCCTTCCCAGAACGGAAACAAGCATCCGAGGACCGGCCCGGTTTCGAGGTAACACCTCTCTTCAGCCCGGCTAGCTTGATTCAAGTGGTGTGGAGTGCCTGGGACTCACGTCTGAGCATCCCCAGTACACTTAGAGCGGTAACTGCAAACACAACAATGATGGACAGAATGTGGATCAATGTCACACATTCACCCCAGTCCAAAGATCTGGGCCCAAATCCATTGTTTTTCCACTCCACACCACCCTGGGTTAGACAATGGCGATATGCAAATCAGCGCTGACCCTGTGCCCCATGGGAACAGTCCAGTCCGAACTACAAAAGCCATGTCCTTCCCAGAACGGAAACAAGCATCCGAGGACCGGCCCGGTTTCGAGGTAACACCTCTCTTCAGCCCGGCTAGCTTGATTCAAGTGGTGTGGAGTGCCTGGGACTCACGTCTGAGCATCCCCAGTACACTTAGAGCGGTAACTGCAAACACAACAATGATGGACAGAATGTGGATCAATGTCACACATTCACCCCAGTCCAAAGATCTGGGCCCAAATCCATCGTTTTTCCACTCCACACCACCCTGGGTTAGACAATGGCGATATGCAAATCAGCGCTGACCCTGTGCCCCATGGGAACAGTCCAGTCCGAACTACAAAAGCCATGTCCTTCCCAGAACGGAAACAAGCATCCGAGGACCGGCCCGGTTTCGAGGTAACGCCTCTCTTCAGCCCGGCTAGCTTGATTCAAGTGGTGTGGAGTGCCTGGGACTCACGTCTGAGCATCCCCAGTACACTTAGAGCGGTAACTGCAAACACAACAATGATGGACAGAATGTGGATCAATGTCACACATTCACCCCAGTCCAAAGATCTGGGCCCAAATCCATCGTTTTTCCACTCCACACCACCCTGGGTTAGACAATGGCGATATGCAAATCAGCGCTGACCCTGTGCCCCATGGGAACAGTCCAGTCCGAACTACAAAAGCCATGTCCTTCCCAGAACGGAAACAAGCATCCGAGGACCGGCCCGGTTTCGAGGTAACACCTCTCTTCAGCCCGGCTAGCTTGATTCAAGTGGTGTGGAGTGCCTGGGACTCACGTCTGAGCATCCCCAGTACACTTAGAGCGGTAACTGCAAACACAACAATGATGGACAGAATGTGGATCAATGTCACACATTCACCCCAGTCCAAAGATCTGGGCCCAAATCCATCGTTTTTCCACTCCACACCACCCTGGGTTAGACAATGGTGATATGCAAATCAGCGCTGACCCTGTGCCCCATGGGAACAGTCCAGTCCGAACTACAAAAGCCATGTCCTTCCCAGAACGGAAACAAGCATCCGAGGACCGGCACGGTTTCGAGGTAACACCTCTCTTCAGCCCGGCTAGCTTGATTCAAGTGGTGTGGAGTGCCTGGGACTCACGTCTGAGCATCCCCAGTACACTTAGAGCGGTAACTGCAAACACAACAATGATGGACAGAATGTGGATCAATGTCACACATTCACCCCAGTCCAAAGATCTGGGACCAAATCCATCGTTTTTCCACTCCACACCACCCTGGGTTAGACAATGGCGATATGCAAATCAGCGCTGACCCTGTGCCCCATGGGAACAGTCCAGTCCGAACTACAAAAGCCATGTCCTTCCCAGAACGGAAACAAGCATCCGAGGACCGGACCGGTTTCGAGGTAACACCTCTCTTCAGCCCGGCTAGCTTGATTCAAGTGGTGTGGAGTGCCTGGGACTCACGTCTGAGCATCCCCAGTACACTTAGAGCGGTAACTGCAAACACAACAATGATGGACAGAATGTGGATCAATGTCACACATTCACCCCAGTCCAAAGATCTGGGCCCAAATCCATCGTTTTTCCACTCCACACCACCCTGGGTTAGACAATGGCGATATGCAAATCAGCGCTGACCCTGTGCCCCATGGGAACAGTCCAGTCCGAACTACAAAAGCCATGTCCTTCCCAGAACGGAAACAAGCATCCGAGGACCGGCCCGGTTTCGAGGTAACACCTCTCTTCAGCCCGGCTAGCTTGATTCAAGTGGTGTGGAGTGCCTGGGACTCACGTCTGAGCATCCCCAGTACACTTAGAGCGGTAACTGCAAACACAACAATGATGGACAGAATGTGGATCAATGTCACACATTCACCCCAGTCCAAAGATCTGGGCCCAAATCCATCGTTTTTCCACTCCACACCACCCTGGGTTAGACAATGGCGATATGCAAATCAGCGCTGACCCTGTGCCCCATGGGAACAGTCCAGTCCGAACTACAAAAGCCATGTCCTTCCCAGAACGGAAACAAGCATCCGAGGACCGGACCGGTTTCGAGGTAACACCTCTCTTCAGCCCAGCTAGCTTGATTCAAGTGGTGTGGAGTGCCTGGGACTCACGTCTGAGCATCCCCAGTACACTTAGAGCGGTAACTGCAAACACAACAATGATGGACAGAATGTGGATCAATGTCACACATTCACCCCAGTCCAAAGATCTGGGCCCAAATCCATCGTTTTTCCACTCCACACCACCCTGGGTTAGACAATGGCGATATGCAAATCAGCGCTGACCCTGTGCCCCATGGGAACAGTCCAGTCCGAACTACAAAAGCCATGTCCTTCCCAGAACGGAAACAAGCATCCGAGGACCGGCCCGGTTTCGAGGTAACACCTCTCTTCAGCCCGGCTAGCTTGATTCAAGTGGTGTGGAGTGCCTGGGACTCACGTCTGAGCATCCCCAGTACACTTAGAGCGGTAACTGCAAACACAACAATGATGGACAGAATGTGGATCAATGTCACACATTCACCCCAGTCCAAAGATCTGGGCCCAAATCCATCGTTTTTCCACTCCACACCACCCTGGGTTAGACAATGGCGATATGCAAATCAGCGCTGACCCTGTGCCCCATGGGAACAGTCCAGTCCGAACTACAAAAGCCATGTCCTTCCCAGAACGGAAACAAGCATCCGAGGACCGGCCCGGTTTCGAGGTAACACCTCTCTTCAGCCCGGCTAGCTTGATTCAAGTGATGTGGAGTGCCTGGGACTCACGTCTGAGCATCCCCAGTACACTTAGAGCGGTAACTGCAAACACAACAATGATGGACAGAATGTGGATCAATGTCACACATTCACCCCAGTCCAAAGATCTGGGCCCAAATCCATCGTTTTTCCACTCCACACCACCCTGGGTTAGACAATGGCGATATGCAAATCAGCGCTGACCCTGTGCCCCATGGGAACAGTCCAGTCCGAACTACAAAAGCCATGTCCTTCCAAGAACGGAAACAAGCATCCGAGGACCGGCCCGGTTTCGAGGTAACACCTCTCTTCAGCCCGGCTAGCTTGATTCAAGTGGTGTGGAGTGCCTGGGACTCACGTCTGAGCATCCCCAGTACACTTAGAGCGGTAACTGCAAACACAACAATGATGGACAGAATGTGGATCAATGTCACACATTCACCCCAGTCCAAAGATCTGGGCCCAAATCCATCGTTTTTCCACTCCACACCACCCTGAGTTAGACAATGGCGATATGCAAATCAGCGCTGACCCTGTGTCCCATGGGAACAGTCCAGTCCGAACTACAAAAGCCATGTCCTTCCCAGAACGGAAAAAAGCATCCGAGGACCGGCCCGGTTTCGAGGTAACACCTCTCTTCAGCCCGGCTAGCTTGATTCAAGTGGTGTGGAGTGCCTGGGACTCACGTCTGAGCATCCCCAGTACACTTAGAGCGGTAACTGCAAACACAACAATGATGGACAGAATGTGGATCAATGTCACACATTCACCCCAGTCCAAAGATCTGGGCCCAAATCCATCGTTTTTCCACTCCACACCACCCTGGGTTAGACAATGGCGATATGCAAATCAGCGCTGACCCTGTGCCCCATGGGAACAGTCCAGTCCGAACTACAAAAACCATGTCCTTCCCAGAACGGAAACAAGCATCCGAGGACCGGCCCGGTTTCGAGGTAACACCTCTCTTCAGCCCGGCTAGCTTGATTCAAGTGGTGTGGAGTGCCTGGGACTCACGTCTGAGCATCCCCAGTACACTTAGAGCGGTAACTGCAAACACAACAATGATGGACAGAATGTGGATCAATGTCACACATTCACCCCAGTCCAAAGATCTGGGCCCAAATCCATCGTTTTTCCACTCCACACCACCCTGGGTTAGACAATGGCGATATGCAAATCAGCGCTGACCCTGTGCCCCATGGGAACAGTCCAGTCCGAACTACAAAAGCCATGTCCTTCCCAGAACGGAAACAAGCATCCGAGGACCGGCCCGGTTTTGAGGTAACACCTCTCTTCAGCCCGGCTAGCTTGATTCAAGTGGTGTGGAGTGCCTGGGACTCACGTCTGAGCATCCCCAGTACACTTAGAGCGGTAACTGCAAACACAACAATGATGGACAGAATATGGATCAATGTCACACATTCACCCCAGTCCAAAGATCTGGGCCCAAATCCATCGTTTTTCCACTCCACACCACCCTGGGTTAGACAATGGTGATATGCAAATCAGCGCTGACCCTGTGCCCCATGGGAACAGTCCAGTCCGAACTACAAAAGCCATGTCCTTCCCAGAACGGAAACAAGCATCCGAGGACCGGCACGGTTTCGAGGTAACACCTCTCTTCAGCCCGGCTAGCTTGATTCAAGTGGTGTGGAGTGCCTGGGACTCACGTCTGAGCATCCCCAGTACACTTAGAGCGGTAACTGCAAACACAACAATGATGGACAGAATGTGGATCAATGTCACACATTCACCCCAGTCCAAAGATCTGGGCCCAAATCCATCGTTTTTCCACTCCACACCACCCTGGGTTAGACAATGGCGATATGCAAATCAGCGCTGACCCTGTGCCCCATGGGAACAGTCCAGTCCGAACTACAAAAGCCATGTCCTTCCCAGAACGGAAACAAGCATCCGAGGACCGGACCGGTTTCGAGGTAACACCTCTCTTCAGCCCGGCTAGCTTGATTCAAGTGGTGTGGAGTGCCTGGGACTCACGTCTGAGCATCCCCAGTACACTTAGAGCGGTAACTGCAAACACAACAATGATGGACAGAATGTGGATCAATGTCACACATTCACCCCAGTCCAAAGATCTGGGCCCAAATCCATCGTTTTTCCACTCCACACCACCCTGGGTTAGACAATGGCGATATGCAAATCAGCGCTGACCCTGTGCCCCATGGGAACAGTCCAGTCCGAACTACAAAAGCCATGTCCTTCCCAGAACGGAAACAAGCATCCGAGGACCGGCCCGGTTTCGAGGTAACACCTCTCTTCAGCCCGGCTAGCTTGATTCAAGTGATGTGGAGTGCCTGGGACTCACGTCTGAGCATCCCCAGTACACTTAGAGCGGTAACTGCAAACACAACAATGATGGACAGAATGTGGATCAATGTCACACATTCACCCCAGTCCAAAGATCTGGGCCCAAATCCATCGTTTTTCCACTCCACACCACCCTGGGTTAGACAATGGCGATATGCAAATCAGCGCTGACCCTGTGCCCCATGGGAACAGTCCAGTCCGAACTACAAAAGCCATGTCCTTCCCAGAACGGAAACAAGCATCCGAGGACCGGCCCGGTTTCGAGGTAACACCTCTCTTCAGCCCGGCTAGCTTGATTCAAGTGGTGTGGAGTGCCTGGGACTCACGTCTGAGCATCCCCAGTACACTTAGAGCGGTAACTGCAAACACAACAATGATGGACAGAATGTGGATCAATGTCACACATTCACCCCAGTCCAAAGATCTGGGCCCAAATCCATCGTTTTTCCACTCCACACCACCCTGGGTTAGACAATGGCGATATGCAAATCAGCACTGACCCTGTGTCCCATGGGAACAGTCCAGTCCGAACTACAAAAGCCATGTCCTTCCCAGAACGGAAAAAAGCATCCGAGGACCGGCCCGGTTTCGAGGTAACACCTCTCTTCAGCCCGGCTAGCTTGATTCAAGTGGTGTGGAGTGCCTGGGACTCACGTCTGAGCATCCCCAGTACACTTAGAGCGGTAACTGCAAACACAACAATGATGGACAGAATGTGGATCAATGTCACACATTCACCCCAGTCCAAAGATCTGGGCCCAAATCCATCGTTTTTCCACTCCACACCACCCTGGGTTAGACAATGGCGATATGCAAATCAGCGCTGACCCTGTGCCCCATGGGAACAGTCCAGTCCGAACTACAAAAACCATGTCCTTCCCAGAACGGAAACAAGCATCCGAGGACCGGCCCGGTTTCGAGGTAACACCTCTCTTCAGCCCGGCTAGCTTGATTCAAGTGGTGTGGAGTGCCTGGGACTCACGTCTGAGCATCCCCAGTACACTTAGAGCGGTAACTGCAAACACAACAATGATGGACAGAATGTGGATCAATGTCACACATTCACCCCAGTCCAAAGATCTGGGCCCAAATCCATCGTTTTTCCACTCCACACCACCCTGGGTTAGACAATGGCGATATGCAAATCAGCGCTGACCCTGTGCCCCATGGGAACAGTCCACTCCGAACTACAAAAGCCACTGGAGTCAAGCTAGCCGGGCTGACGAGAGGTGTTACCTCGAAACCGGGCCGGTCCTCGGATGCTTGATTCCGTTCTGGGAAGGACATGGCTTTTGTAGTTCTGACTGGACTGTTCCCATGGGGCACCGGGTCAGCGCTGATTTGCATATCGCCATTGTCTAACCCAGGGTGGTGTGTGGTGCAAAAAAACGATGGATTTGGGCCCAGATCTTTGGACTGGGGTGAATGTGTGACATTGATCCACATTCTGTCCATCATTGTTGTTTTTGCAATTACCGCTCTAAGTGTACTGGGGATGCTCAGACGTGAGTCCCAGGCACTACACACCACTGGAGTCAAGCTAGCCGGGCTGACGAGAGGTGTTACCTCGAAACCGGGCCGGTCCTCGGATGCTTGATTCCGTTCTGGGAAGGACATGGCTTTTGTAGTTCGGACTGGACTGTTCCCATGGGGCACAGGGTCAGCGCTGATTTGCATATCTGCATATCGCCATTGTCTAACCCAGGGTGGTGTGTGGTGCAAAAAAACGATGGATTTGGGCCCAGATCTTTGGACTGGGGTGAATGTGTGACATTGATCCACATTCTGTCCATCATTGTTGTTTTTGCAATTGGGGCTAGCTGTGCCGCCACTGGGCTTCCTTAATCACACAGGGTGATAGGCCTGTGAGAGGCCCCTGACAGGAGCAGATATGTTCTACCTGACTGCCAGGGGTGATGACGACGGGCCGCTCGAAGAAAAACCGCACCCTAAAGGAGATGCTCACCATGCCATCCGGGAGCCGCTCTGGTTATTGCAACACCCCTCCTGACTCTCTACATATCCAAGACGAAGCCGTAGTGGAAGAGCCAGAGACCTGCCCTTTTCTCGACTCCATGTTTATGTCTCTCAGAGACAATTTGAAGCCAGTAAAACAGGATCTGTCCCACGACATCAAAGAGGTCGGGAAAGATTTGGATTCTCCGAGGGACCGGTTTGCGACCCTCGAGGAACAGGGGAATGGTCGGGAGGGGGAAGTGGAATCCCGTCAGCAGGAAATCATACTATTCTGTGAGCAGCAAATAGATCTACAAACCCATGCTGAGGACCTCGAGAATAGATCTCGCCGGAAAAATATCTAAAAAAAGGGGCATAGGATCAAAGGCAGAGGGCGAGGATCTTTTCAGCTATGTCAGAGACCTCTTCTGCTACATCCTGGAGGTGCCTCCGGAAACAGAAATAAAAACTGATTGTGTTCATCGTGTTGAAATGCCATGTTCATTAAAGCCCCCCCCGCGGACATTTTAGTATGCATTCATGATTTTTTAAGTGAGAGGAAATATTATGTAAGGCTTGAGAGAAACGCCCTGTTAGCTTAAAAGACCAGGCACCGACACTCTACCAGGACTAAGCGGCAATCGGGCTACAGAAAAGGTGTGAGCTCAGACCTGTCACAGTGCACCTTAGGAACAAGGGGATGGCCTATTCATTGGGGCACCCCTTTCTGTTTTATCTTCCACCTGGAAGGGAAGTTCTTTCAACTGCGGTCCTTGGCCGAGACATGTCAAGTCCTAGGCATAGACTTAATGCCAGAGGGACTCACGTCAGACTCCTCCACTCCATATCCAATGAACCGCCGAACCTCGATTGCACAGGTGCGGGATGGGGAGAGGGACTGTTCACACAGACCCCACAGAGATAGCTGAGGGACAACAAGCGGCGCTGAGGTCGATCCCCACAATGTTGGCCTAGACAGATGACCCGTAGGATGGCTGGTCAGATAACCAGTTCACATATAGCTGGCTGGTTGGGTGGCGGGTGTGGGGCTCGAGGACTGATGGCCACACTTTGGACCCTTCACTTTTTAACTTTTGGAACTGAAAGAATTTTGGTGACATTGTAAGTCAATGTTCCAGTTAACATGTATTTCTTTTCTTTCATTTTTGGAATTTTTCTGCTGGGGTTGTACTCATCATCACAGCGGACACAACTTGATGAATATATGACATTTACAGGAACACTGAAGCTGGATGCTGGACCCTATGTTAGTCATGAACCGAAACATACTACAGCCATTGACCATGTAGAACAGATCTAATGCCAGTCACAACTTTAAGGATCCTTACTCTCAATGTAGGGGGTCTTAACAGTCTGGTAAAAAGCATCATCCTATCCTATCATACTTATTGAATTCAGGGACAGACATGTGCCTGCTTCAGGAGACACACCTTGTCTTGAAGGACTGTCACAGACTCAGATAATGTGCGTTTCCTCACCAATTTTTCTCCTTCCCTTCAACAAAGACAGCCGGAGTGGCCATATTAGTGGCACAACTCCTTCAAGGGGAAGATAGTCTATAAAGGGGCGTATTTGAAGGGCAGACTCATCACCTACCATTTCACACTTGGAGACGGTCCTTTATGGAGGCTCTATTTATGCCGCAAATGAGGGTCAGTAGGACTTTCAACACACAGCATTGGCGGAGGCAATGTCCACAGCAGAAAGAGGGGTCCTGATAGAGGGAGATCCTAATTTAGTTCTTGACAATGACTTGGACTGGTCGACGCAGAGGCATGGCCAAGCAGGGGCGCGGTCAAAGGGAGGGCACGGTGGCTAAAGGAATTTGGAATTCCCGATTTATGAAGAGAATCCAATCCCCACACATGAGAATATTCCTTTTTCTCCCTCACACACAAAAAATATGCCAGATTAGATTACTTACTTAGCACGAAAGACATTCACACCTTTACCACAGAGACAGAGATACTACCAGCAGTGCTTTCCGATCACACAGCAGTAACACTCTCAATAGCATTTTCTCCGATGGACCGCCCCACTCGAACCTGGCGATGGCGAGAGACAATGCGGCAGTGCCCTAAAGTAGTGACACAGATCCAACAAGCTATAACTAATTATCTTGCTCTCATTGACACTCCTGAGGTCTCCATTGCTACCCACTGGGAAGCCCTCAGAACAGTCATAAGCGGAAAACTCATTGCAATTTCAGCAGCTGGCAATAAATTGCGCACAGAGAAAAGGGATAACCTTTCCACGCAAGTGAAAGAGTTGGGATGTATAAACCAGCGCACAGGCGTGCCGAGAGTCTGGCATCAATTGTTGGCTCCCCGCTCCCAATTGGCAAGCATAGATCTAGACTGGGCAGAATATGCTGCCCTCTGACTAAGCCACTCACTTTATGTTGGAGGAGACAAATGCGGCCGCCTTCTGGCTTACATGCGCAGCACCAGGCCCCGGGAGTGTCTTCTCTGTGCACCCAAGACAAAGAGCATATCACTGATGACAAAGCCATAGCAGACACCTATAAAGATTTTTATGCTAAGCTCTACTCCGGCAAGTGCCTTGACCCCGCAGATAGCACCTTATAACTTCAAAATGTGTGCACATTCCGCCAGGCAGAGGCACTAGAACGTGATATTCGCCTAGAAGAAGTTATATCAGCCATTTCTCATTTGAAACTTGCAAAATCCCCAGATGGGTACCCATCTGTTTCTATAAAACCTTTTGTCATGCCATTGCCCCTATTCTCACGAGATGATGTAATTCCTTTGACACCCCTGGTGCGATTGCCACCTCAATGCCGACTGCTTTGGTTGCTGTTATATCTAAGCCTGGCAAGGGTAAGCAACAGTGCAGTTCCTACCGGCCAATCTCTTTTTTAAATGTAGATGTCAAACTATTCACAGGCATCTTGGCCAAGAGACTTAGCCCACATATACCCTCTATCATAGACTCGGACCAAGCGTGATGCATCCCTCCATAGACAAACAAGCTACATCACCAAACTCATTTTTTGTTTAATAGAGAAAGCAGCACGTATACTGGGAGAGCTCATGCTTTTGGCGATTGATGCCGAAAAGGCCTTTGACAGAGTTCATTGGCCTTTTCTGGAACAGGCTCTCGCCCACTTTGGAATGGGCTAGGGTTAACGGCCACACTCTGCTCCCTTTACGACTGCCAGGGGCACACGATAGGGGATTCCATTTTCACCCCTGTTATATGCTCTGTACAAGGAATCCCTAGCTCAGAGAGTCCGGGACAATCCCCAGATCACCGGAACCGTCTTTGGGGCAATGACCATAAGCCTTTATGCTGATGATGTGCTGATGGCCCTGGACAAACTTGCCATAGCACTGCTGGCTTTATTAACTGAATTGGAGACCTTTAGACTGACCTTGGACTTTTGGGTTAACATAGAGAAATCACAAGAGCTTAGTCTTTCACTACTTCCCACACTGGTAAACCAATTAGCTATACAACCATATCCAATAGGCAACAGCAGCGATTCCTTATCTAGGGATTAAACTAGCATCCGCCCTCCAGTCGACTTCCTCACTCAATTATAAATCTTTATACAGACAGGTCAGAAGCAACTTAACCCGCTGGAATCACCAGATCTCCTGACAGGAGAGGATAGCGACGGTCAAGATAACCATTTTTCCAAAGATTTTATATCTATTTCAAACACTCTCATTGACCCCACCGAATGGTATCCTCCCAAAATTACAAGCAGAATTGCTCCAGTCCATCTGGCTTGAGAAGAAACCACGCATGAAGAGGGAATTAAGCTACCTTCAACCCCAGGCCAGAGGATTGGGCATCCTGGACCGTCATCTATGCCATCAGGCGGCCCAACTGCGCTACCTGGTGTAGGGGAACTGGGCTGATTCCGAAAAACACTGGCTAGGATAGGGCGAATTTCGTGCACTTCGCTTTGGAAGATTCCCTTTCCAAAGAAGACTCATCTGCCTAAAAAGTTATACCTATCCCCTATCACACAGACGATGATGGAGGCCAGTGATCAAACTAGCGTTAAATGTGGCTTGACCCCCCCCTTCCTCATAACCGAACGCCACTGCTTGACAACTTGGATTTCTCTCTGGGGAAGGGCCCCGGAATGTTTGCAAAGTGGCAGTAGTCAAACTGCCGTTCAATGTGGCATATGATTGACAAGGACGGAGTGATCGAGAATACTGCTGCACGCTTGGTGCAGCAGCCCAAAAGACCATCCACTACTAAAGCTCTGTCTACTCTCCACTGGTTGTCAGTGGAGAAGAGGATTATCTATAAAGCTACGTGGTATTGCCACAGAATCATGTGGACAAAAGGCCCTAGCTACCTCCCCCTGATGATAAACCCTTACACACATGCCCGCAATCTTCGATCTACGAGACACCATCTGGTCAGGGGGCCTAAAATCCAACGGGCCAGGATGGGAGAATGTTCTTTTGGCTATCTTGCTGCCAAAAAGTGGAACGCTCTGCCACTGACTTTGAGAGCCGAACCTACTAAAAGCAATTTTCGTAAGCAACTAAAAACATGGTTATTTCAAACCTAATTTGGGACTTTCTGTATGTTCTCCTCAGTATTCCTCTTTCCTCTGAGCTTAGGCTGTGCTCTGATTTTTTATTTTTTTCCTTCCTTTGGGGGGTCAGTATCCTAGCGTGGGGAAACACTGTTGGATGTTACCAGGTGCTTTATAAATGGATTATTTAAAACAAAATGTATCCCTTTTAATCAACTAAGCATACATTTCACTCTCCCAAAACCAAACAATTACACCAGTTTCAGCTCCGCCATTGGCTGTTGCACCCGAGGAACAGGCCCAGCACTCAGAGGCACCTCACCCCACACGAGAGATGGCTGATTACTAAATCCTCAGATAGGTGGCTCATTTCTGAGCTATATTCATTCTTGAACCAACGTAATAGGCACATGTATAAGGCTAGTCAGAGCCGGTGAGAAAAAGACCTAGGAAAGCAGATAAGCCATAAGGAGATATAATACAGGGCCAAACACACAGCCTGTAATGCAGCACTCACTGAAACTTTCACAAAAGTGGCCACATATTGGTATTTCAATCCTGTACGCTTACACAGAGCAAACTGAGAACGTAGTGCAGAATGTTGGAGAAGATGCAGGGCTCTGGGGACCTAGGTTCATTTACTCTGGGACTGATCATGACTCCTTTCTTATTGGACAAGGTAATCGATAATATCGACTTACACCTCAGTAGGCAGTTGCCTAGATTCCCTTCCTATACATTGTTGGGTTACCTATTAAAATCCCGACAGGGGAAACAGATTGGACTAGCTTTGGGGGATGCTGTGCAGAATATTCTTTCACATTGGGGATCCGCGCATATGCCCACTCACCAGGGTTGGCGACACCGGCTGTGGCATACTCTTGATTTGGAGAAGTTTTCGCTGAAGCTTGCCAACCAAGGTGCATCTTTTGGAAAACTATGGCGCCCTTATATGTCTCTCCTTTTGCAGGACTTTCAGGAATTAACATGCCCCAAGTACCTCTGCCTCCTGATTTTTTAAGATACTAGGTCGAAAGCTTGGTCAGGTCATGAGCTTTAAAGGTATGATGTAGTTGTCTTACTCTCCTCGGAGAACGCTGTATGAGTCTGGGGAGGGCGGAGGGAGGGTAGCTGGGTTGGGACATGTTTGTTCAGATAATTTGATGCCAAGGAATGCATGCATGACTTCAAGCCCGGCCTCGAGATGTCTTGATGTGCCCGTACTATTGGCTCTGGCATTGTTTGGAATAAAGAGATTGGAACCATAAACTTGGATATTTGATGTTTTTTGGTAAAAGATCAGGCATCTAACTACATGAAAGGTAGAGCTACAGGGCACACTTCACAGAAATTGCTCAAATGTAACTAACATCTCTGTTTATTAGCTAAAGAGGGAATAAAATAAAAAAAGAAGACACATATTCCAGAGAGTAAAACCGTCGGACTGACAGCATTATGAGACTCCATGGAAATTAGCAGTATTTGTTGTCTTTAGGTATGTACTCTAGTTCGAGTAAATCAATGTATTAACTTACTGATGCAAAGCCAACACACGTTGAGCCCAAGTGCAGCTTTTTCAAGATTAGAACAGTTATTAGAATGAGAAGTGACAAGATTTCTTTAGCCCTGTTAGGAGTGTAGATGGGGCACATGGGCTTCTCTTTAAACAGCTTTGGCCTTAGCGGTACAAACACTTATTATTTTCACTTTCAAGATAGCATATACAGCCATAGCTGGTTACATAAAGAGACAGCCTATTGTACATTCTGAGAATATTTCAAGTCAATGACGAGTGTCTTTATACGGTCACAGATCTCCGAGATGATTTGCAATGTCATTCTAACATTATAATGCATAACATAATAGATACATGGTGGCACAGTGCCTTCCAGCCCTTTTTAAAATCCTCGGCTCTTGCATTCTCTTTTAACAAACAATATTGGTTTATTAAGATTTGAAATATTATCTTGATACGTTTCTGTAGCAATCACAAATGTAAATTTCTACTCCACTGCTAATGTCTTTCCTTAGCTGTGGACAGGGCCAGACTGGGAACCAAAACCGGCCCTGGCAAAGTGCTCAGCCGGCCCCCCCACAGAGTTTTTTTTTTTATATATAGCGCGAACTAGAACCGAACCGAATCAGTTATCAGAGCGCACCAGTTACGTTACATGAGGACACACTTTCATTTTAGGCACGGGGAGATTAAGTGATTTGCCCAGAATCACAGGGGGTTTTTGGCGTCGTTACCGAGACTCGAACCAAGTTCCCCAGGTCCGAGGTCGAGCGCCTTAGCCGTTAGGCCAACCCCTCTCCCCTCTCAGGAGCCCAGTCACCGAAATGAATCTTCTGGGAGCTACACATTACTACCAAAGGTCTGAAAATCAGCAAGGAGTGGGTTGCATCAGGCAAAAAAAGCTATTTTCCCTTGATCACTATAAATAATTTTACCATTCAGGACTTTGAATCGCGTCTTGCGCTAAACAGGAGTTTGCGCCATGTGGCAGCTCCTCCGCTATGGCGAAGGAGCGTCGCCCCACTGCTTTTAAGCAGTGCAAAAAAGAAGCACAAAATGATAATAACTTTAAGTTATTATCATGTTATGCTTCTTGCAGCTTTGCAGGCTGATGGGCGGGGCTGCTCTGCTCACAGAGCCGGGCAGGGGAGGAGTGGTTTGCCCACTCCTAAGTGCGCAATGACTGTTTGGTCGGTCCTCTCGGGCCGCCTAAACCAGTCATACGAACTTTCCCTGTAAAAAGCAATCATAACGCTGCATTGCACCGTTGTGACTGGTCAGGGGAACCTGGGTGCCTACAATTCACAAGGCTGCATTGCAGCGTTGTGATTGGTCAGTGGGGCCTGACTATGCTTCCGTCCGAGACAGAGAAGAGCAGGAGCAGAGACGCGGAATCCGGCGCAATGGTAAGTTTATGCTTTTTTTTTTAAAATATGCGCGACCCAACCCACGCAACCCCCCTGCCAGTCACGCGTGAGTTATGCCAGCCGCCGCTGCCATGTGATTGTAATCAGTACCTATGTTGTTTGTTGTGCGCTTCCCACAACATAGTGTAATTGCTAATACACTAAACTTCGTTGTCTAAAAATAATGCACGTTCTGTTACACATGCTATTTGAAATACTCTATACTAGTAAGATGTTGGTGCCCAAAGGCACACGGTGTAAGCAGAAAGCAACCACACCAAGCAAAAACAGCAGAATTGTAACAATTAAATCAGATGAACGATCCCATTGCACAATAGTGAACTAGTAGGCATGATTGAACTATTGCAGTAAGCACACTGTGTTCGTTTCTATTTATAACCATGCGCATATCATTTTGAAGAACCATCACGCTTTCAGAAGAAACATCTCCAGTGGCAACAGAGGAAAGTCATCAGCAGGAACATTGTCAATTAACTATAAATCGAGCCTTATCTCTTTTGGTTGCTTTTTGTTACACCTTGGGTCGTTTTACATGCTGTTCCCACTCAGGAAGGTTTTTCAAGTCTGAACTACCTTCTTTATAAAGGGTACAGCTCAGGCATAATAAATACCCCTGGCCATTAGCTAGCACGAACAACGAGCCCTCTCTAGGCAACAAAGTAAAAGGTGGGCAACCTAAACTGATTAATGGATAGATGAAGGACTGTAAGTCTGTATCCTGTGTTACCAAATAACCAATCCAGCTCACTTCCTCAGTCTGCCTACCATGGTGTAGCCAGGAAATTAAAATACCCTCACGTTGTACTAAAGCTCTGATTGCACCGAACAAGTGAGCTCAACCTTTCCTAGAGTTCCCCTGTCTCTTTCATCCAAGCATCTGTCCATTCATCCTTTCACACTTTCATCCATTCACTGATATCCGCTATTTCATCCCCACAACCTGTCATCCATTCATACTTTCATTAATGATTCAATCTTTACCCATTCTTTTCAATTCATTCTGCTATTTATCCACTCAGCCATCTATCCATCCATCCATTTTGACATCCATCCATCCACCCTGCCATCCATCCATCCACTTTGCAATCCATTTGCCCTTACACCCACTAATCATAAATCCATCCATCCCATGACTCTGCCACCTTTTCAGCTGCCCATCCACCTATCTGTCCCTTTACTAGGACATCCTTTCTCCAGTCCATCCACCTATGCATCCATCCCTTTATTCTGCTCTCCATTCACCTATCCATCTATTCCTTTACTCTGCCATCCTTTCATCTGTTCATTCACCGGTCCATTCACTCATCCATCTACCATCATCCACCAGCCCACTCATCTACCCAGCCTTCCTTCCATTCAATATGCCAACATTCTTTCCCTTTTGTATTGACCTATCTTTCCTTCCTCTGCGCTCTTGCGCATTTGTCAGCTGAGATGCAGACAGAAGAAGCCCATAAAGAACCCTACACTCCAGATGTAGCTACTAAAGAGGGGATTGGGGCGCTTTTAAGACTTACATGCTATGATGCCTACCCTGATCTAAAATAAAGCCCATCTACAAACGCTTTGTTCACTTCCCACGTGTGAAGACTGAGGCTTCCATTTAACCCACATAATTTTCGCCACTAAATTAAAAACAAGCATTGGCAGTTCCAAACAGTCTTGCTTACCCATAGATGCAAACATTGGGAAAGCATAAAGAGGAAGATTAAACAACAAAACAAATGGTGTATTTATTTAACCCATTCAGTGACCTTGAAAAGGGGTAATTTCAGGTAGGAGAAAGCAAATTAAACAGAGTTTAAGCATTAAAAATTGTGAGTCTCCCACCTGAATCGGGTCTGTTGGCATGTATGCGTTGTATATTTGCAAACTCAATTGGCATTGCCCATGCTTGTTTAAAGTAGTCCTCAATGCCTCTCAAGAATTGTCAAATTCGATGTTCTATCTTCTACATTTCTGCTTAATTTTTTCAGTTGACCACTAGGTGCCATTGAAAGGCAGCAAACTGGTACTTTTTACACATGGCTTTTTAGGTTTCGCCTCGCCGAAAGGCTGCGCAGCAGACTTTCTGCGCAAGGCGAAAGCTTATGTCTAGAGATGTGTAATCATGTCCCGCCCCTCTGTTCCATTGGCTAGCTCCATAAACGGAGGCTAGCCATTGGAACAGAGATCTGTCCGTCAATTGCGGAGCAGATTCGGGGGCGTTCCGGACATTTTTACTCATCCTGCCCCTTTGACAACGTCATGCGGCCGTGGGCGGGGTTTATTTATTTTTTGTCGTCCATGTTTGTTTTGGCCATTCCACGGCCGACCGCCGCCGGAGGAAGTCCAGGTGAGTGCTTGTTTTCCTTGCCTTCCCGCCCCCTTCCCGCTGTCCGTGTGCCCCCCCCCCGCTGTCCGTGTGCCCGTGCTTATTGTTTTTATATCGGACCAATCCAAAAAGTGTTACAGTGACTTCTCTCCTCGCTTTTCACTGCCACCCGTTGTCATTTGCCCAAGCACTCGGTGCCCTGTGGGCAAAATGTGTAGATTCTCTATGTAAATGTTCTTCGTTTTACTTTTTAGTACTGCTCGAGTCTCATGAAAAACACGATTCAAATTGAAATTAATTTATATTTTCCCTGTAACGTTAAATGTATACGATTATTCCAAGGTAAAAGTAAGAACTTATTGGTCATCTATAAAGTCCACCCGCGATTCTGGGTCACTCACACGCCCGTTCCCGCCCCCCCCCCTCCCGCTGTCCGTGTGCCGTTAACCCGCCCCCCTCCCGCTGTCCGTTTCCACCCCCCCTCCCGCTGTCGTGTTGTGACGTGATGTAGGCATTGAGCACGCGCGTTTGTACATGGAGAAAGGTCTGTCTTCATAAATTGTGTGTTTTTAGGTTCACCCTGGCCACCCCGAGGACCTAGAATACTGTAAACGCTGCCCATGGTTGTAATAGCCGCAGTGACTGCAGCGCCGGCTGGGTCACTCACACGCACACGGACACACAAAAAACACACCCAGGATTGCACTGGTGCAGGGCTTAGAGACATTCTCACACTCACCGACACACTGCACACCTTTCAAAGACTTACATTGGCCTCCGGAAGTTTCGCACACTTATACCGCGGCACATGGAACCCCTCTCGCGCTCACACTGGTCACGGTGACCACAGCACTGGCTAAAAGTCAGTCACAGGGTACATGTTATCATTCTCAGCCTCACGCTTGCAAGAGTGTCCACAGAAGGGGGTAAGAGGCCCTCACACATACACCCCAGCACATTTTAAGCACTTCCAAGCTGACACTGGCATCAGCCGCTCTCACATGCATACAGCCCCACTATATGCCACTTCCTGTCGTGAATACATGGCAGCCACCAACTGGCACATCACAAGCCACCAGAAGACTTACACTGGACACTGCATAAGCATCAGTCACTCACACATGCACACTGACAAACTACAAATCTAGCTAGACGTGCACTCACTCACTACATGGCAAGAATGAGTTACACGCTGGCACGTCAAGACTACTGTTAGACTTTCCCTCACTGAGCACAGTATAAAATAAACATGACGCTCATTGCTACACTGCAAATCACTAATATGCTTACAGTGGTCAAGGTTAACACCGTGTACCACAGGGGTCACTCTGCTACACTATAAATCACTTCACAGTTTACAGACACCGCAACAACTGGTGAGTCACGTGGTGACATACTTCAACCCGCATTTAGGCAAACCAGGACGTGTCAGCGACGCCATATCTTCTTGTATAGCGCCTTGTCATCAGCACTTGATGCGTTCAATAACATTAAAAACTCGTATGTTGCGATGGGGCTTTAAGCACTATCTCTTATTTCAGAGCAGTGCTTCCGGAGTGGGAGGTACTGAACATGCAGTGTGTGGTCACCCAGCAGTTTTGGCGTGTTCGCACGGTTTTGGCCATGACAGCCCGAGCCAACCTTTACTGTAGAATTTATATAGTGTTTGATGTAAAGCTGACCAGGGGGCGCAGTGCTTAAATTCCCACCATGGGGCAGTGAATAGGTACCTATGTTGAAGCATGTTCCCTGCTCTCTGTGCCATGGTGCGCCCAGTCTGGCACAAAGTATAAAATAATGTGAAGAGCATGCACGCGCTAGGAGGCACGCGCGCGCGCGTGTGTGTGTGTGTACGTGTAATTCTCAGAGGCACGCAGCTGTCTTAACTGACGTGGTTCATGCTCAGAAGGTTAAACAAAATGAAGTCTTTGCCTAGTGAGGGGCAGCACCTCTGCACTGTAGAGCCAGATGTTGATTTGTTTTTTTTGTTTCACACACCGTGTAGTGTAGAGCTGTCTGTTTTTGCCTCTGTTGTCATCAGAACTCTTGTATTCCTCACACAGGAGCCCCTTTGCTGCCCTTTTGGAGTGCAAACTCTCAACTGGCTTTTTGCGTATGTGAGGCTCTCACAGATGTCTGGTGCAGGCGCTCACACGTGCCCCAAGCAGACAGAGCTGGGCATTGTACCGCTCTGCGCCTACCCCAACTGAGCTGCACATGTCCGTAAATCATCTAAAAAATGCCCGGCCAAGTGTTAGCAGGGAACATACTATATGTGACGACTCAGTCTACCTCGCAAGCGGCGCTGCCTCCTTCAGTTGGGCAGGCTGCTTTCCTTTCCCCAAAAATATGCACAACAATCGAGAAAAGGTAGGGTCGAGATGATGTCTGCTTTCAGGTGAAGTTGCTGTCCGCTTTCAGTATTTTGAGGTGCTTTCATCTGCGCCAGTCGGGGTGTTTGCTCTTTGACCTGATATATTTAAAGTGCACTTTCTGTTGTTATAGCTGGTGAGATTACTTGCATTTTGTTAAGCTATCAGTATAGTAAATAACAATGCCTTGTATTTATGTTTTAAAACCCAAAACATAAATAGAAGGCATTGTCATTTACAATGCCAATAGCTCAAAATCGTGTGAATGCAAGACTTATTGCATTGCAAATGCTTGTTTCTTTTGAGGTACGTCTTCCGCATTGGAGTAATTCAGCTGGCAATGACAGAATTCCTGAGAAATGGCATCTTACACCACCTGTAATAACTAGGGCTTGGTTATTAACCCGAAGAAGCAAAGTCCAATGAACATGATGAATGTGGGTTTAATAATGTTATATAAAATCGCCAAGTCCCCTTATTGACGTTAAAGGTTGAATAAGTGGAAATAATGCCTTGACTCAATTAGTGATGGCAGTGATTACTTTTTTATTCTGCTGTTAGTGGTTTAAATGTACTCCCATCAATGAATGCCTGTCCCTGTATCTGCATTAGCTTTTATCACTTGCCACCAACATGTACAGTCCAGTCATTTCAAGCCAGAATCCTGAGGTTGGAGCGTACTACCTCATGCACCATTGAGGGATAGATAGTCCTGTGCAGGGAGGACGTCTCTTGATACAGGGGACACCTTGCATTATTTTAAAAGTACAGATTTCGTGAGACTCAAAGGAAGGATTAAAGTAAGAGAGAGTGGTGACGCTTGTGGACGATTTGTTTATTTTTAGGTTTCGCCTGGCGAACACTTCTCACCCCTCACCTTTGCAGGATGAGCCGCTACACCAGTGTGACCCAGTGACGTGTTTGTACCGAGAAGGTTTTGGTGCTCTTTGATCTGCCGTGGTGATGTCACACTGCTTCATGCTGGTCATTGCGTTACTTGAGTGGGAACGGTGCTATTACGTACTGGACGCACCCTATTGTACTTATTTTATTCCCACTCGAGGTCCTCACAGTAAGGCTGTTCAATAGAGTGTATGTAGTGTGAGGAGATGGCTCTTCCATCGACCTCCCATCACTTCAGGTGGGCACTCATTGTAAGAGCAGCCTCATTTTACAGGTGGTTGGCGCTTTACTTCGTTTGTGTGTCATATTTTATGTGTTGTCTCTTTTTTGCATGTTCTTTTTGTTGAAATTATTTTGCCTTTTATTCTATCTTATTTTATATGCAGTTGGCGTGTACTCTTTATATTGCCTTTTTCGTGTCTGTTGTTTGTCTTGTTTCCAGCGTGTTTTTAATATTACTGCTTTTACAGTTGTTTGTTTTGCTTTACATGTTGGTGTTTCTTGTACTGGTTGTTGCTGTGTCTTGACGTTCTCTTTGTTGTGTGTGTTTTGGCTTTGCACCCTCCCCAATGGTGCTGTTCTCTTTGCTTTCTGTTTAGGGTTAATCTGTATTACAGAGCTGGCAAGTTGTTTCCTTCCTGCAGACACACCTCACCTGCTAATAATGGGTCAGGACTAAAAGTGAAATGATAGGTCTGCAGTTTTGTGCCACATTTCCTGCCATTCCGTTTCCCACCCATGTTTTAAAGAGTTTTATTGCTGTGCCCATGAGTTGTGCCTCTCTGCTATTTCTAGGATTCTGTTTGTTGGAGACTAGTCACTTTTAGGGCGTGGGAGTTCTATGGCTTCATTCACAACCCATATCTCCCACCAAACTTTAACATTTGTGGGCTCAAACACTATTTGCGAGGGTACATTCTGAGTGCTGACTCATAGGAACAGTATTTGCTGAATTTAGCTCCAGAAAGTGCATTTGTGAATGAACAGGTAAACACTGATTATCTCACACATTTTTGGATATTGTCTGAGGGGTGGGTGCTTTAAAAAGGGCCTACTCCACACGTCTTACCTAACCCCACAGCGTTTGAGACACACCCACCCTGTCAGTTAGGCTAGTGCAGGTTCCTGGGTACCAATGCTCATAGAAGGTATTCTGGGAGTTGTTTTCGTTTGAGTGGCAGACCGGATACCAATCGTTTGTTCAGAATAGCCAAGCACTGGAAACATGGCTGTGCTTGCTTCCCTGCCCCCTGGCTGTGCTTGCTTCCCTGCCTCCTGGCTGTGCTTGCTTCCCTGCCCCCTGGCTGTGCTTGCTTCTCTGCCCCCTGGCTGTGCTTGCTTCCCTGCCCCCTGGCTGTGCTTGCTTCCCTGCCCCCTGGCTGTGCTTGCTCCCCTGCCCCCTGGCTGTGCTTGCTCCCCTGCCCCCTGGCTGTGCTTGCTCCCCTGCCACCTGTCTGTGCTTGCTCCCCTGCCACCTCGCTGTGCTTGCTTCCCTGCCCCCTCGCTGTGCTTGCTTCCCTGCCCCCTCGCTGTGCTTGCTTCCCTGCCCCCTCGCTGTGCTTGCTCTCCTGAGTGTGTGTGTGGCTTTGGGTGGGTGGGTGTGGCTCTGGGTGGCTCTGGGTGGGTGTGTGTGGCTCTGGGTGGGTGTGTGTGGCTGTGTGTGTGTGTGTGTGTGTGTGGCTGTGTGTGTGTGTGTGTGTGGCTCTGTGTGTGGCTCTCTCTGTGTGTGGCTCTCTCTGTGTGTGGGTCTGTGTGTGTGGGTCTGTGTGTGTAGGTCTGTGTGTGTGTGTGGGTCTGTGTGTTTTTGTGTGGCATTTGCCAGAGATTTAACTATTGGCATTGTAAATGACAATGCCATTTATTTATCTGTTTTCAAAACCAACACATAAATACAAATTTTGTCATTTACAATGCCAATAGCTCAAACTTTTCAAAAGGCGAAACCATTGCATTGTAAATGCTTGTTCAGGAATGCGGCGTTTGAAGCAGGACGAATGACAGACGGCTCTCCTTTTCTGCTAATACAGTTGCACTTTCTTAAAAACAATTACCGGGCATACCCCAACCCCATTATCTAAGCTAAAGCCTTGCTTGCCTTGCAATTGGTCCAAACATGAGTAGAACACCTCCCTTTGCAGCTGAGTAGGCCTTCTAACGTACATGGAAGACAAACGCAAACATCTCTCGATCTACATTCCTGCCATTTACTTGGTGTGCAGTGTTGCATCCCGGTGCCATAAGCCAGAACCATATGTGGGAAGGCACACACTGATTAATCTTTTACAGCCCAAAGCTCTAACCAGGACAACCAGACCTGGAGACCGAACGTACAGAGGCATTATGAGTGTTGCTCCTTGGGGTGGCTCAGGCAAAATATTAGTAAGTTCCAAATACGCAGCGAAACCATTCTTATAGCTCCTGCAGCCAACATATGTGAACATGGCTTGACATCTCTGAGCAATGCATCACCTTTGTACTTTTCTGAAAAATACTTTCACTATAACCCCTACCTTGGACTTATGGGACTGGTAAAGGAGGAGTTCCATAGACCCGGGTAACAAAGTCTATGCTCTTACAGTTTTAGTCCAGCAGTCAGAGACTCCTGCCACAGCATATTGTCTACCTCCTGAGTCACACGCACAGCTACCACCACACCTACTGCTGTACCACATTCCAACGACGTGTTTGGAACACCCCTAACTAGCCCTCACTAACCAACCCACTGGCCTGGTTACTTGGCTGCTACTTTAAGTAATTTGATTCTTTGCTGTCAAACTGTCTGAGGTGGAGGCAGACGCAGGGTAGCGCTCAACATGCTGAAGCTCCTGGTGTCAGGCGGTAGCTTGAGTGGATCGGCTTTTGAACTTTACAAATATAGTGGGTGGCCAGATGGATTAATGGGGCACACCTGCAAGAAAAGCAAACATTTAGGATTAGGTGAGATTAGGGCGCACAAGCTACATTTTTCATGGGAGGCAGGGACCCCGGGTGGGAAATGCTCCATTTCCTTAAGGTACCAATGAAGAGTTGGAAGTGGTGTGTCCAAGAAACTCAACAAATGCCATTGTAAGACCCTGACTCACCTCTGGTTAGTTTCCCAAATCATTAGGGATTCTCTAGTATGAGAAATAAGGAGGCATGATGAGGGTGAGTCTGATATTAGTGGGGGATGGATTTTTTTAGCTGAAGTATTGAAAACCCTGATTGCTATTTATTTATTTGAAAGTTTTATATAGCGCAAACTTGACCCAAGTGGGTATCAGAGTGCTTTACAATGTAGATAGATATTACAAGAGGATACATAATACAACAAGATAGTCGTATAGCAAAGTTATGATATGTAGGATACAGACCATCGAGAAGAAAATTCGATAATCTTCGAATCATAAATTAGCATGGCAGAGAATGCTGGGATTCAAAGGTGTCCAGCAATCTCATTGTCAATCAGGTGTTAATCAATGAGCAGTGGGCCAGAGTTGTTTAAGGCAGAAATTTAGGATTGGGATTAGTCGTGGAGGAGATTTGTCAGACTTTCAGAGGAAGAGAGTTCCAGATCTTTGGGGCAGCACCTGAGAAGACTCTGTGACTCGTTCTCATTTTGTGAAAGATCTGTTGTTTTAGGAGCCAAGAACTTGCACTTCTTGACTGTCTGCAACCTCCAGATAGTTCTAGTTTTTGAGCCAGATACGTGGGAGTCTTGAGATGAAGGGCTTTGCTCTAGCCTCATATGGCAGCCAGTTTAGGGATTTGAGGGCTGGGGAGATCTGCTTGTTTCTTTTGGAACCGGTGAGCAGCCTAGCTGCTGTATTGTTGGACGTTTTGAGTGGGGCCAAGCTATATTTGGGAAGTCCACAGAGCGTGGAACTACCATAGTCTAGCCTAGGCAGCACCAAAGATTGCACCGCCATCTTGAGGTCCTCTTCTGGAAGGAAAGATTTTAGATTCCTTAGCGTGTTCATCTGGTGTTTAGCCCCCTTGCTTAAATTGCTAATATGATTCTGCATGCTCAGTTGCTTATCCAGAGTGATTCCGAGGGATTTTGCAGAATTGATAATGCGGGTAGTGCAGTTGAAAGCAGTAAGATGTTTCAGCCAGTGGTCGATCTTAGGGGTGCAATTAGGCGGAGCAATGAGAAGGAATTAAGTTTTGGAGGTGTTGAGCATGAGGTGGTTGTCAGTTAGCCAGTTTTGAGTATCCACAAGGGTAGAGTTGAGTAAGACAAAGGCTTCAGGGGAGGTGATTTTCAGATAAAGTTAAGTGTCAGCCGCATACATATGGAAGAGGATTGTTCCTAGTCTTCATAAAACCGCGGTCCTCATCCCACTTTTAAAAAAGGCTGGAGCCGATCCCTCACTCTCTTCTAACTACCGTCCCATTTCTCTTCTACCCTACCTGGGAAAGGTCTTGGAAACTCATGTTACCAAGACCCTGAGCACTCACGTGGAGGCAAATCATTGCCTCTCCTCTTGTCAGGCGGGCTTTAGGCCCCTCCACTCTACGGAGAAGGTGGTGATTTCAGTGATGGATGGGCTACGTGAGGGCATTGATACCAACCTCTCGCAAGCCCTCATCCTCTTAGATCTGTCCGCCGCCTTTGACACAGTGGACCACCCCACACTCCTCACTCGTGTCAGGGCGGCGGGCATAGCCTAGCCTTCTCATGGCTTGAGTCTTTTTTGAGCGGAAGGACTCAGGCGGTCCACCTTGCTGGTTTCGCCGCTGCCTCCCGTAGGGTGGACTGTGGTGTTCCCCAGGGCTCTTCACTTTCCCCGCTCCTGTTTAATTTATACATCTACCCCCTCATTTTTATGTTGCAGCAGCTCGAGGTCACGGTGTTCAACTACGCCGATGACCTCCAGCTAATTTTTAATCTCTCTAATTCCCCTTCATCCGCCCAGAATGTTCAAACAGTCATGCTGTTCATTCAGGACTGGATGAACTGCAACCACCTCAAACTTAATCCGGACAAGACGGAGTTGGTCTTGACCGGAGGTGGTTGCAGCCCCTGGTCTCCCTCCTATTGGCCCCCCTCACTTGGTGCTCCCCCACCCCCTGTCCCCAAAGTTAAAACCCTTGGGATTCTTCTCAACTCACAACTTTCGGTTCACTCCCACGTCAGTTCAGTTGTGTCCTCCTGCTTCTTCTCCCTCAGGACAATCAGGAAGATCTCCCGCTTCTTCTCCCTCCCGGCATTAAAAGTCATTGTGATGGCAATGGTGCTCTCGCGCCTCGATTATGGCAACATAATCTACAATGGCGCGCCTGCCTATGCCATCCACCGTCTGCAACTAGTGCAGAATCAGGCTGCTCGCCTGATTCATGGCCTGCCCAAATTCCATCGTGCTACTCCTCTGCTGCAGGCATTACACTGGCTACCTGTGAGAGAGCGAGCCTTATTCAAACTCGGCTGCCTCACCTTTCAGGCCAGGATGGGCACTGCCCCTGAGTTTATATGCTCAGCCATTAAACCTTACCTGCCGGCCAGAGAACTTCGTTCCACCCACTTGGCACTCCTGACCACTCCCCGTTTTAAACAGAAGAAGGCGGGAGGAGCAAAATTTGCGGTTCTTGCCCCAACTTTTTGGAACTCTCTCCCTATGCATCTCCGCACCTCACCCTCTTACATCGAGTTCCGTAAAAACCTTAAAACCTTTCTGTTTTCCCGAGCTTTCGCCGCCTAACCCCCTCTCGCTGCTATTGCTGGTTATCAACCGAAAAGCGCCAAGAAACCGCTTGGTAAAAGTGCGCTCTATAAATGTTTTTAAATTCAAATTCAAATTCAAATTCGCGGCATTCAGAGCATTTGCCAAGGGTTCTAGGAATAAATTGAAGAGTATCGGTGATAGTGCCGACCCCTGTGGATCCCCCATTGAGACGGAGGAGGGCTGGGATAGGGATTGCTTTATCTTGACTTTTTGTAATCTATTATGGAGGAAGGACGTAAACCATCGCAATACCGGCCCTGAAAAGCCCATCCTATGTTCAAGGCTGGATAAGAGATTGTCGTGGTTAACAGGGTCGAAGGCTGAAGACAGGTCAAGGAGAATCAGGAGGCATGCTTCTTCGTTATGGTCTAGCATTATAAAGATGCCATCCAAAACAGTTTCTTAGGGCGGTTTTTGGCTTGATTGAGTTGTGTTTGGAAGAAGTCAGCCTTTGCTGTTCTGATTTTTTTTGTTATAGGTGTTCCTGGCTGATCTAAGGTGAATTAGATGTTCAGTGGAGGGTACTGATCTCCAGGTTCTTTCAGCTGACCTTAGGTTGCGGCATTAAGAGTTTAGGTTGTTGTTGATCCAAGATTTGGAGATTTTGACGGTGGCACTTTTTAGTTGTAGAGGGGCTATTTCGTCTAGGATGCCAGTGGTGGTGGTGTTATAGAAGTCTGTGAGGACATGCACATCCAACATGTCCGATTGGGGAGTTAAGGCCTTTCTACAACAGGTTGCTAGATCCATAGAGTTAATATTCCTAAGGTTCCATTTCCATTATTTGGTTTTCTTGGGTTGGACCCTCTTCAGTGATACCTTCTTGATAATTAAGAAGAAGAGAAGAAGATGCAGTAACAGTCAGACCAATCAAAAGGGATAATGGCATCTATTGAGATGGTTTTTCCTTTGGAGATGATGAGGTCCAAAGTTTCACCCTGATGGGGGAGGGAGGACTCTCTGTAATGTTTGTATACTGTGTAGTCTCTAACACGATACAAGGAAAGTGAGGGACTGACTAAGCCGAATTACAATTTTATGAAGTGCTACAGCTTTTATTCACAATAGTTGTAGGCTACAAACTAGTGACCTGGTTCTAGAAGACCCCTCTTACAATGACTAACGTTAAACTGAAAAGGTTGGGGATTAAATGGTAGACCAACCTGGGCAGGCAAATTAATGATAGCGAGTAGAAAATACCCTTGGATATGCCCAAAGGGTCTGCAGGCATGCTAGATTTAAGTACCGCCAATTAATAAACTTCAACAGGACATTCATGACACCGAAAAGAACCTACAGGATGCATGCCCTTGCTAATGTAAATTTCGTTTTTACAAAATGCTTAATAAAATACAAACATGCAGAATCTACACATATATACATATATGTATATGTCTGTTCAATGCAAAATGTCTAATAGGCAACTATCCTTGGAACTTGTAGACCTGAAATCTAATAGTAAGGCCTGGATTTCCTTTTGAATTGACATATGCAAAATGCATGTTTTAACGTGAAGGCCCATTAATACTGAAATGCTTATTTTTCACTTTAATTGACAAATTGAGCAAGTTGTTTTTCTTCTCTTTGCTGCAGAAGTTGCAACGTTGAAAGCTACTCTTTATAAGTAATGAATAGATGCTGTTGTATTAGGCAACTGATAGTGAGGCTAATACCACATAACGTAAACAGGAAGGATGATTCATGGGAACATGATATTACAAACGAGAAACGATGTGCAACATTCAAGGACACATGGTTGAAAGACTATTGTATTCCAGTGAGATGGGGAGTAAACCTGTTCTCAGGAGCGTGCTGAAATTCTATTGGTCAACGTGGTGAAGAATGAACAGAAATATTTCAATTGAGAAATAGTGTGTTTTACATTAGAGTGTGTTCCTAGCTAGAGAGGTAGATAAGGCAGACGAGGCTCATGATGGCAGAATTAATTTTACCACCCTTTGATGCAGAGCAAAATGATTCCCTTTTCCTGACACTCTGAGAGGAGACTCTCTGCCGAGCTTTCTGTACATCTCTGTATGAGAAGTCTTAGTTTATTACCTTGATCTGCTATTATTTAAGGTGAGAATACTTTACAGCTTCTTTTGCGAAAGCCTTATGCTCATGCTCGAACCTCTCATCAGAAACTCTTCATGAGTTTCTGGACTGACATCTTTTAACTTTCCCACATTAAAAAAAATATTTAGCTTAGAATATGGATGTTTCTTAATGGAACGCCCTTGTTACATTCATTTTATTAATGATTTTTTTGTTTTACTAAATTGACTCATATTACTGAAAATTGATTTATTGATTGTTAACCTTTATTATTGGCCTTTGGTGAACAAAACTTTTTTCAAAATAATGAAGAACAGAAAGATATAAAAATAAAACTCTTTAACTCAACCTTAACTCTCTTTATTGACTGAACTAGAGACGGCATAATTGTTAGTGATTTATGTTGGGATTTAACTTTGATGTCTCAGCTGACAACAAAGATCTATCGACCTCTGACAGTAAGCACTGGATCTTGGTGATGAGTAAAGTGACTAGCAGAACCCCAGGCTCCAACACCCTAGATGCAAGCAAATCAAATGCCAATTTTTGTATTCGATATTGGACTGTCCTGGAATAAATAGTTTGTGGAAAAGGGTTATGAGACACCTATCAGGGATGAAGGACAAGTTGGGCCTTTACAACTGGAAAGCTGCTTAGTTGGGCTCTTTCTGATTAGAAATAAAAAAAAAAGCAGCTGGTACCAGACTCCTAGATTTAGCGTTTCTGATAACCACAGCTGCTATAGCAATGAAAAGGAGATCTGAGGAGCATCCTTTGCAGTATATGGTGAAGGGAAGTGGAGAAATGGGCCACTAGTGACAGCCTGACCCTGTATGTGGAAATGTGAGTGTGTTGGTACCCAAAAGCAACTCTATGGTGTGAAATATCACTATAGTTTGGGACAGAAATGGAGAAGAGATGAGTACAATGCAGTGGAAGGAGGCTGGGAAATGGACTACATCAAGACATGAACGATTAAGGGAGAAGGCTTACTAAATGCCTATCCTTGCCTTCATGAACGCATGCTCATCCAGAACCCGCCATAAGGTAACCAGGTAAAGCGCCATAAGACTAGGCTGAATAGGGAATATAAATTCACTGAACCCACATGAGATTTAGGGTTTACGTTACACTGTTCAAAAGGTGAACAGGATAAGAAAATGAGCAATTTATAATAACACTGCAACTTTTTCACTGTTGCAGGGCCCACATCCCTATATAACCGTACTTGTCTTAATGCTGAAGAATACAGACGTGTTACAGTGCACCACTGAGACATGAAACTATCAATTGGATTTAAAAGCAAAGAGCCAAACTAATCAAATCTTCAACCGCCACTAAAGCAGGGGTGTGCAACTGCTGATGAATTCCACAACTTAAGTGTGTAAAAAGTGAAGAATAGAATGCTTGAATTAAAATCAGTCATTGGTAATTACTCAGGCCGCAAGGACAGGACAAATTATACTTGAACCAAAGCAGGTGAGCATGCACCCTGCAAAGGATTAGTGGTGCGGTTTTATATGGTGCAGAGCTCTGGGGTTGTTCACATATCAAGAGTCTTTCCAAAATGGAGCATAGGGTTTTAAGGTCTTTTCTGAACCTTCCGGCAAGTACCCCATTGACTCCAGTGTAATTGGACTTTGCTTAACCCTTCGGGGCTGATGACGAGCTGGGCTCGTCATGGAGCAGGGCGCTCGCACGCTGATGACGAGCGCAGCTCGTCATGAGCCCCACCCTCGGGGGAAGCGCCAGCGCTCCCCCCCGAGTCTGCCCGATTTTCTTCTTTTCTGCGGGGATGGCAGGGGAAGACCTTCCCCTGCCTCACCCCGCCCTCCCCGCCCGCGTCATCAATGACGTCAGCGCGCGAGGCGCGCTGACGTCACTGGAGGTTCCTTTTGTTTACCGACGCGCAGGGAAGCCATTTGCTTCCTGCGCGTCGTTGTACAAAGAGGTTCGTTTTGCGGCTGGGGCGGGGGGGATTGTTTTGAAACTTGCATCGAGGGAAAGGAAAGGCTTTTCCTTTCCCTCGATGCCACTTTAGAGCATTCCTGCTGCACGATCGTGCGATCGTGCAGCTGGAATGCTAGGGATTAAAAAAAATAATTTTTATTTTCCAATTTCGTTGTTCGGGGAGCGGCCCCTTGGGGAAGGGTCGCTCCCCTTTTTGAGGGAACATTAATTTGGAAGTGTTTTCGTGCCTCCTATGTAGATAAATGGACGTTTTAAAAAAAAAAAATGCTGATGGGGGTCATTTTGAAAGTATAATTATAGTGCTAATTTTAATCAAGGATGCAAGTGCCTCTGTCCTTCATTACTTTTACTTTGTGTTTATCTGAAGTGGCTAAAAACACACCTGTCCTGCCTAGGCAAAGCTCACTAGTGTTTTTGGGCTGATGAATGTTTTTTTGTATTTGTGCTGCAATTCGAACACATGCTTTGTCTCCAGTGACCATGTGTGTGTTACTATGCCATCGCAGCGATGTGCGAAGGGGTCCCTTGAGTGAGCTGTCCATCATAGTGGGAAGCTCACAAATGTTTTTGGGCTGATGATTGTTTTCCTGAATTTGTGCTGCAACTCGAGCGCCATCTTTGTCTCCAGTGACCATGTGTGCGTTACTATGCAATCGCACAGATGTGTGCAGGGGTCCCTTGTGTGAGCTGTCCATCATAGTGGAAAGGTCACAAATGTTTTTGGGCTGATGAATGTTTTCCTGAATTTGTGCTGCAACTCGATCACCTGCTTTGTCTCTAGTGACCTTTGTGTGTGTTATTATGCCATTGCACCGATGTGCGCAGGGGTCCCTTGAATGAGCTGTCCATCATAGTGGGAAGCTCACAAATGTTTTTGGGCTGATGATTGTTTTCCTGAATTTGTGCTGCAACTCGAGCGCCATCTTTGTCTCCAGTGTCCATGTGTGCGTTACTATGCAATCGCACAGATGTGCGCAGGGGTCCCTTGTGTGAGCTGTCCATCATAGTGGGAAGGTCACAAATGTTTTTGGGCTGATGAATGTTTTCCTGAATTTGTGCTGCAACTCGAGCGCTTGCTTTGTCTCCAGTGACCGTGTGTGTTACTATGCCATCGCACCGATGTGTGCACAGGTCCCTTGAGTGAGCTGTCCATCATAGTGGGTAAATTTAGGAAAGATGGTGCACTCCGCTAGTTGGTGGGCGTGGCCAAACGGGGGTCTTCTGTGTGAGTTCACATGCCTCTTATGTGTATAAATGGTCAGAGACTGATGAGAGCAGCAGATGGGGAGAAAGAAGCTCCTGGTCATAGGAACTGTTTTTGGATTGCGCTTGTGAAAATCAAGGATGCAAGTGCCTCTGTCCAGCATCACAGTTAACCACAGTAATTCTGCTGCCCCCCTCCCCATGAGAATCCCTGATGACGTCAGCGCGCACAGCACGCGCCAACATCTTCAGGGATTCCCAGGCGGTCGGGAAGCCATTTGCTTCCTGCGCCTGGAGGTTTTAGGTTGGTTTTGAGATATTTGGGGGGGTTTGGGGCTGCAAAGAGGCATCAGGGGAGAGGCAAGTGAATTTCCTCTCTCCTGATGTCTCGTTGCAGGGCATTTCTGCCTCACGGTCGCGCACAGCATTGCGATTGTGCGGTGGAAATGCCCCCACTAGCACCAGGGATTTTATTTTAAATTGTAGGAAGTGACCCCTTGGGCAAGGGTCGCTTCCAGGTGGGTCGGATTTTAAATTTAGATTTTCTGGCCCCCCGGTGGGCAAATCAACCCGTACTTTTGTCCGTTTTGCCCTTTTTGATGGCCCATCTGTGTGGATGTGATTTTGGGGGTAAATTTGTGTATTGTTTATTCATTTGTTATGTTGTTTGTGAAATGTAGTATTAATTTTTTTTTTCTTCTTTGGTTTTGATCCAGGCTTTTGCTGTTTGTATTGGTGTAGGTTGTGGTTCAGTTAATGCTGGTTTTGCAGCTTGTGTAGTTGCATGTGCTTGGTAAGTAAATGTTTTTTGTACTACTTTCCCTAGATGAATGTGTTTTTATGAAAAGTGAAGTTATTGCTGTTTGTGTGGCTTTGTGTTTCTTGATTGTTAACTTTTTTTTTTGAATTGCTGCTTGATGAGTACTTTGTCTAATCTATACTTTTTTTTTCTTTCTAGTGGGATTTCCTTTCTTTTTGCTGTGTTTCAGCAGAGTAGGTGCTGGTGAGTGTTCTTATATTTGGTTAGATTTGAATTGTTTTTGAGTGTATTCATTTTTGTGTGAAGACTCTACCTTGTTTACTTCTTACTTTGCACAGTGTAGGTTGTTGTTCACTTGTGTGTGTAGTCTTCTTGCTTTGTAAGGATAATGGCTGCTCGCAGGATGACTGCTAAGCAGGTTGTTAGTTTGCTTTTTGAGTCTTCCTCTGACCATGGTCCAGACACTGACTCCGATTCGGAGCATGAGGTAGGTGCAGAAGATTCAGGCAGTGAGTTTTCTCTTCGCATGGTATCATCGATGATGATTCTTCTTCTAGTGCTGATGAAGTGCCTGTGGTAGAGAGGGACATTGATGTGCCGGTAGAGAGGCAAGAGCCATCTGAGCGGCAGCCTAGGTCCTCAAGGTTTCCCTTTTTTTCTCGTCAGGAAGAGGCAAGTGTGGTAAAGGCTGCGCCCAAAAGGTTTCACATTGCTGTGGTGCGCCAAGGGTTATCTGGTGCTGCTAGTCTTCCTGTTGTAGAGCAGCATGAGGCATCTGGTGCTGCTAGTCTTTCTGTTGTTGTTGAGCAGCAAGTGGCATCTGGGGATGCGAGTTCTTCTGTTGATGTTGAGATGCAAGCGGCAGCTGGGGATGTGAGTTCTCCTGTTGGTGTAGAGATGCAAAATGTATCTGGGGATGCTAGTATTCCTGTTGGTGTAGAGATGCAAGAGGCATCTGGGGATGCTAGTGTTCCCGTTGATGTAGTGCAGCAAGAGGCATCTGGGCTGCAGGCTAGGGTGGCTTATTCTCCCGATGTTAGTGATGACGTCTGGGTTGCCCCTGGCATGGTGCAGCCGGAATTGCCAGACTTCACTGGTGTTCCAGGGTGTAGAGTGAATACTGACAATTTTTTGCCAATTCAATTTTTTCAGTTGTTTTTTGACGATGAGTTTTTGCAAGAGATTGTGGAGCAAACTAATTTGTATGCAGAGCAGTATTTGAGGGACCACAGTGCCAGCCTTAAGCCCCATTCTAGAGCTACCCATTGGTCTCCCACATATGTTGAAGAGATGAAGAAGTTTTTGGGATTAACTTTTTTGATGGGCTTGCTAAGGAAGCCATCAATGTCTTCTTATTGGTCCACTAGTCCCTTGATGGCAACATCTATATTTCCAGCAGTTATTACTCGTGATCAATATATGCTTCTTCTTCGCATGATGCATTTTGTTGATAATGATTTAGCGTTGCCACGCGATCACCCTGATTGTGACCGTCTTTTTAAGATTCGGCCTGTCCTTGATCCCTTTGTTGATCGTTTTCCTGAGATGTTTGCACCTGGAAAAGAAATAGCTGTGGACGAATCTTTGGTATTGTTCAAGGGCCGCTTGGTTTTTAGGCAATACATTCCTAGTAAGAGGGCACGCTATGGAATCAAACTGTATATGCTGTGTGACAGTGATACTGGATATGTTTATAATTTCAGGGTGTACACCGGTAAGGATTCCAGCATTAACACTTCTGCTTGTCCGTCCACTTTTGGAGTGACTGAGAAAATTGTGTGGGAACTAGGTAGACGATTATTTAACAAAGGCCACCATTTATATGTAGATAACTTCTACACTAGTGTGCGTTTGTTCAAGGAATTGGCCAAAGTGGGCACTGTTGCTTGTGGCACGATGCGCAGTAACCGGAAAGGTTTCCCAATAGAACTTGTTTGCAAAAGGCTTGTGCGGGGACAGTCTACTGCATTGCGATATGGGAAGCTTCTAGCTGTGAAGTTTTCAGACAGGAGAGATGTGTACATGCTGACTACTATCCATGACGAAAGCACTGAAGCTCTGCCTGTTCGGGGTGAGAGTGCTGAAGTGCGTAAACCTGTGTGCATTTTACAGTACAATAAGTACATGGGTGGTGTTGACAGAGTAGATCAGAGGTTGGAACCTTATGCTGCTCTTCGAAAGGCTTACGTTTGGTACAAGAAGTTGGCTATCCATCTTTTCCACTTGGCATCCTTTAATGCTTTTGTTGTTTTCCAGAAATCTTGTCCTGAGTCAAAGATGCCTTTTGTTAAGTTTCAGGAGACTATAATAGGCTGCCTTGTACTAGTGGAACAGGCAAGTGTGCCAAGATTTGGAGTGGTGGAGGAAGTGGCTAGACTGAAAGATCGCCACTTTC
Source organism: Lissotriton helveticus (assembly GCF_964261635.1). Classification (NCBI taxonomy): domain Eukaryota; kingdom Metazoa; phylum Chordata; class Amphibia; order Caudata; family Salamandridae; genus Lissotriton; species Lissotriton helveticus. The sequence continues at coordinate 237,614,991 of NC_136071.1, read as the reverse complement.
CAGAATACATTCCTCCCACAACTGCAAAAGACCATCCCACTAAAAGATGTAGAGTCTGTTGGCGAGAGAAGTGCGGAGGGAGTCTCGTATGTACTGTCCTGACTGTCCTTCAAATCCTGGATTGTGTGTGCCAGCTTGTTTTAAATCGTACCACACACAAAAGAAGTTTTGGGAGTTTCATTGAGCTTGTAAGTGTACTGTCTGGTCTGTATTCTGTAATATTTTTTAGTCTGCTTTAAGGTTTGCATTAGTGCAAAGCATTTAGTTTTTGAATTTGTGTTTGCAGATTTGCTTGGCTGGCGGAGTGCATGGTTAGGTGCTTGGCTGGTGGTGTGAGTGGATGGCGCTTGGCTGGTGGTGTGCGTGGTCTGGTGCTTGGCTGGCATAGTGCATGGATTGGAGTTGTGCTGGGGGGGTCCGTGGATTTTTGCTTGGCTGGCGGAGTGCATGGTTAGGTGATTGGCTGGCGGTGTGAGTTGAGTGGTGCTTGGCTGGCGGTGTGTGTGGAGTGGTGCTTGGCTGGCGGTGTGTGTGGAGTGGTGCTTGGCTGGTGTTGTGTTTGTGGAGTGGCGCTTGGCTGGTGGTGTGCGTGGAGTGATGCTTGGCTGGTGGTGTGTGTGGAGTGGTACTTGGCTGTCGGTGTGCGCTGAGTGGTGTTTGGCTGGCGGTGTGCATGGTCTGGTGCTTGGATGGTGGTGTGGGTGGACTGGCGCTCGGCAGGCGGTGTGTGAGTAGTTACTTTCTGTTGGTCACTACACACACTGCTAGTTGAGTGACACTCCACACAGTCCATCATTTTGTGTAGTTGCAGTGTCAGAAATGTGGGTGTGTGAAAGTGATGGGCCCTTGAATGGCGCAGTTTGCTGGTGTGAGTGTTGAAATGTGATGGGTCCGCGGCTGGCGGTGTGAATGTTTTGTATGTGTCACGCGTACGAAAGGTGTATGAATGGCCTGTAAAGAGGTTGGTGCCTTGACGTGGCTTTACAGCTCACGAGCTGTGAGTCAGTGGTTCAGTTTATCATACTTTCAATTATACACAGTGTATTTAATTTTTGATGAAATTACTTGCGTATCCAATTGTATGTACTGAATCATCACTCACCCTCGTGCCAAATCCAACCAGTATGTGTGTGTGCTTGCGGATTAGATGGGTGTGCAGTAATAATTGCTTTTTTTCTCTTTCTGCAGTAGGGTGTACCTTGTCCCTTATTGTGACTGTTGTAATGTGTTGCTTTTCCATTCGGATGGTGTCAATGGTCTGGTTTGTATCAGGTATGAAAGGTGCGTGAATGGCCTGTAAAACGGTTGGTGCCTTGTCGTGGCTTTACAGCTCACGAGTTGCGAGTCACTGGTTCGGTTTTTATGCATTTATTTATTGACAGAGCATTTCATTTTTTTGAAATATCTTGTTAATAAAATTTTATGTACTGAACCATCACTCGCCCTCGTGCCAAATCCAACCTGTATGTGTGTGTCTTTGAGGAATAGATAGCCGTGCTTGAATGTTTGACTTTTGAGTAACTCTGTTAAGGTGTGGTATCCTTTTACTCGGGAAAACAAGGGGAACGCAGGGTGGTAGGATATTTTTGCCGCCACGGCGATCCCACGGCAAAAAGTTTGGAAAAGTGCTATTTTTATATAATTTAAAGGTTTGCAAGGAGTTCTGTGTAGGAAAACATTGGGGGACCCACGCATGCCATACCTCCCTGAACTCTCCCGGGTGTCTAGTTTTCATAACTGTTTGGTTTGCTACTTTCCAAAGAATACCACCCAGCCCCGGGCCAAAAACTCAGGTGCCCCCCCCCCCCCAAATCAAAGTTATATTGCTTCAGGGTATTTTAAATTCACCACCGTACGATTTGGACCTTTTCCTGTTGCCGCCACTATGGCTACCCACGCAAGTGAGGTACCGTTTTTATCGGGAGACCTGGGGGAACGCTGGGTGGGAGGTAATTTGTGTGAGCCCAGTGATGCCACGCGTCCCAGACTACAACATGTGAAAAAATTGCTTTTTTTCTGCTAAAATTGAGGTTTGCAAGGAATTCTGGGTAAAGGAACGTTGGAGGATCCACGCAAGCCATACCTCATTGGAAGCCCCCGGGTGTCTACTTTTCAGAAATGTGTGGGTTTGGTAGGTTTCCATAGATGGCTGTCTCGCACGGGGCCAGAAACCCAGGTAGCCCCTCTTGCAAAAGCTGGTGAATTTAACAATGGTGACAATGTCAAGTCCACCAGCTTTTGCAAGAGGGGGACCTGGGGGCACGCTGGGTGTGTGGAAATTTGTTGATCCACGCAGATTCCAGAACTTTCCACCACAGAAATCTGAGGAAAATGTGTTTTTTTTGTCAAAATCTTAGCTTTGCAAGGAATTCTGGGTAACAAAACCTGGTGGTAGGCAGTCGAGTTACCCCATCCTGAATTTCCCTGGGTGTCTACTTTTCAAAAATGTATAGGTTTGCTAGGTTTCCCTAGGTGCCAGCAGAGCTAGGGTGCAAAAACTACAGGTAGGCACTTTGCCAAAAAAGGGTCAATTTGTAACTCCAAAATTTAGGTGTGACCACGTTGCATTTTGCGCCGTTTCCTGTCGCAGGCACAAGGCCGACCCACACAAGTGAGGTACCGTTTTTATCGGGACACTTGGGGTAATTCAGATTTGTAAATCAACTGTTATTACCAATTGAGCTTTCATGCATTTCTCCCTTTCAATGAAAGACATTGTGTAAAAAACAAAATCTTTATGAAAAATGACCAATAATTCTCATGCTAGTATGAGTATTCCCAATTTTGAAAATGTGCAATTATATACTGTTTCTGAACTCTATACTTTGTACCCAATTCAGAAATACATAGGTGTCTTTCATACAGATTATTCCATGTATACATTTTCCAAGACAAAGTGCACTATACCCAGTGAATGAAAAAATACCATTGCAAGTTGCTGCTCAGTTTTTGGATCTGGGTTCGTCGGGTTCTTGGTGAAACTACAAGTCCTATATATCCCCACAACCAGGAAGGTCTAACAGATGTAACGGTATATTGCTTTCCAAGAGCTGTCAAAATTAGAAAAAGTTATAGGTGAAAACATTGACACAAAAGGCTGGTTTTTTCAACAAATTTTCAATTATTCCAATATCTAACTGTTAGTTTCTATAACGAAACCTTCATGGATTTAGACAAATGACCCCTTTCTGAATTCAGAATTTTGTCTACTTTTCGAAAATGTAAATCTTTCCAGGATCCATTATTGCTTTCAAACTCATTTCTACCATTAACTGGAAGGAGGTGGAAAGCTCTAAAAATAGCAAAAATAGGCTATGTCCCAGAAAAATGCCAAAAGTGAGTAAAAAATTTCGGTTCTCTGACAAAAGACTGTCATTCCCTAAAAGCTGAGAAAATGGAGAATTCAGCCCCACAAACCCTTTTTTGATACCATTTTCAGGGAAAAACACAGAGGCTTTCATTTGCAGCCCGTTTTTCCCATTTTTCTGAAATAAACAAAAAAATCACTATATTTTGGTTAATTTCTGGGACCCCTCCAAGGGAATCCACAAACCCTGGGCGCCTTTAGAATCCACATGATGTTGGAAGAAAAGGACGCAAATTTGGCGTGGATACCTTATGCGGTCAAAAAGTTACAAGGGCCTAAGCGCGCACTACTCCAAAACGCCAAAAAAAGCCTCAGCACAGGAGGGGAAAAGGCCTAGCAGCGAAGGGGTTAAAAGAAAATCACCCACAAGACTGAGTGTACATTCCTCATTAATTGGCACCGGCTATGAACTACTGCCGTAGTGTCTTATCGGGTGGGCATCAAATCAATTTTGGTTCGGCAGTGTGCAAGGTAAATTCCGTGGCTCTGTACCGTTAAGGCCCTCATACAAAGGATGAACTTGGACACATACTGGGTCTCTCCTAATTCCATATGTTCAATTTCTAAAGCTAGCATTACAGCAATATTTTAGGAGAGTGTTGCAATTGATAACATTATGTAGTGTAAGGGTTCTTTATCAATGGCCTTTACTGGCCACAAACCAGAGGCTTTGTATGAAAATACCATTGATGAGATTTTTCCCCTTGTAGCTAGGAAACTCTACTTACAGTTTAGGTATTGATCTCTACCTGTAAAATCATTTACTAGCAAATGTCAACATGATAGGGATACTAATTATGGTCTTTTTGTAGGCTGCCAAGGGGGCTCTGAATCTCTTTCTCATGTTTTTTTCCCTACCTTTGTAAATAGTTCTGTTCAAAGTGGATTTTTCCCTTTTTCGAAATCCTGGGCACTAGGGAATACCAGAAGGCATTCAGATTGCTGTAATCTGCTACTAGCCAGATTTTGGTCTTCTGCCTGGCCAATGATTTAATGGAAATTTGGATAAGGCGCTCAAAATATGTACAATCAGCTTTTAATGTGTGAAATGGATTATCTGAAGGCTAGGTTGACCGTCTGTGCTTGAATGTGCAATAGTGCTGTTCTTTTCCACTTTGCAGGCCTCAGTCGTTGCTATGCTGCTATCTCTTCTATGTGTGTCGTGTCGTGTCTAACCATATTGGGGCTTTTATATTGTTTTTTAAATCATATTTTAAATGTGCTTTTGGCACCCCTTAAAAACATATTTATGCATATGTATGATTTTTGTAGTCTTGCCAACAGTTTTATGATCTTAAGTGATCGAAATAAAGTCTTTGATGTTGAAAAATAGAAAAAAGCTGGTAACAGATTCCTATATTTCGCGGTCCTGATAACTACAGGAGCTATAGCAATGGAAAGTAGATCTGAGGAGTCCTCTCCTGCAGGTTATGGATAAGGGAGGTGCAGAAATGGGCCCCTTGTAACAGCCGGGTCCCTCATGTGTTAGTGCCCAAAAGAAACTCTATGTGGTGAAATATTGCTATAGTTTGGGACAGAAATGGAGAGGGGCTAGGTATAATGCAGTGGATGGAGGCTTGGAAATGGGACTTCATCAAGACATGAACGATTAAAGTAGAAGGCCTAATAAATGGCTATCCTTGCCTTCATGAACACATGCTCACACGGAACCCACCATAAGGTAACCAGGTAAAGCACCATATACTGACTGAATAGGGAAAAAAATGCACTGAAGCCACAAAAGATTTATGGTTTATGTTGAACTATTCAAAATGCGAACTCGATAAGAAAATGAGCAATCTAGAATAGCACTGTTACCTTTTCTGCAGGTCCCGCGTCTCTGTATAACCATACTTGTCTTAATACTGAAATAGATGGCGCCACTAAAGCAGGGGTGTGCATCTGCTGATGACTTCCACAACGTAAGTATATAAAAAGTGAAGAATAGAATGCTTGAATTAAAATCAGCCATTGGTAATGAGTAGGTGCCCCCACGCCTAGGAGAGGGGCACCCTTAGATGCACCACAGAGCCGAGCCTCCTCCAGGGGTCAGATGCCGGAAGAGGATGGAGCTCTGCTGACGCTCCTGTATGTAAAGGAAACCGAAACCTAACAATATGATTTAAGGTGGCGTCCCAGAGGTCTCGTCCTCTTTGTCTGCTTGGACCCCAGGGAAGCCGCAGTGGCCGCAGTGTACCGGTGGCTGACTGGTCTCTTGTTCGGATTTGTGTTATCATGGTTTCTAATGGGGTAGGGAGCATGGGTCTTGGGCTCCAGGACGACATACCATTTCCTGAGCTTTGTGGCTATATCCACCTTTACACAATACTTACCGGCAATGTTAATATAGTGGTCGGGCAGTAATACCGCCGGTGGTATGGGTATCTGCACAACTACCTACAGACGTAAAAAGAGATTGCTCCTTCGGGTTTGAGTGCAACGGATCCGCTAAAGGGCAGGAAATCTTTATCCAAACTCTACTAGGTTATTGGGTAGTACAGTCAGTGCCGGAGGGGGGGAGGGGCGAGTGCGCCAGGGAGCTTCTCACCCTGTGGCCGAGCGCTGACAGATAACAGCAAAAGTGCATCCACAGCGATGGAGGTTCACCCACTAGATGGACCCCAGGAGGGGGTAGGATGGAAGTGTGCGGAGGGTGGGCGTGGAGGGGACTGACCTTCTGGTGGTCCTGGATTCTACTGCCCTAATCTGCAACGTATGGACTGAGTATAATCTTGGGGATACAGGTACCGTAGCCCAGTGGGCCAGTGCGCAATGCGGTGCCCAGGTTTTCAAGTAATGCAACTGTTTGTTGTAGCGCATTGGGGCCTGCCGGCACAATGTGCACAGCTGAGTTGGACGGCTGAGTCGGCCAAATTCAAGGTGCGCTATGCGGTGCCCTGGATTTCAAGTAATGCAACTGTTTGTTGTAGCGCGTTGGGGCCTGCTGCCACAATGTGTGCAGCTGAGTAAAACGGCCAGGTCGGCCAAATTCAAGGTGCGCTATGCTGTGCCCTGGACATCAAGTAATGCAACTATTTCCTGTAGCACGTTGGGGCCTGCTGGCACAATGTGCGCAGTGCTGAGTGAGTCAGTCAAATTTAAGTTAAAGTGCACGGCCAAGCTAAAATTCACATGAAATGAGTGTACGGCCAAGCTGAAGTTCAAGTGTAATGTCTGGCATAATTTTCCTTTCCCCTTTTGACATTTGGATGTCGCTAAAGGGTGATGCTGTGAATATTAATATATATACAAGTGGAATGCTTTTACTCTCGTAATGGTTTGTGGTGATTATCTGATTTGACGAGAATAAAAAGTCTATGCCTTGGACAACATAACCAACCTGCTTCTGAGAGTTCTTGGGCCACCGCGAAGGTGGAAAGGTGTTGGAGGTGGGGGAGGAGTGAGTGTTACGTTGTGCGCATACTATTAATCGGGCCACATGGACAGGAAAAATTATACTTGACCCAAAGCAGGTAAGCATACACCCTGCAAAGGAATATATTATTTCGCTTGCTACAAATTTATTTACAACAAAAGCTGGCATTGTCTCGACTCAGTGAAGGTGCAGGCACTGTATGCTGGGCTGTGCTGTTCCCTGACGAGCATGTTCAGGTGTGAAACAGGATGGAACATATTTTATATCATGGCAAGGTGTGCATATTTTTTCATACAGTTGGCGGTGTCCATCTGAATCGCCGGCACGTGTCATCGCTTAATCCTGGTGACTGATAAAAATGTGGATCAGGTACCAGCAATGAATGTATCAGATAATGAACCGTCTGCGCCAGAGACATCATTTTATGGACATTGTGAGGCTTACAAAAGGAGAAGCTTTCAGCAGCTGCCTCATTAAACTGATTAGTGGGTGGGTCACATACATAACTGGTGGTGGGGACCTCCCCTTCTATCAGTACAGTACTTTATTATCCGTTCGATTAATTAAAATCATTACAATAAAACATATACATTTATTCACCGACCCAACACATACAAAATCTAATTGTACGCCCTGCTTTCAAGAGCAGTCAGAAAACTTCCAAAGCAGAAGCTCTGAAGCGGTCTTTGAAATAAAGCCTACCACAACTCAGAAAATAGAACCAAATGACGTGCATTGGGACATAGTTCACCCTTTACTCCTCCCCTTTACAGTTGCTTCAATGCAATTACCTCTACAACATCCTAACTTTGTCTACACTTGCTGAGTTGTAACATTATTTTACCCAAAACAACAGCTGCACCCTTTGAAGTGAGGATAATTTAGCATTAGAGTAAAATACATCTAGGAATTATTTGTAAAAATATATAATATTGTGCTTTTTTAAATTTAGGATTGTGAGTACTGTAATGAAATAATTTTTTTTTATTTCGAATGTTTTTATTGAAAATACATTTTTACATATACAAAAACATACAGTTGTCTTGCTTGGGCTGCTCTTATAGTGTGCATTTTTGTATGTACTTTGGCCTAGTGGAGCCAGAGTGGGAGAGAGAAAGAGAGAATAGCGGGGAAGGGGGGGGGGGGGGGGGGGGTGCTGGTCATTTCTTTAGGTATGCATCCAGGGCTTCCCACATGTCTTCTTTGCCCGTATGGTTTGCCGCCTTGTGCTTGGCGGTTATGTTGTCTGCCCCCCTAAGGAATGTTACCCAGTTGAACCAGCGTTTGAAGGTGGCTTTGGTGGTGTTCTTCCAGTTCCCCAGGATGGTTTTCACTGCGGCAGTTAGTAGAATATCGACTAGGTCGCGTGTTTCTTTGGAGTGAAGCTGTGTTTCTAGGAAGCTGGTGGCAATCCCTGCTAGACCCCGTTGTATCTGGCACCCCGTGATTGTGTTTATGAGGTTATATACTTTGTTCCAGAATGCTTTGACTTTGGGGCATTCGTATATCATGTGGGCTAGGTCACCCCTTGCTTTACGGCAGTTCCAGCAGGTGCCGCTGCCGCTTGCCCCTACAGTTTCTAGTTTCGCCGGTGTCCAGTGTAGTCTGTGTAGGATCCAGTATTTTGTTTGTGCCAGCTGCGGTGTGACTTTGTTTTTGGACGCTGATGTCCATAATTTGGCCCTCTCTTCATCGTTTAGTGGTCTCTGAATGGTTCCTTCCCAGAAGGCTAATGTTTTGTTGTTGAGAGTTGTGGTGCGTGGTGTGATTAGTTTGTAGATCTGCGCTGTTTGATGGCCTGTCTTGTTTAGGTTCTGTGCATACTGTAGGATGGAGGGCTTGAGTTTTGAAAGGTTTGCTTTGGTGATGGCTGCTTTGAGTTTTAGGAATTCGTAGAATTCCTTGTCTGGTAGCCTTGTTGTCTGCTGCAGTGCCTTGTAGGTGAGTGGGTTGTTCCCTACTTCTAGTTGTGATTCCTCTCCTGAGCCATTCACTGCTCTCTAGCGCTTTGCCCTTGTATGTGATTTTGGTGTTGTACCATATTGATTCCCATTTGGTGCCTCTGATGCTTACTTCCAGTTCCCTGTCTACTCTCAGTAGCGCTGTTTTTGTGTTGCGTAGTATCGCGTTTTTGACTTCTGGGTGTTTGTTAGCCGTAAGCGCCATGATCGGGTCAGCTCCTACTAGAATACCCCTTTCCAGGTCCAGCCATACTGGCATGTATTCTGGGATTGGGGCTACCCAGTGTAGTCCCTGCTTGGCAAGGCATGCCATTTGGAAGGCCTTGTAATTTGTGAGGTTCAGTCCACCGTGTTCTCTTCTAAGTCTGAGTTTCGCTAGGCTTATTCTTGGTTTTTTCCCACCCCATAGGAACGTGTTAATGGCTTTGTCCATGTGTTTGTGGAAGTCTGTGGTTAGAGTTAGTGGCAGCATGGACAGCAGGTAATTCAGCATGGGGGTGATCATCATCTTGATTGTCTCAACTCTTCCCCACCAGCTGACGAATTTGGGGCCCCATGTGTCTAGTTTTGTCTTGATCTTTTTCAGTATGGCTTCCTCGTTGTGGTCTAAAGTTGATCTGAGGTCCCTCCCGAAGAGAAGGCCCAGATATTTTAGGGGTTTTGTTTGCCACGCCAGCCCGGACGTGCCTAGGACTGTTCTGGTGGTGTGGCAGTTCATTGGTTTGCACTCAGATTTCTCCCTGTTAAGTTTGTACCCTGAGACCCGTGCGTATTCCTCTATTGTCTGTACGAGTGCCTCTATTGACTCTTGTGGTTTGCTTGTGGTGATCAGGATATCATCCGCATATGCTGCAAGTTTGAAGGCTTGGCCCTCTACCTGCACCCCTGTGATCCGCGGGTTTGTCCTGATCATATGGAGGAGTGGCTCTAGCGCTAGTAGGAATAGCCCTGGTGATAGAGGGCAGCCTTGCCTCGTTCCCCTGCTTAGGATGAGTGTTTCTGATGTTGCTGCGTTGACCACGACTCGAGCCCATGGGTTTTTGTACAGAGACATAATCATATCTCTGTATTTTTCTCCAAGTCCGAATTTGCGCATACATCGGTTTAGGAATGGCCATGAGACTCTGTCGAAGGCTTTTTCTGCGTCTAGCGCTATCATGACGGCCTTCTCGGTGCTGTTAGCGGTGCGGTTTATTAGGTGGCAGAGTAGTCTGGTGTTGTCCTGTGAGAGTCTGTTTTTCAGGTATCCCACTTGTGTTTTGTGTATGAGAAGGGGAAGGTATGCATTTAATCTCGCTGCCATTGCTTTCGCATAGATTTTGCAATCCACGTTTATTAGGGAGATTAGCCTGTAATTTTGTGGGAACTGAGGGTCCTTCCCATCTTTGGGGATGACAATAATGTTTGCCTCCGCCATTGAGTCTGTCATGTTCCCTTCTCCGCACAAGTCTGGAAGACTCTGACCAGTATGTCTTTGAGTAGCGGTTGGAATTGTTTGTAAAAGGTTGCTGTGAAGCTGTCTGGCCCTGGGGCTTTGTTGGGTTTTAATGAGTCTATGGCCATTCCTATTTCTGTTTTGGTTATATTCTGGTCTAGCGCCTGTTGTTGTTCGCTACTTAGTCTGGGTAGGTCTAGTTTCTCTAGCAGGCTGGCTCCCCCGTCCGCTTCTAGTGATGTGTCTGCAGTGTATAGGTCCTTGTAGAACCTCCTGAAGGTTTCGAGGATTTGTTTGTTACCCGTGTGCGTCTTATTGTCTGTGTCGGTGATTGCCGCGACTGAGTGTTGCCTTTGTTTGGCTTTTAGGTATCCTGCTAGGGCCCTTCCCGCTTTGTTTGCCGAGCATAGGTTAATGGATTTATATTTGTTAATCCATGTGGAGGCTCTTTCGCTTAGTAAGCTGTTGAGTTCGTACTTTTTCTTTGTGAGTGTTGTGAGTGTGTTCCTGTCCTGTATGTTTGCAATATGGTTGCTCTCTAGCTCTTTTATCTGTTCTTCCAGCTCTCTAATCTTTTTGTTCCTCCCTCTGTTCATTCGTGCCTTAATACTTATGAGTTTCCCTCTTATTGTGGCTTTGAGTGCATCCCATGTTATCATTACGTCTGTCTCCCCTGTGTCGTTGTATTGGAGGTATTGTTTGATCGACTCTTCTATTTCGGTGATGTTAGCGGGGTGTTCTAGTATGTCGCTATTGAGACGCCATCTTCTGCTCGGTGCTTCATTGTGTTTCCCGCTTATGGAGAGGGAGATGTGGGCGTGGTCTGAGACTGCTATTGGTCCTATCTCTGTTGTGTCGGTCAGATGTGTGTGAGTGTTTGACATGAGTAGATAGTCTATTCTGCTGTACGAGTTGTGAGGGTTTGAGTAGAATGTGTATTCTCTGGCGCTTGGGTGCTGTAGTCTCCATGGGTCAGATAATGCGAGTTTGGTGCATAGGTTCTTAAGTGTATTCTGCTCTTGTGTGGCGTGGCTCGGCCTGGGTGGGTGCCTGTCTATGGCATTGTCCATCGCCTGGTTCATGTCACCCGCCGTGATTAGTAGTTCTCCCAGTGGGATCTTGCTGAGCTCGCTCTCTACCTCCTCCCAGAATTTTTTGTCCGTTGGGTTCGGTCCGTAGATGTTTGCTATGTGCATGGTTTCCTCGCCTCTTTTGATGCATGTGACTAGCCTTCTACCTTTCGTGTCTGCTATGTTGTCGTGGACCCTGAACTTCCCTTTCTTGCTAATGATGGTGATCACCCCTCCCTTTTTGTTGACTGCTGGTGAGCATACAACCTCACTTATCCAGTTTGCCTTAAGCTTGTTTGCGTCCTCTATGGACACTCTAGTCTCTTGCAGGACGTATATATCCGCTTTGAGTTTGTTCAGGTAGTCTAATGTCTTCCGTCTCTTGACGGGGTGGTTGAGTCCTTTGACGTTTAGTGATACGATCTTGATGTCCGCGGCTATCACTTGTGAGCTTACATTTTTTTTTATTATATATAAATCGATAACTTTTACAGATGTGAATAGGATTAGTAGTAAAGTAATTGAATCACATTAAATTAAAACTAAAAGTGTTTAAAAAGGCAAAGTTATTGTTATCATTAGGATCAAAAAAAGATTTATAATGATCTTCATTTAATTTGATTTCACTTAGGAATAGGTGAGAATAAATGTAATATAATGCAAGTTGATTTGATAAACTTTTTTAAGGAAATTAATTATAGGGTTAGGTTTAACATTAAATTACAATATTAACAGGCTTTTTAATTTAATTAGATTGCAAATACTTGCCACAGGCTAGTGGTAAAATAATCTAACCTTTAAATTAATTGAAATAAAATAGTAGGTAGTTCAGGTTAAATGTAGGTTAAGAGAATTAATGACATTTTATGTAATTACATTAAATATAAAACAAAAACAATCTCCTTTTGGCTTGGGTAGTGTTAGCGGACGGAGTCAAGGAATTAAAAAGTAAAGACGACAAAGATCCTGTTATGAAGAGGGAGGGAAAAGTAAAGGAAGGATGAAGTAAAGTGTGAGCAGTAAAGGTAGTAGAAGTAGAGTACAGAAGTAAAGGTATGGGGAAGCAAAGATAGTAGAAGACATACACCTACACTCCACTTAGGGGTGCTGACTACTTTTTGGCTTTTGGCTTTTGCAGTAGGGGTAGCTGGGTTCTTAGAAACAAAGTTTGTCACCCCCAATCTCTGTGAAGTTATTTTCTAAACTTGGCAAACTTCACAATCTTCACAAAGGTAGCACATTTAAAACATTTGCAGGAAAAATTATCCCCAAAAATAGTTTTTTTTCAGAAAATAGGCCGTTGCAAAACAAACACTTTCCTTGGAAAAAGTCTTTCAAGAAACCTTTTTTGGTGGACATTTTCCACCTGGGGCAATGTTTAGCAACGTTCATAAATGAATACCGACAGACAGCTTAGAACTTTCCTACTCCTCATTCTTACAAGCAAGACCAGTTCCACCTTTAACAGTGCTTATCCCAAAACACAATTCAATCGAAGGCCAGAGACATTACACTGAAATTTTAATTTTTTATAAATTTTTTATTTAATATGCAGAATAAATAAAACAACGAGAGTAGAATTCCAACCGAAATCCAAATAGTGTAACAATTAGCCCAACAGGGATACAATGAACTACTTTTGAGTGGAAATGCAATCAATCCTTAGACAAGCAAAATAGAAATAGATTGGCTGTCTATAACTCACAAAGGGAAAGAGGGCAGTTTAACCCCTTATCCGCGGGGGTAATTCCCCCGTGGTGCGGGGCTAAGGGGGCCGCGCGCACTGCCACGGTGCTCATGAAGAGCTGAGCTCGTCACGCTGCACGGTGGCATGGAACAGAATTTTAATACTGTGCAAACTTTCAGCCCTAGATGTGACATGCATCTGTTTATTCCTGTGCCATGGTACACCACATTGCAAATGCGGTGCATTATGAGTGGTGCAAGGATTAATTTGTGTATCGCATCTTTCCTAGCTGAGCTCGTCATGACCACGCCCGTTTGAAGGTGTTAAAATGACTGACTTCATGTGGCATGCATCTCTCTACTTATGAGAAGAAAGTCAGCGAAGGTGGGCTCTCTCTCTCTCCCTCTTCCATACAACTCTCATTGAACAATTATGCCACTCCCCACCGCCCCCCAGAGGAGGCATGTTCCTTTTGCATTGAAGCTATGACTTGCAAGTTACCTTAGTCAACACGGAGGATGATGAATCTGTCCTGACCTCTACCTTTGGCTTGCCTTCCAATTCCCAGATCGGTGGTGGCCAGGCTGCTTCCCTACCAAGACAGGGATATCATACTGTGACGAGCTCGCTCCGAAGCACCCTATGTGGTGGACAACAGGAAGGTCTCTGTATTCTCGGACGTTACGGTGGCACTGCAGGCCAGGGGATCTTCCTTCCTAGAAGTCAAGAGAGCTCTCCATGATAATGGAATTCAATATGCACTGATATTTCCATCGAAACTCAGGATTGTGCTTGATGGCTCCACGCAGAGGGTGCAGAGATGTCCGCGCCGGGCCCTGGGGCCGGGCCCTAAAAACAGGCCATCGCCCTAACAAACCAAACTGGAACATGCAGCCGCTCTGCATGCAGTAGCGGAGATTGTACAGGATTGCAAGACGGTCTTGGAAGCGGACACTGCATTGGACCGAATATCAATACTGTCTGACTCAATGGCCTCCCATGGAGACGAGGTTGGACTTCTAGTGCTCATGCCTGGGGCAGCAGATTACTTGATTTGATATCCTTTATTGTCTGGGAGCCTGGAGGTTTGAGTGTGGATGGAGGTTGGGGAGCAGGTTGGGGAGAAGATTCCTGGGCTGCATATTGCTCTGCACATTTTCTATGAATATTTTCTCCTGGGTGCATATAATATACTGGGCCTACATTACACGGAACAGGCTAACCCCTCTTGGCCTGCATTTCAGAAAGTGGCCCTTGCAGGCAGACTGGGGAGGAATTCACTTAGGACATGCTTGATGTGGTTGGTTTGGATGGCCGGACGTTGCCTGTGGTGGGAGGTTCCTAGATGAGGGGCATTTATGCCCCGCTTACTTATGTTTTCTTTTCTCTATTCTGTTTTTTTCTTTGTGCATACAGAGACCGCACAGCGGTACAAGGGAATGTGGGGAGATATTGGGAGGCTGTGGATGAGGTATCTTGGTGAAATTACTTATGGCGGACCAACGATCAACCCTGAAGTTTATGTCCTGGAATATAAGTGGGAAGGGTTCAGACTCAAAGGGACATGGAATTCATAGGTACCTCCATCAGAGGGGAGTGCAGGCCGCCATGCTCCAAGAGACCCACCTCACAGGGACTGAGATAGATTGGTTGCGGCGAAGATGGCGAGGCCAGCTCTATGCCACTTCCTCTTCGGCTTACGCCAGGGTTTTTTAATATGGGTCAGGGAGGGGGCCCCTTTTGACTTCACCCATTCCCTCATGGATAAGGAAGGTAGGCTTGTGTTTGTGGTGGGGAGATTCCTCGGAAAAGAGATCTCATTGGGGTGCCTCTATGCACCAAACTAGGACCAGATTGCCTTCCTCCACTCACTCTCCACTCATATGGTTGGCCTCCTGATCAATAATCTTCTGATAGGAGGCGATTTTAACTGTGTGATGTATGTGATGTTAGACATCTCAAGAATTAATAGAATAAATATGTAAAGAGTCGTGCACTGCTTTTTCACGTATCGTGTGAGTAGGTTGATAATTATTAGGTGCTCTTAGGTATCGCCCATCACCCTCGGGCGAATAACTATAATAGAAGAGTGTGTGTGATCAATGGATCATTGATGACATCCC
Organism: Lissotriton helveticus; assembly: GCF_964261635.1. Classification (NCBI taxonomy): domain Eukaryota; kingdom Metazoa; phylum Chordata; class Amphibia; order Caudata; family Salamandridae; genus Lissotriton; species Lissotriton helveticus. The sequence goes on along the minus strand of NC_136071.1, from coordinate 237,599,972 downwards.
CAAGGCACTCAATCAGGTGTATTCCTCCCAAAAATTCAAATAAGGAATGAGTATTAAAGATTCAGTCTGTATTTAATTTCATACAAAGTATTCTTTGATTTTTCAAACTTGGTATTCCTTGCTTTTTCAGACTTGATATTCCATTCATATCACCATATTTCATTACTGAAAAACGTTTCCAATTCAAAGATGCATTTCCAGTTCAAAAAATGCAAATTAATAGATCTTGCTCCAATGCATTTCGGGCCACCGCCCTTCATCGGGGAGCATCTACAACATAAAGACAATGACGCATTGTGATATTCATTCAAAATAACTAAAGCTAGGAGAAAAATAAAGATACCTTAACCACTCGAAAACACCCATGTGTGTATGTCAGTTATCGCTATTCTACTGTGAATTTACTTAAAGGCATCAGCTACAGTTCGTTCGCTATCGGTGATAAATTAAACAAATGTGCCCGCGCTAACAGTTAAAGATTCACTAGTCTGTTTAGAGTCACAATTCTACGTGAAACACAACTTAAAAGCGCGCCCGAAAGGCGATGCTAAGCATTTCCACTCAACTTACATTTCTCGGTAGTTAATGGAGTTCCGATGCCGCGAGTCGGCCAAATTCAACCGGAAGTGTTCCAACGGCTATGAAACAACAGCCGGGATAAGCTAGGTCATGTACTGAAAGTTCAAAGACGGACTATAGTGTGGGATAACTATAAAGCTGGAAGATAGACTATGAGTGAATGAGGCTAACGTGGATTATAACTAATAAAATACATTCTAAATATTGTGTTGGTAAATGGATACATGAAAAAATCAGTAAAAGAATAGCAAAATAATAAACATGAACTAATATTTTTAAATTACATATGCGTAATCAACAAGCAGGATTGGCGAACAGATCGGCACAATGAGTGCTGTGGCATAAATATCATAAATAACAAGCAAATTCCACACGTTCATTAAGACCAAATGGCTTGGTCGAATTAAGTTTGTAAATCCAATAATTTTCACGTTGTAGCAGCATCCTGTTATTGTCTCTGCCTTCTGCTTTTTGAATGATTTCTAATGCCATGAATTTTAATTGAGATATATTGTGGTTCATTTCCAAAAAATGTGACGCCACTGAGGATTTTAGGTTCTTTATTCGAATGCTGGACTTGTGTTCATTTAAGCGGGTCTTAAGTTTACGTTCAGTCTTACCTACGTAAACCTTTCCACACGGACATTTTAAAAGGTAAATCAGGTTGTTAGAATCACATGTGGCTGTGACTTTAAGGTTAATGTTGAATCCTTTCATTGGATGTGTCATGGTATTTCCTGTTATGACATTGTGACAATTTTTACAATTATTGCATGGTCTAGTGCCTTTACCTGGAAGATGTTGTTCCATGGGTTGTTTTAGGATCTCACCTAAGTTCTTGCTCCTGGTGTAGGCAAATATTGGTTTGGCTTTGAACATGTCTCTGAAATCAGTCTCTAGCTCTAGCATTGGCCAGTGTTTGAGTATAATTTTTTTGTATATGTTACTGACGTTTGAGAACTTTGATACTATGACCATCCGGTCACTTGACTTCTCTTTTTTGGATTGTTGTAACAAAGTGTATCGATCCACTTTATCCACCTCTTTTTTAGCTTGTGTCAGTACTTCCTCTGGATATTTTCTCTCTTTAAATCGATCGATCATTTCATTCATTCTTATTTCTGTCTGTATTGGATCTGAGCTTATTCGTTTAACTCTTATCAACTGTGATTTAGGTAGATGTGTTTTCAATGAGTTCTGGTGAAAACTACTGTAATGTAACATGTTGTTACGGTCTGTAGGTTTACGAAAGATATCCGTTTTGATCTCATGTTTTGAAGAGTGACTTGAACATCCAAAAAGGTGATCGTTTTGGAATCAATTGTCCATGTGAACTGAATTCGAGGATTAGCTGAGTTCAACATTTTTAAAGCTTGTTCCAAATTCTCTCGTGTGTCTTTCCAGAGTATAAAAAGGTCATCAATAAACCTTACATACATTTTTAGGTGCTTGCTCCACTTTGTGTTGGTCCAGATGTTGGTCTGTTCAAATTCTCCCATAAAAATATTAGCATATGCCGGAGCAGCGCTATTTCCCATGCTGGTACCCACTAGTTGCAGAAACCAGTTGTCTTTGCAATTGAAATAACTGTGATACAAAGTGAACATTGTGAGCTCCATCAGAAATATTTTCATTGGTTCATCCACTTCAAGTTTCAAAATCGCCTGTTCCATAGATTCTATGCCTTCTTGGTGTGGGATGTTAGTGTATAATGAGTTAACATCCGCAGTGCATAACCATAGTTCTTCATTTGGCTCAATTTTAATAGCTTGGAGTTTTTTCAAAAAGTCTGTAGTGTCACGGATATAGCTGGGTAAGGATTGTACAATGATTTGTAGGTGGCGGTCCAGGAATTGTCCAATTGGTTGATGTATACTATTTCGGGTTGATACAATTGGTCGAATCGGGGGGTCCATGAGATTCTTGTGTATTTTAGGTGTTGCATATATATTCGGGCTTTTAGGATTAGTCTTCAACAGAAAGTTTTTGTTTTTTTGATTGATCACTCCTAGTGTTATTGCCTTCTCAATGATTTCCGTTAAGGTTTTCATGTATTCTGTCGTAGGGTTACCTGAAAGCTTTAGATATGTTTTGTCGTCTGCTAAGTGATCCTGAAGTTTCTGATGGTACATGGTTGAATCCATTATCACTAATCCGCCACCTTTATCTGCCTTTATGCAAATTATATCCTGGTTATTGGCTATTTTCCTTAGTGTGTCACGGTCTTTTTGAGTCATGTTCTTATATTGATTTTTGTTGAAGTTAACTGATACCAAGTCTCGTTTCACCATTTGTTCAAATAGGTCAATTGTTTTGTGGCTCTGAGGAGCTTGAAAAGAGCTTGTTGTTTTGAGGCCCATTAAAGGATCTGGTTCTTTTACTCCTGTTGTAGGCATAATGTTAGTGAAGAAATGGCGTAATTTAAGTTTTCTAATCAGTTTGAATGTGCTGACTTCGAGCTCGAGTAAATCCGTTGTTGTCGTTGGTACGAAAGAAGTGCCTTTTTGCAATAATTTCATCTCTTGTTCTGTGAAGGTATAGTCAGATATGTTGATGACTAGCTGACGTTCTGTTTCTTCTTGTTGTCTTTTTTTGGTTGTGTTGTACTCCTTGTTTGAGGCTGAACTGTTTTCGATTTTGCTCCTCCTGGATCGTCTGGTTCTACGGCCTGTTCTAAAAAATCAACATTAGGTGATGTTGAGGTTGAGCTTGATGCTTGTTCAGTCGATGTTGCTGGTCGTGTTGCTGGTGGTTTCCTCTGACGGTTAGTGGTGTCACTATCTGACGATGATGTTTCGGTATTTTGAGTGTAGGGGCGACTTCGTCTTTTTTGGGCATACACCTCCGCCCAGGTGTAGACCTCCCCTAATTTATAGTCCAATGTATCACGACGATATTTCCTCAATTTTCTATCATTGATCTCATTAGTATGTTTTTCCAGTTGTTGTTTTATATCGTTCATGAAGGAGTCTAGTTCACGGTGAACTAGACTCCTTCATGAACGATATAAAACAACAACTGGAAAAACATACTAATGAGATCAATGATAGAAAATTGAGGAAATATCGTCGTGATACATTGGACTATAAATTAGGGGAGGTCTACACCTGGGCGGAGGTGTATGCCCAAAAAAGACGAAGTCGCCCCTACACTCAAAATACCGAAACATCATCGTCAGATAGTGACACCACTAACCGTCAGAGGAAACCACCAGCAACACGACCAGCAACATCGACTGAACAAGCATCAAGCTCAACCTCAACATCACCTAATGTTGATTTTTTAGAACAGGCCGTAGAACCAGACGATCCAGGAGGAGCAAAATCAAAAACAGTTCAGCCTCAAACAAGGAGTACAACACAACCAAAAAAAGACAACAAGAAAAAACAGAACGTCAGCTAGTCATCAACATATCCGACTATACCTTCACAGAACAAGAGATGAAATTATTGCAAAAAGGCACTTCTTTCGTACCAACGACAACAACGGATTTACTCGAGCTCGAAGTCAGCACATTCAAACTGATTAGAAAACTTAAATTACGCCATTTCTTCACTAACATTATGCCTACAACAGGAGTAAAAGAACCAGATCCTTTAATGGGCCTCAAAACAACAAGCTCTTTTCAAGCTCCTCAGAGCCACAAAACAATTGACCTATTTGAACAAATGGTGAAACGAGACTTGGTATCAGTTAACTTCAACAAAAATCAATATAAGAACATGACTCAAAAAGACCGTGACACACTAAGGAAAATAGCCAATAACCAGGATATAATTTGCATAAAGGCAGATAAAGGTGGCGGATTAGTGATAATGGATTCAACCATGTACCATCAGAAACTTCAGGATCACTTAGCAGACGACAAAACATATCTAAAGCTTTCAGGTAACCCTACGACAGAATACATGAAAACCTTAACGGAAATCATTGAGAAGGCAATAACACTAGGAGTGATCAATCAAAAAACCAAAAACTTTCTGTTGAAGACTAATCCTAAAAGCCCGAATATATATGCAACACCTAAAATACACAAGAATCTCATGGACCCCCCGATTCGACCAATTGTATCAACCCGAAATAGTATACATCAACCAATTGGACAATTCCTGGACCGCCACCTACAAATCATTGTACAATCCTTACCCAGCTATATCCGTGACACTACAGACTTTTTGAAAAAACTCCAAGCTATTCAAATTGAGCCAAATGAAGAACTATGGTTATGCACTGCGGATGTTAACTCATTATACACTAACATCCCACACCAAGAAGGCATAGAATCTATGGAACAGGCGATTTTGAAACTTGAAGTGGATGAACCAATGAAAATATTTCTGATGGAGCTCACAATGTTCACCTTGTATCACAGTTATTTGAATTACAAAGACAACTGGTTTCTGCAACTAGTGGGTACCAGCATGGGAAATAGCGCTGCTCCGGCATATGCTAATATTTTTATGGGAGAATTTGAACAGACCAACATCTGGACCAACACAAAGTGGAGCAAGCACCTAAAAATGTATGTAAGGTTTATTGATGACCTTTTTATACTCTGGAAAGACACACGAGAAAATTTGGAACAAGCTTTAAAAATGTTGAACTCAGCTAATCCTCGAATTCAGTTCACATGGACAATTGATTCCAAAACGATCACCTTTTTGGATGTTCAAGTCACTCTTCAAAACATGAGATCAAAACGGATATCTTTCGTAAACCTACAGACCGTAACAACATGTTACATTACAGTAGTTTTCACCAGAACTCATTGAAAACACATCTACCTAAATCACAGTTGATAAGAGTTAAACGAATAAGCTCAGATCCAATACAGACAGAAATAAGAATGAATGAAATGATCGATCGATTTAAAGAGAGAAAATATCCAGAGGAAGTACTGACACAAGCCAAAAAAGAGGTGGATAAAGTGGATCGATACACTTTGTTACAACAATCCAAAAAAGAGAAGTCAAGTGACCGGATGGTCATAGTATCATAGTTCTCAAACGTCAGTAACATATACAAAAAAATTATACTCAAACACTGGCCAATGCTAGAGCTAGAGACTGATTTCAGAGACATGTTCAAAGCCAAACCAATATTTGCCTACACCAGGAGCAAGAACTTAGGTGAGATCCTAAAACAACCCATGGAACAACATCTTCCATGTAAAGGCACTAGACCATGCAATAATTGTAACAATTGTCACAATGTCATAACAGGAAATACCATGACACATCCAATGAAAGGATTCAACATTAACCTTAAAGTCACAGCCACATGTGATTCTAACAACCTGATTTACCTTTTAAAATGTCCGTGTGGAAAGGTTTACGTAGGTAAGACTGAACGTAAACTTAAGACCCGCTTAAATGAACACAAGTCCAGCATTCGAACAAAGAACCTAAAATCCTCAGTGGCGTCACATTTTTTGGAAATGAACCACAATATATCTCAATTAAAATTCATGGCATTAGAAATCATTCAAAAAGCAGAAGGCAGAGACAATAACAGGATGCTGCTACAACGTGAAAATTATTGGATTTACAAACTTAATTCGACCAAGCCATTTGGTCTTAATGAACGTGTGGAATTTGCTTGTTATTTATGATATTTATGCCACAGCACTCATTGTGCCGATCTGTTCGCCAATCCTGCTTGTTGATTACGCATATGTAATTAAAAAATATTAGTTCATGTTTATTATTTTGCTATTCTTTTACTGATTTTTTCATGTATCCATTTACCAACACAATATTTAGAATGTATTTTATTAGTTATAATCCACGTTAGCCTCATTCACTCATAGTCTATCTTCCAGCTTTATAGTTATCCCACACTATAGTCCGTCTTTGAACTTTCAGTACATGACCTAGCTTATCCCGGCTGTTGTTTCATAGCCGTTGGAACACTTCCGGTTGAATTTGGCCGACTCGCGGCATCGGAACTCCATTAACTACCGAGAAATGTAAGTTGAGTGGAAATGCTTAGCATCGCCTTTCGGGCGCGCTTTTAAGTTGTGTTTCACGTAGAATTGTGACTCTAAACAGACTAGTGAATCTTTAACTGTTAGCGCGGGCACATTTGTTTAATTTATCACCGATAGCGAACGAACTGTAGCTGATGCCTTTAAGTAAATTCACAGTAGAATAGCGATAACTGACATACACACATGGGTGTTTTCGAGTGGTTAAGGTATCTTTATTTTTCTCCTAGCTTTAGTTATTTTGAATGAATATCACAATGCGTCATTGTCTTTATGTTGTAGATGCTCCCCGATGAAGGGCGGTGGCCCGAAATTCATTGGAGCAAGATCTATTAATTTGCATTTTTTGAACTGGAAATGCATCTTTGAATTGGAAACGTTTTTCAGTAATGAAATATGGTGATATGAATGGAATATCAAGTCTAAAAAAGCAAGGAATACCAAGTTTGAAAAATCAAAGAATACTTTGTATGAAATTAAATACAGACTGAATCTTTAATACTCATTCCTTATTTGAATTTTTTGGAGGAATACACCTGATTGAGTGCCTTAGGGATGTCATCAATGATCCATTGATCACACACACTCTTCTATGTCAGACATCTCAACACGACCACTGATGGGCAATGGGGCGGGTAAGCTGGCGATAGGATTGCAAGACTGGGTTGAGCACTGGGAGATGGTAGATATATGGAGGATTTAGCACAGGGAGGAGAAAGAATTCTCATATTTCTCCCATATCCATAATCTGTAAACCCAGATTGATAGATGTGTGTGCTCTCAGAAACGTACCCAACTAATTGTAAACAGAATATTTGGGTTGCAGCTTATCTGACCACAGTACCGTGCTCGTAGGATTTCAGCTATAGGGGGAATGCCCACCTATACGTTTGTGGCGATTTAGCCCAACCTCTCTGGAGGATGCGTGTTATTGCAGAGGTGATCTCAGATTATTTTGCTCAGAACCAGGGCTCTGTGTCCTCGAGTGTAGTGGAGTGGGAGGCTTTTAAGGTGGTGGTCAGTAGTTGTTGTATTGGGTTGACAGGTAGGCACCCAGAGGGAACTTGACAGGGAATTTTAAACAGTAGAACATGCATTTCTTGTCTTGGATGGTTCCCTAGGCACCCAGACTGTAGAACTGGAGGAAATACAGGAGACATGAGAACAATACAGGGCCATATTAGAGAGAATACTCCATCAAGATTATAAAGAATACATTACTAAAACAAATGAAGAAGAGGGCAAGGCAAGATAGCTGTTAGCGTGGCTCATCCAGACAGAGTCTCCGGGGGATGGGGGGCTATCAAGCATATCCGACAGAGAGATGGTCACTCCTTACATTCACCCGCAGCTATCAATGGCGAGTTTCATGACTAATATATGCCCTGTATGCCCTACTGCGCCCCTTCAGGTGGCAGACCTATCAGACTTTTTAGCAGCCATTCCCCTGACCTCCATCTCCGAGGAATGCAGTAGGAATCTGGGAGGATCTATAACAGCGCAGCAGATTCGAGTGGCTATTAAAGATATGGGTAGGGGTAATACACCAGGTCCTGACAGCTTACTAATCGAGTTCTACGGGACTTATGCCGGGACCCTGACCCCTCATTCGGTACAGTTGTACGCTGACTCATGGCAACTTGGTGGACTCCTGAAGTCTAGTAATGAGGCCATGGTTTTTCCGCTTCCCAAAACCAAGACGCAGAGAGTCCGGTTACAGCGTTCCGTCCTCTTTCTATGTTTCTTGCTCCTCCATTTGCAACCTCTCATTCATGGAGATCAAAGTGGCTTCATCCCTACCCGCAACACTTCCCAAAATCATAAGCGACTTTACCACATGATGTATCACTCTGAGGCCCTGACAAACCGGAATGCAGTTTTGGTGTCGGTGGACCTCGAAAATGCGTCTGACACAGTGCGCTGTGACTATCTTTTCAAAGTGATGTACAAGATGGGCATGGGAGAGAATATGGTTTGTTGGGTCAAATTACTATTCACTACCCCGACGGCCCGGGTGAAGATGGGCTCCACAATATCCCCGCAATATGCGGTTTGTAGAGGCACGAGGCAGGGATTTGTCCCTGCAGTTGTTCGTTCTGGCCATCGAACCCCTTGCTGTGTTTTTCGGACAGGAATGTCGGGGCTTAGGTGTAACAGTTGAGGGACCGGAACATATTGTCTCCCTCTATGCAGACGATATGCTCCTTAATATCAGGGACAGAATACAGGAAATTACGCATGCTCTGGGTTGTTTGCGGAGGTTTGAGCTGGTGTATGGGCTGAGAGTCAATTAGACCAAGACGCATATCTTTCTATTCACTCTGGGGGCGGCACAGCTGCAGGGTCACCCTCAGGAATTGATGTAGTCGCCAGCCTCCTTCCGATATTTGGCGATCAACATTTTTCGTCACTTGGATGATCTTCGGGAGGCCAATTTCGGGAATGTCCTTCACTCACTGAAAACCTGTATTCCCTTTTGGAGATCCCTCAAATTGCCCATAATGTCTAGGATTATGCTTACTAAGATGGAATGCTCCCAAGACTCTTTTATTTCTTTGCAAACCTACCAGTGGGAGTGCCAGTATCCTGGTTTAAACAGCTGGATACCCTGGTACAGGACTTGATATGGGACGGAGGTCGCCATAGAGTGTCGCTGGCTGTTCTTCAGTGCCCCTTGGAGGAGGGAGGCCTGGGAGTTCCAGATTTCGAACTTTATGTTTTTGGCTGCCCAACTTCGGGGGGGGCTAACTACGGTACCTTTCAAATGCTGGCCGAGATGCGTAGTGAGGACAGCAGGGAAGCCATTATATGCGCCAGCGCTGCCCTTTGGGGGGCCACACTCATGGTGACCCCGTATCTCACTCTACTGCTGGGCAAATGGCGACCTGGACAGACACTGGGATTGTTATTGTGGGCGATTGTTACCATCTGGGTACCCTACTACCATTGGATGAGTTGATGGAGCTGTATGGCTTGCTGCCAGGACAATTCCTTACGTGTGAGGCACGGACATTGTGAGACCTGTAGGCGGGGGATCGGGATGAACCTGTGACTCATGCTGCACTGCAGTCATTGGCCTCCCTGGGATCGTTCTGACACCTGGGATCGACCTGACACCTGGTGACCTGGTTTTATCACTCCCTTGTGGCAGTGGTGCCCCTTCCCTTACTGGCTTTGTGGGGCAAATGGGAAAACGTTGTAGAATGGGAACTATCAGACTCAGAATGGCAACAAATGTTGGCCTCACCCAGAAAGATCTTTAGGAATACCAGGCTGGAATATACCCAGTTTAACTGTATACACATGACATACATGCCTCCATACAAACTCCAGGTGGTATACGGAGGACCCTGCCCTAAATGTGGTCACTTGGACGCTGACTTTGCTCACATGATATGGCATTGCCCCCCAATACAAACCTAATGGGCGGTAATAGTTGCAGCCCTGGAGACGGCAATTGGCCGTTCCTCTCCATGCTCTCTGGTAGCATGCGTTCTGTGCCTGTTCCCAAGAACTACCACGCAAAAGGTGTGTACACGGTTTGTAGATTTGGCATTAGTGCTGGCTAAAAGACGAATACCTATGACCTGGAAATCGACTGGGGCCCCTCAGGTCCAAACTTGGAGAGAGGATGTTACCCAAAAGGTAAGGGCTAAGGAAAGGGCACTAGCCAGAGAAGAGGCCAGGTGGGTACGGGTTGGTCCTTAGTAGACCTATGGACCAAAGTGTTGGTGGAGTAGGGGCATCCAGAGGTTGGCCAGGGGGGTGGACCTCGGGGAAAGTAGTGACCCACAAGAAGAAGATGTGGAATAGGAGCTGGTAGACTAGGGAATGGGAGTGTCTCTGGGAAGATTCGGGATCCACCTATAGTGCCCTAGGTGTATTGTACTGTGCAGACAAGGCAATGATTGAAGACTGAATTCCCAGGCAAGGCCTACCTAATAGAAGGTATGATTTGGGGCATACAAAAAGGCCGTTATAACACCAGGAGGGAATCTCCCAGCCTTTGTCCCCCACACTCACAACCATGCCAATTGGTGACCAATGCCCACTGAAGTTCAGGACTGGTGTGAAAAGCTGACAGTCTGAGTTCACTGTGCAAGGTCAATCTGTTTATTTGTATATTTGTTTGTTGAATGATTTATTCTTTTTGATTCCTTGTTACATATCTGGCACTTCAATTTCCCTAGAATGTGCATTCATTGTACTGTTGTGATGTTCACATGCCCCCCTTTCATAAAAGCAAGGGGTTATTTCACATTCTCTATGATGATGCATAATGTTAGTAACACCTGGACCTGTCTAGACATGTCGATGGGTATTGGAAATAAGAGTGTGTACAACTTACTCCTTGTATGATACGCTATGGTGTTGTGTCAATATGATCAAAATGGCAATAAAAAATACTTTAAAAAAGATCAGTCATTCACTGTCCCACTCTGCATTTCACTATTGCTGCTTGGTTTATTTTACTTTATTTTGATGATGCCAGCTCTTGTAAATTATATGTCAGGACCAAAGGCTCTGCTTAAGCTTTACTTACTTTGATGAACTTTAACGGCAGATATCAAAAACGAATTATTCCATGAGTATGTTCAAATATATGACAACAACACAACTTCACAACCAATAATGATGTCCTTAACATTATCTATAGGCCTGTTATCCTCTCATTGTCCTCTTTCCTTATTGCTCACAGCAGCCTCCATTAAGCGCTCTTCATTTTACAAAGCTTTATCGTGTTTGTAGAGCATTTTTGTAAGATACATGTGTGCTGTTGAGTAGCTTGCTGATCTGGGCCCAAGTGAATGTATGTAATCTCAAGGTTGTGGTTGCAAGAGTCCCTCTGGCTCCTCGACACTGTTTGTTAAATAAGACTTGATCGGGGAATTTAATCTTTGTGACCCCCACCTGCTCCCGGCAATTTGCCCTGATAGAGATTCCAGTCGGGTGTGACTGTCGGCATTGGGCAACCATCCATATTGAAGCTGTAGAGCAATCAGGTTTGATTGTTCACATTAATTAGAGTTGCGTCGACCATTTTCGATATTGGCTGGTGCTTCCTTGGCGGGAGTTCTGTCAGGCGAGTCACATCCTCACCCTTTTAACCAGTCAACTTTGAAGGAGAGCCATTGCTAAGGAAAGGAATCCCCTTGCATTGCTGGGGGTGTAGTTAGATAGCATTGTGCAAGCTATAGTGTTGCTATAGTTACAGCTTTCTACAAACTGGGTTACCGAGTTTAGTGACCTAATGCATGATAACCATGGCTATGCAAGGCACGAGGAGGTCACATATTCTTATGATTTGGATCAGACGCTGGTCTCAATAACAGAAATGGCAGTTTCCAAGTCGAGGAGATGGCAATGTCAATGATATTGCAAAGGTGGCAGAACCCTGCTGCCAAGACTTCCAAGGGTTCTGTCACAGTCACACTGCTCTGATGCAGGTGGGGCCCACATCCGGGTACCGGATGCTAAAAAGCCTAAGGGATTGTCAGAATCTTTAGGGAAACTGTGTCAGCTCCTGCAAATAACCCAAGTTGACCTCTTCCAGGATGGTGTAGGCTGTTGTGGTCTTTTCCCCTTAAATTAAAACCCAAATGAAGAGCTGTGGTCTGACCAAGAAAATGGGGATACTGTTTCACCTTCCTCCTATGACTTAGACAAGGAGACTAAAAGATCCAGGGACCGGCATACCCTGGGGCTGAGAGATGGTCAAAAAGAAATTTAAGAGCAAGTCAGCCAAACACACCAATGATCAGGACCATTGCAAAGAGTTATTTCATGCCGACAATCCAAGCCCCCCCCCCGCTCCTCGGTGTGAGAGCCTTCCTCCAAGGTGGTGTAGTACATCAAGTAAAGAGGAGGCAGCCTTAAGATTAGGAGATACACAACAAACCTGTGGGCGGACTGCCCGACATCCTCCACTGAGGGTAGGTTGCAGTCACACCTGAACTTGACACCACTATGGTGACGTTTACGGGCAAACTGATAAAGGACCCCCAAGAAGGGTATTGATAAGTCTTGGCAGTTGTGCCAAGGTAAACTCTTGGATATTACTGGTCCACTGACCAAGATCACTGGAATTGGCGGAGGGCGCACTGGGAACACTTCTGACCCATAAATTCTTTTGGAGTGAGTCAAGAGACCAATCTGCATGATGGGCAATGCAAACTGCCCTACGTTCTGACAATAGTCACATGTTACTCTTATGATTGGACCCAACGGTAGAGGCCAATTGGGAGTATTGGCCTCTACTGAGGCTGGACCCGAGGAGAAAGGACACCGTTTTGGGGATGCATTTGTTAAGGCCCTCACAAAATTTGTGGAAGCCTTCACAGCTTTAGAAAAAGCTCAGTCATGGGGCACTCATTTGGTAGCTTTTTCAGTCATGGTTCGAGCGGAAACCATTGCCCCAAACGTTCAGACTGTCAAAATTGAAAGGGGCCCTCCCCCTTCTTTCCCTCCAGGAACAGGTTCCATAGACGGCGCACAAGTAGAGATGGAAGCAGAGGAATTCCCTCAGGTAAGAATAAGGCATTTTTCCCTGGTAAAACTAGGGGGCAGTACTGCAGAATGCCTGAGCAAATGGGAGAAAATAGCCTTGGATGAATGGTACACCACACTGTACAAGGGTGCTGTACTAGGGTGTCGAATAGAGTTTCAGGGAACTCCGAGAGAGCAGGTAAGATCACATTATCTAGTTTCTCAGACACAATCTGGATTAATATAGATCAAGAGGTGCTAGAGTTACAGAACAAGGGTGTTATAGAAAGAGCTTTTCTATAACCAAAAGGTTTCTTTAGCAATATTTTTGTAGTACAAAGAAGGGCAAAGGAGTGTGCCCTGTAATAAACTTGGAGGAGTTCAATGGTTGGTATTCTACAGGGGATTCAAGAAGGAGGGCATCTATCTTTTGAAGTTTCTACTCCATTGGGGGCACTGTATGATCAGGTTAGACCTGGAGGAAGTCTAACTTACGATCCAAATCTTTCCTCTACACCAAAGGTACCTTAAGTTTCTCTGAAGAGACCAAATCTGTCAGTTCAAGGTTCTTCCCTTTAAACTTACTTCCACCAGTGGTGTTTCGCAAAACTGCTGAAACCAATGGTGGCTTGGTTACAGGCAAGGGGGTACAGGTTAATCATCTATGTGGACGACATGATCCTCAAGGTACAGGACATGGCACACTGATGAATCAATCTCAGTTCACCATTTCCCTGGAAGATCTGGGATTTGTGCTCAATCAATCCAAATCGGATCTGACATTGAAACACAGGAAAGAATTTCTTCGTTTTATGATCAAAATGCTCAAAGCTACTCTAGAGATACCCACTAATAAAATCAACATGATCAAAGGTGAGTTGAGGAAGCTGATCCCATCAGATCAATTTTCCCTATGAACTATCTTCACCTCAGGTAATATTTCCAGGGCCACCACACTACAGGGTCCTGCAAATTCTAAAGATGAAACACCTGTAGAAAGGGCTCTTCTATCTGGAAGAAATTGAAGCGAAGGAAGATGCCAGGATGGAGAGGAGCTGGTGACTAAACTAAATTACAATGGAGTGCGGAATGGCTGAGCAATCTTCAGATCCATCCCAGATGTTTTCATAGATTTGGCAATGGGGCTGGGGAGCCAGATGTTGAGAGACATTCACCGGAGGGAGATAGTGCCAGGAGGAACTAGAGCTCCATATAAACTGTACAGGGTTACAAAAAGGGATAACGTCTTGGTGGTGTAATAAGTCAACAAATTAAGAGAAACGAGATCCAAGGCTCTGGTGGAGATCGCCAAGGATTTCTGGAATTACTGCCTAGAAAGTAGGATTTCAGTATCAGCAGTCCTTCTGCCAGGGAATTCCAAAACCACTGGAGATGGGAATTCACTATTCTAGAGATTAGAGGCTGGACTCTCAAGTGTTTCAGCATCTGTGCCAGAGAAGAGGGAAACCATCCACATATGTATTTGCATCACAGCTATAAGCTCAAATTCCATGCTTTTACAGCAGGAGACCCGTTCTGGAAGACATGAAAGTGGATGCATTTCTTCAACCCTGGGCAGAAGGGTTGAATTATGCCTATCCCCCCTTCTCATCATGATAATCAAAGTAGCAACACAATTCAGGTGGCAATGAATGGCGATGATTCTGGCGACTTCATTCTAAATGTCTCAGCCTTGGGTTTTTTCACTGCTTCTGCATGTGACTGTCCAGTGATGGTTCCAACAATTTCAGGGCATCCTTTGGGGCCCAGGTGAGAATCCCATCCAATGAGTCAGGACAGTCTTCTGAATCTCATAACCTAGCGGATATCAAGCGAAGTTGGAAGATGTCAGGACTTTCACAGTCAGCAGCATCTTACATGGAACAAGCATGGCAGCAGAGACCCATAAGAGATACAAATCTGCCTACTCAACTTGGTCCACATGGATCCTGTGGGGAACGATATTGTATTCATTATTTAATTTCTATCACATGTGGCAGAGGTAGGTAGAGCATACTCTACGGTTAATTTATTCAGATTATCCATCTCAGCAGGTCACTTGCCGATTGTGGGTAATCCAGTAGGCTCTCATCCATTAGTATGTAAACTGATGAGCGGTATCAGGCTATCTAATCTACCAAGACCTAAATATACACACACTTGGGATGTTAACAGATTCTTACATCAACTTGGCCGAAAAATTATGACCTTCCTGTGAAGCAACTTTTTGCAAAGCTAATTATGTTACATTGGCTCATTTCATGTAAGAGAGTATGAGAGGTACGGGCGTTAGACTTATCAGGATGGTTGTTTACCCTGGACAGGGAATGTTTACCATCACACAAAGGACAGAGTCCAAAACACAGTTTCTTATCCAGCATTTCCAGAAAATTTCAAATTGTGTGTGGTAAGATGCTTCTAAGAGTATGAGTGCATCTCATGAATTCAGACCAAGTACAGCTAATTCATTGTTAATACCTCTTGTTAAACCCCATAAGGCAGTCTCCAAATCCACTATGGCTAGGTGGATTATATGGGAGATGCAGAAAGCGGACACTGGCATTTCAGTTCTTGGCCCTCACTTAACCATGGGCGCTATGTCTTCTACGGCCTTCCTTTCAGAAGCTAGATCAGCAGACTGGTCATCAGATTCCACTTTTAAGGAATTCTTTTTCAAGCCAATGACACAGTCGCCGACTGGATGAAGATCAGCTGTCTGAAGCTGAACTCCGACAAGACGGAGGTCCACATCCTCGGCTCCAACCCTTCAGCCGGGACGACTCATGGTGGCCGACGGCACTGGGGGCAGCCCCGACACCCACGGACAACGCACACAACCTGGGAATCATCCTCGACTCAACGCTCTCAATGACCAAGCAAGTCAACGCCGTCTCCTCCTGCTGCTTCAACACCCTCCGCATGCTCCGCTAGATCTACAGATGGATCCCGATAGATACAAGAAAGACAGTCACCCAGGCCCTCGTCAGCAGCAGACTCGACTACGGAAACGCCCTCATCGCAGGAGCCCCGACCAAGCTCATCAAAATACTACAATGCATCCAAAACGCCTCGGCACGACTGATCCTCGACGTACCACGACACGGCCACATCACCCCCCACTTCAGAAACCTGCACTGGCTCCCCGTCAACAAGAGGATATACTTCAAGCTCCTCATCCACGAAAACAAAGCACTTCACAAGACCGGCCCAGCCTACCTCAACAGATGGCTCTCCTTCTACATCCCCAACCACCAGCTACGCTACGCCGACCTCTCACTCACCACTGTCCCACGCATCCGAAGAACAACCACCGGTGGGAGATCCTTCTCCCACCTCGCTGCCAAGACATGGAACACCCTCCCACTGAGCCTACGACAGACCCAAGACCTACTGACCTTCAGGAGGATACTCAAGACCTGGCTGTTCGATCAGTAGCGCCCCCGCCCAGCGCCTTGAGACCCTCGCGGGTATGTAGTGCGCTTTACAAATGATTGATTGATTGATTGACAGTTGGTTTTGTTGCTGCTCTTTAAGCTTTAAAAGAGCATAATCAGAGCCTCACTTCCTGACATAGAATGAAAAATGTCCTATCTGTTGTGAAGAAAATATTCAATTCTATTAAGGACACAGAGGATAATATTATCCCACTCAATTTTTCTACTACAAAGAACTCTGCAGAATCAACAAGAGGACAAGAGCTCACACGGTGTATAAATAGTTTGGAATTACTAATAATAGTAAGATGCTATTTTGTGTACTTATACAAATCTGATAATTAGCAATGATGATTTGCCTTGTTAATTATGATATAAGATGCTTAAGTATATGATCTAATTGTGCTTTTTTCAATTCTACATACCCAAGAGAAACAATGAAGACCAACAAGAGGCATGGGAGAAGTTTGTGAAGCTGTCCTACATGCAAAGAAAGAAGACAATGAGGGGATGACAGACTTAAATATCCTGTTATGGTCATTACTATTGGATGTTGAAGTCATCTGTTTTATGGCATGTTAACATACTCATGTGAGTTGTAGTTATTTAATGGCTGCTGTGAAAGTTGAATAAAGAAAGTAAAGCATCACTTTTGTCTCAGTATACTTAATAGGACTAAAACTTTCCTCCACTTCAGCTAAGGATTTTTCAATCCTGCAGCATCATGATCATAAACAATGGACCACAATTACAAAAGTACCCTGCTCAATGACGTAATGGAAGGACAACAGGCATGATACCATACAAAGTGCAGGAAGTCCTTCTACTATGTCAGTTGCCTGTGCATTTCTTTTAATGGTAATCTGTTGTTTGTTCATGGCACTGGCTCATAGTGCATACAGTGCACAGAAAAGGTCACTCTCATGTCTCCTCACGTGAAAAGCTCTCACAGATCAAGTATGGGCTCTGTCTACAGCGCTACTATGTATGGTAAGCGAACACAGCTGCTTAAACTGAGCATTATCTCCCTCTCCAGATAGTGCAGGGCAGCTCCTATCTCTGTAATTTAATGTGACGGCCTCTACTATAGATGCCGGTATACCTGTTCCAGGTATAACAACATTCACAAGATGAAGACAGAGTTAAATGTAATTTGCAGGATCGATAACATCCATGTCCCAAACATCCCATTTAAGGATGCATATATACTTATCCCAAGCATTGCCAATGCCCTGGAGAAACACTTTAATTCAACCAGATTTGGCTATTGACAAATGAAAAATCATCATCAGAATTAGCATGGGTACTTATACGGAGCCCAGTCTAAACGTGCCAAAATGGAAACCCTGAAAATATCTTTCAACTTAAGGATCTCCTGCACTCATTGATTTATGTGGAAATAGAGAAGTTCTGATAATCACTTCCCAGAGTACCTGTTTGCCACTGAAAAGTGCAGGCACTTTCCCTTTAAATGTAATGAAGCATTTCTTAGAAGTGCTGGTAGTTTTCATTTCATATTAACGCCTTACCTGCTTCGACCGTTCCGCGCCAGTGCGGAACGTTCTAATAAACGGGCGGGGCCGCTTCGGCCAACGGACGTGTGCAGCACTATGGAGGTAGTGCTCGCGACGGCCGTTGGCCGACACCCGCAGCGAACGGGTTAAAGAAGTGCAGGTACTCAGTCCTGGACATGCCTCTGCCTGCATGCACGATCACGTTTGTTGTGCTTTCAGTACAGTAACTTCCTTAACCCTTTAGTAGTAAGTATTCACTATTTTCCTGCCATTGCCCTCTGTCACTCCCATTGTTACTACTAAAACATAAACTTACATGCGCTGAGATCTCTGCAGTCGGGGCAGAGATTGTCACACTTAAAAGACAGGAGGGGTGGAGAAGCGGACCTTCACATGTAGGTACTGGAATAGCATTTTGTTATACATTAGAAGTACTACGGTAAAACAAGTAAACATAATACAAAATGCAGTTTGTGAATAGGCCCCATTAAGAACAGATTTTGGTGCTTTGAAAAAGCAAAAAATTCCAAGAGACAAAAGATTGAAATGGACAAAATAAAGTACAGAGACAAAAGGACAAAAGTAAAGGTGTCAAACAAACGGTAATGCAGAGAAGGTATACTTGGGCTCGCGTTTTCCAACAGGACATACGTTATGTTTTTCGTGTTTATACAGCGTGCATACTGATATTGCAATAGCCTCATGGCGCTACCAGAGCCCGGTATATTCTAGCCCTGGTTTCCAGGATTGCATCGCAGACCAGTACGGTCGAAATATAAAAGAACCACACATACTGCAGACTTATTTAAAAGCCCTCACATTAATTTGCTCCAAGCTATAATAGACCTCAACCTCGATAGTACATCACTGCAGGGTATACTGATGATACCATGGCAACAGGCTTCTGCGGCAGGCAGTAAAAAGGTAAATTCCCATAACTCATTTCAAGCCGGACCTAATGACCTTGATTCCTGTAATCATGTCCCAATTGGCCATTTCATGGAATAGCAGGCAGTCCAAGGGCAATCAGTGGTCTGTGAGTCTGATCACGTACCGGTCACTAAGGGCGCGAGTTATCATCCTCCCAATGATCGTAGCTCTCTACTAGCGAAAAGAAAGCCAAACATCGAGTGCATTTGCTTTCCTTGGATTTGCAAGTGGTGGCTAAACCATCCTCTTGTATTTCTTTTCCAGCAGTACTCATGACCTTGTGAGACCCTAACACCTCCCTGTCCGTTCAACCGGTGGAAGGACTCAAATCTGCAACTCTTTCTGGCTTACACCAGTGCTTCTTGAAGGCATCAATTATTTTCGACTCGCCTTATCCAAAGGTCAAACTCGACATACCTAGAAGACCTGTCAGGTCCTGAGCAAAGTAAAAAAAAAAAGTCTGTATTTCTTCTAGGTGAGGGTGAGTAAGAAGGCGAGAGTTACTTGCAAAGACCTTTCAGCAATGTTGCACTTTGGTGTGAATTCTGAGAAAGGGAAAACGTGAGGAATGGTGTGTCTCCAATGGTGAGAGGCTGCCATGAACATGGATGACTCAGTGGCCCCCATTCTTCTGGACAGGCTGATTCATGTTTGCTCATAAAACTAGCACTGACACGTCTCTGTGAAATAGCCTTGGATCATTTTCCTTGATCAAATTTCTCAAACCAGTGCAGAATTTGGACTGTGGTCATGTATCTGTAACAAAGCTTGCAGCAACGAGAACACTGCAACTAGAAGAAGATTCCCGTATGACTGCATGCAACCTGCACAAGAGAATCAGAGAATAGCTAGAGAAAATCCTGATGAATTGAGGAGGCTCTCAACGGTGAGATAAGGAAATGCAAAAAAGAGAGACACGACAACGAGCTGGTTTGTGCCGCTATACACCAGCGCCCTAAAATAATGTCATCTGTATTCAAGAAAAACATCTGGCAAGCTAGAAAATAATAAAAACATTAGAAACTACAAGCGGGAATAGGGAAGCACCCACATAAGAGACATAATAAGCAACAGAGTTGTACAAGTCAGAGAGGTATAGACACCAATCTAGCACCACACGTCAGGCAGGTATCAAGGTGTTTGACGCAGGCTGCAGTTTTGAAAACAGCCCTGGATTCAGACTCCTTTGCATCCCATTCAGAAAGAGTCCTATGCACAAAAGCATTTTGGAGTAGGCAAAGTAGTACTCCTGTAGTACTCTTTGATACTCTTAAATGTCTGTGAGTTAACCCTCAAAACCTCGAAAATAATATGGTAATATTCATATCCACTTAGTGAAAATAGAGGACAGTGCCCTGCTTTCATTTCGGAGCTGGACGTTATGGGGCTCATTCACAAACATGTGTAAATGTATATAAAATACTACTCCTGTAGTAATAGGTTGCATACTTAAATATGCCGTTGTGCATTGGCCCCAAAGTCTGATGTTCAAGGAAGCACATTCTACAATGGATGCTTTCACTTGAACAATATGTTTGCCCAGTGGCGGCCGGCACAGCTTGTGGGTGGCGGGGCTGGCGCGCAGGGGGTGGGAGTTGGGGGGTCGCAATGTAAAAAATACAAAAAATCACTTACCTTGCTGCCGGGTTCCATCTCTCTGCTCCTGCTCTCCTGCATCCGATTCCAGGAATAGGAAGCACAGCCAGGCTCCCCTGACCAATCACAACGCCACAATGCAGCATTGTGGTTGGTCTGAGCACCATGACACGGCGCTCAGCTGGAAGGGTGGGCATGTTAGCCACGCAGGCTGTAATGCAGCCTGCATGGAGAACACAGAGAGTGTGCATGACTGTTGGGCCGACCAAATAGTCACTGTGCACTTAGGAGGGTTGTATCATTCCTCCCCTGCTCTGCAGCCCCGTCTCACTCCCACATGCAAGCTGCCACAGCAGAAGGACAAAATAATATGATAATAACATTACGTTATTATCATTTTACTTTTTCCTGTCTTTTACTGCTGCAGAGTAGTGGGGCGACACTCCTTCGCCATAGCGGAGGAGCCGCCACTGTGTCTGCCCCATCGCCTCCTGTCTACCCACAGCTCTCTACTCACAAGGGGAAGTATTTCAACTGAACAGCCATGCTTATAGCCACTGCAAAGGTGAACTGTGAATAAAAAAAGGCTTCTTGAGATCATATGCAACAGCCACGAAAATCAAACTGAATAGAAACACAGATGCGCCTATTCTGTGTACCTTCTTCACACATGGCTACTGTGGATTAAGCAACAGTATGTCGTGAAACACATTTTAGGATATTTAAACGCTTTAATTACCGCTGGCAAGGCTTATTGGCAACAAAGTGAAAGTCTGAGAAATTGTAGTCCAACATCTGTTGATCGATCAGTAATGGTGCATAAAGTGATCGACTTACTAAGGGAACGAGCCAAAAGCCGTGGACATATAGAGCCGCATGGTTTCACGTAGCATAAGTCACAGTGGACAACCAACGAAGGTGAAATCTAGGACAAATTACAGAATATCAGCAGACAGAGCAATGGATGTGATCTATCTAGACCTCAGTAAAGGTTACACTATAACTCCACATAGAAGATCTGTAATTACACTAAAAAGAATCAGGAAGACAGCTACGTTGCCAAATTGAATGGATTCTGGCCTGGTGCTCTTTAATGTACTTAAGGGTTATGCTACAGACAGGCTGATCAGTTACACGGGTTGTATGATGGAACCACGCATGCCTTTACCACACATGCCTTAACAGCGGATTAATCTTTACCATTTACCACAAATATACCTTTACCACGCATGCCTTTATAATGCAAAAGTAAGCATTTCACAGGTAAGTGTAAAATCTTTTTTGAATATATATATATATACATGTGTGTGTGTGTATATTTATATACACTTGTATACACATATATGTGTGTACATATATCTATTTGTACATATATGTATAAAACACATATATACATATATGTGTGTGTGTGTATATATATATTTACATACATAAATATATATGTATGTATTGCCTTATCAACCCCAGCTCCTTAATACTACCCGCCCTCAACCCTAAAAATACTCTTGCCACCCAAATACCCCATCAGCACTAAACCCTAAATATCCCCTTGCCATCCAAATACCCTTATCCACCCTAAAGACTAAGGGCCAGATGTATCAAGCCATTTTCCGTTCGCAAACATGCCGATTCACAGGATCGGCCTCTTTGCGAATGGAAAAAGGCCTTTTCTAATGTATCAAAGGCTTGGCATTCGCAATTTAGCTATTCGCAATTTTTTGTGATTACCTAAATTACAAATTCAAATAGGGAATTGCAATTTGCAATTCCCTAATGCACATGCAGGAAGCCTTTCTTAAATGCAAACTTCGCATTTAGGAAACGCTAATTACCATCAGCTTCAAGTTGATGGTAACCATGTGCACACTATGAGAAATGCACAAAAATGCATTTTTCAAAGTGCCATGTAGCGCACACATGACCCTAGGGCATGTGTGTGCTTTACATGAGCACACTTTCTTTTTTGGGGGTGATTCAAGGGGGGACTTCGGCCCCAGGCACCCTTGGCTTTTCATTCGCTAATTGTGATTACCAATTTGGTAATTGCAAATTAACAAATGCAAAACCATTCATTCCTATGGGCCTTTAAGCCCATAGGAATGAATGGAGTCCTATTACCTAACAGCGATTCGCTATTTACCAAATCACTATTAGGTAATGTTAAGGAATTGCAAAATATTTTGCGATTCCTACATGCATTGCATTTTGCGATTCCAAAATAGCGATTCGGTAAAAAATGCTATTTTAGAATCGCAAAATATATGCTTGATACATCTGGCCCCTAAAACCTCAAAAATACACTTGCCACCCAAATACCCCTACACACCGTAAACCGTAAAAATCCCATTGACACCCAAATACCCCTACGCACTCATAACCCTACAAAATGCCCTTGCGTTATATGTGAAAAAAGCTTTATACTTACCTGCAAAATACTTACATTTGTGTTGTAAAGGTATGCATGGTAAAGGTACATGTGTGGTAAACGTTTGACAGGACGTGTGGTAAAGACTTATGTGTTATTGAGGATGAATTGTGTAGGTAATGCGTTAATAGCTGCGTTGTAAAGGCTGTTTCCCGTTGCAGGTGTCGATCAGTAGAAGGTGATGCAAACATCTGCCACAAGTTAATGCAGGAGGACGGCGAACACCTCAAGGTTATCATGGTCACAGTCTCTTGTTCTTTAAACTCACAAATAATTGCCATGGGTCATGTTAGTTTAATGAACTAAATAAAAGCCAAGTAAGACTACCGCATCAGTGAGCATCAGGTCACACCATTACAGCCCATGAATGGAAACAGCGTTCGTGATGATTCAGAGGGAGGTGGCCATCACATCCAGAAGATTTAGCAGAAAAGAAAATGTGGTTTAGAAAAGGTGGGAGAAGTCACACAAAAGGTTTCTGCAATGAGGACACTGAAGTCCTAGGGAGAATTTCAGGATGAAAGGAAGGCTTAAATATTATCAAACAGGAGAGGAGCCTTGTGTTTGCCGTATCAGATGTTCCCAGGTCTTTTATGTGATTTAGCTGCTGTTTTTAACAGAAATATATAATACAACAATGATTGCTGCCAGGTACATGGAACACATGCCAGGGACAACAGAGGCTAGGGAACCTCAATAGAATACCTTCCAGCAATTGGTACTGTGTATTAAACTCACATTTCTTCATATTCTCACCAAATTCGCATTATCTTCTGCACTTCTCACATCTTGCCAAGGGGTCTTTACATTTCCCCAATTTTTTTTTTTAGATCCATATATGCATTATATTAACAACTTAAACATTCTCAGGTTACAACAAAGCTCAAGATCACCCCCCATTGACAATCATTATGTGGACACATAAAAAGCATGTACTTTATACCTCCCTGGCCAGGACCTGATCTCGTACAATTGGTCATCTCAGCATACCAATGGCAGTTTCCCATCCCTAAGTTTGCCCAGCCTCCGGGTCATTTTGTTGCGAGGGTGATATGTTTAATTCGGACTGTAGGTTGAGCCACAGTGTTGCGAGAATTGTGTCCCAATTATTCGAAAGCGGAAACTTCTGTAAACCCAGTGTGTCCTCCCGTCTGAGGGACGCGCCCTCAGCCGACACCCAATTTAGCATAGAACGGGCCCAGGCCAGGAACACAGGGGGATCCCCTGAATTCCAACGTCTTGTAATGAGTCTTTTTCCCACTACAAAGCCCAGATCTATAACCTACTTGTGGCCCTGTGTGCCCTGCCCCTTGGTATTAGGCCCAATAAACAAGATACCCAAGAGTGTGGGAGTCGTCTATCTGTGCACTCCACTAGGTCATCAATCACCTTATCCCAAAACTTCTGAAGCTTGTGGCAAATCCGTAACATATGTACGCGGCTAAGAGAGTGCAGCGGGGGAAGTGCAAATCCGACCTATGGAAATACTGATTGCTTTTTTCCGTGTAAGGTATGCACAATGCACTATGTAATATAGTATCAATTGAAACCTCGTGTTTCGTGGAACTTGTGTGGGACTCATTAGTACCATGTTCCATTCTGCATCTGTGTATGAGCGGCCTGTATCGCACTCCCATTTTGCACGCAGTGGAGTCAGGTCCACTGCTGTATGATGACAAAGGGTGTCTGCAAACGAACGAATCAAATGACTACCATTCCCCATTACATGAATATATTGAATTACCATGTCTGTTTGTAGTTCTTGCATGATATCTCCCCATTTGCTTTGTAATAAACTGAACCAAGAAGTGTGTAAAAGTAAGTGTCCCGGGTGCAAACCCTTCTCTTGTACCAACACGATGAACGGCACAAGTCTGTCATCATTATATAAATCGCCAAGTGTATGTATTCCCACAGTATGCCAGTCCACCAAATCATAGGGGTGGTGTGACCGGGCCCCTATGGAGGCTGCACCTCCATAAGAATGAAGTCGAACTGGAGATGGTTCAGGCGTTGTGTCAAAAAGATGCGGAATGTAGTGCAGAAGAGGGATAAGTCATGAGGGCATACAAAGCATTTACTAACCTACTCTCTATTTTGATGCTCTGATGGACTACTACATAATTATACACTTGGGAATGCCAGTTTTAGCATGCTATGCACATATATGTAACTAATGTTGTTGTTATTTTTTTCTTTTTCCCTTACCACTGTATCCTACCTACCCTGATTGTGAAGCGCTCTGATACTCGCTTGGGTCTTGTTCGCGCTATACAAATTTTTATAAATAAATAAATACATTTACCTGAATCTTCACCTCCAAGGAGTACATTCTTCGCGATTGGAAGAGAGGAGCAAGATCGAGCCAGCGGCCAGCGACATCTCTAGTAGGGAATACATCTGCCCCATATCCCTCGCCAGGGATCATTAACCCCTGACATGCCACCTACTCATCACACCAAAGACAGCCAAGCTGCTGTACCAAATGAAGGAGCCTCCCTACAAGCTTTGTACCACACTCATTCCATGGGCATGCCGACGTATGCCATGTACACCACACTATGAATAATTCTGGGGATTCGACGCACTCCCCTTTATCTTTTCAACTTTGGAGCGCTTACAATGCAAAATGGGAAAAGAACAAAATCTAACATTAGAAATATGAATTGAAACAGCCACTACCAACAATATGTCCGAATACAGGGGAAATAAGACAAACAGTAACATAGCTGTTTTCTCTATATAATATATTTAATGTGTGTGAGTAAAGAGGCGTCGAAGGGGCTTGTGTATTCATTTGTAAAATGATGGATGTTTAGGAAAGAATATGGTTCATTAAAATGCACAGATTGCTAAGCAACAGCATAATAATCCCATACAAACTCTTTTGTGAACCCATACACACTCCACCAAATCCTCAGCAGTTTTTTGCAATGTCATCTGCTGCTGAATTAAATGTAATCATCATTACAGAAAAAAATGAATGCCAGCCACGTAGACATCAAATGAAACGCAATCTCTCCCTCTGCCTGCATGGCCAGAAAAAGCTTTCAAAAGTAGAAAAAACACTGCAATCGCGCTATGTTAAAGAGTAATATACCACTCAACGCATCCGGACTCCAATTATGCCAGAAGCGGGCACAATATGCCTGCATACGGGATAGCTCTCGACCGCCACCGCGACGCGTTTCACAAGTTTTCTTCTTTACCTTACATCACCCCACAATCGAGGTATTACTGCTTGAACCTCCATGTCCTTTCTAATATCATTCCAATATTAGCAGCATCCATCAAGCTGGTGCCGCATTTTTGGTTGTGTTCAATTTCTGTCTGAAGTGCAGGATTCTCAGAAAAAGTAACAATTCTACAGGGAAAGCATGAAAGTCGGATCCATGTGTTCAGTACTTTGAATCAAAACTTGGAAAAAATGGCTTCAAAGTAACCACTCTGTTTAGACCACTTTGCAAGAAATATCTGGCATAGTCGATGCACCTAAGAGCAACAAACTGTCTTGTTGCGTCCCTGAAGGTAAAAAAGTATCAACTGCAAGACCTTCTACATTGTTATTAATAAAACTTTCCAAGACCTCCTTACAGACTAATGCAAATTGCTATGGCATCAAATTCAGATTTCTTCTTTTTCTCACACTTCTGTTTCTCCCATCATTGAAAATGTGATGTTACTCATCAAAAATCGCATAAAAACCATTAAAAACATTAATCCAAGCCAATAACTACCAACAAATTCATAGAATAGAAAAAAAAGGTTTTTTTAAATTAAGTGAAGACGCCGGGGGCTTCTTAGCAAATCCACGTTTTCTATCTCCTTCAATGGGATTCCATACTGATGTTTCATATAGGATTTAACCAACTCAGAGGGTATGACACTTGCTTCCCCAGCACCCTTAGGCAGAGCACATATTAAGGTTTATTTCTGAAGCATTTAATCTGAGCAATAACATTTCGAAGCACTTCTTCTGCATTCTAAAACTTCCACTCTAGTTAAGGGGTGTTTATAAAAGATCTCAAAACACACAAGGTCAACTCTGCTAAAATCATAGGGAACGAGAAAAGTTCCGCTGCTGAATGTATATCTTCAAGGGTGGAACAGGATTTGGATACTGTTCGTAGCTGCATTACTACCACGATCTTAGCCACGGAGCTCCACACCATTATTGTCAGTAAAAATAAAATAAATTACTACCTTATCACCTTCTGAAAATACTCCAACAGGGAACATTTCTTTATAAAAGTTTGACAATGAAACAGTCGACAGATTTGAATAAACAGAAATCGTGGTATACTATTCCGTGGGCTGAGGATGGTCACCTGGATTCCAAGACATATGGGCTGAGGATGGTCACCTGAATTCCAAGACACTACTTCTGTATAGTATACAGTCACATGATATTGTATTTTAGAGTTGTGCCTAGACCTTAACCCTAGATCACAGTTCATAACTCGCAAGGGTGAGCCAGTAGGTCCACCCCATGTAAACATTTCAACTCGTGAAAGCCACTCATTAGATACGGGATCCTAAAGGTTTACTTGGTCACTTGTTGTCCCACCGAAGTGGAGCGTACATAAGTCGAAGCTGTAATTGTCTCCCTATCAATTGTGTCCCCTGCCTCTGTTACCGACCACCTGATCTTGACACTACGTCCGACTATGGCACCTTAATACCTTCACTCTCCTGTTGATCACCATCTCAGGGCAGTTTTCGGTGTTGGATTTTTGTTTGTGTACAATAATTTTGGACTTTCAGATATTTTGGCAGATTCTTAGTAGACTGGGGCCAAACATGTAGCATTGTTCCCCTTTGCACTGAGGGCTACTGAAAAACTAGAACAAAGGGCGAACCTACCCCAAAGTCCGTCCTGTGGTCTATCTGTTTGTCCCTTTACACTACCACATTGAATGACATTTCAGGTGAATGACTTAAGGCAGTTGGTTGAATCAAGTACTGCCCTGATGGGCGCCAGTGAGGATTACCGGATACTAGCCAGGACTACATTTCCAGAGTCTACACGAGAAAGAATCAGTGCAGTGCATGTGTTGTGGTTTTTAGATGGGTGGAGAAGAGGAGTTTTCTGTCATTTTTGAGGTAGAGCAAATGAAATCTAGATGCTATGGTGATTCTGTTTATGGATGTTATGAATCACAGAGAGGGTTAATGTGGGATTATAACGATTTAGTGAACTAGCCACTCACAGATCAAAGCTATCTTCCTTGAGTTTGTTAATCATATTTCGGTTGAATCTGTTTCACTATGCCCAACTTATTTCCTTTTTCCCAAAGCCCCGCTTAAAAAAAGTAAAACTACAATATCTTTGTAAATATCCCACAGCTTATGTTTTTTTTTTTTCACAACAAACTTTATTGATTGATTCAAGCAGGATTAGAAAGTGGTTCCCCACAATCAGGAGATCACCACCAAATATCGTGTTACAGTGTACATTGCAGTAACCATGACCAATCAAGAATAGGAGTAATACCAATTAAGAAAGCCCCCGCCCCCACCCCTACCCCAACCAACTCCCAGTACCCAGCTACCCTACTACCCACCCCTTATCCCTCCCTAACCCTATGCACGTGTAATAGAAAACCCTCGGTGCGTGGTCGTAGTGTGATAGGCATAACACAACTCATAGGCCCGCGTGGTACCCATCTCTTACACTTCTTCCTCATGTTCCACAGGGGGATCTAATGGCAAGTCTCTATAATCCGCCCACCTCTTCCAGATCTTGAAGTGTTTGCGGGGGCATCCTCTCGCCTCAAACACTGGCCGTTCCAGCCCCATATAATAGTCCAGTCCAGCCTTCCATGCACATAGGGGGGGGGGGGGCTCGTTCACTCTTCCACGCTCGGGCTAGGTCCCGTTTGGCAACTACCAGCCCCAGTAACAATAAGTGGCGCTTATACAAATTCCCACCAACCCCTTCGAGAATGTGGAGCAGCCCTAATCGATGAGTGCGTGGGAGGTCCCATCCCAGAACTTCAGACAGGCAACTCCAGACACCTCTCCAGAAGCCAGTCAGCCGAGGACACGACCACACCGTATGTAGCAGCGTGCCCACTGCAGCACCGCATCTCAAACATTCCGGCGAACCAATCAGCCCCGCCTTCCATAGCCGCTCTCGAGTATAATAGGCCCTATGGAGATATTTAAATTGAATTAATCTAAGCCGCATTGCTATTGCAGTCCCACGTGGGGATTCCAGGGCCTCCCTCCAGTCATCCTCCTCAAGGGGGCCAACATCAGCCTCCCACTTCACCTTCAGAGGTAGCAGAGTGGAGGAGCAATGAGTGACCATCGTTTGGTAAATACGGGAGACCTTCTTATCTCCGAGATCACCCATGAACACCTTCGCTTCAACAGGGCTAAATTCAGGGAGCGACTCCAGGTTGGCTATACTGGGCATAAGAGCGTGTCGAAATTGCAAATAGCGATAGAACTGGGTCTGGGGCATGTGGAACTCAGCACTGAGTTCTTGGAACGATTTAAGGGTGACCCCCGACAGTACATGTCCCAGCGTCGAAATCCCAATCGCATCCCAGCCATCAAATCCCGACAGCGTGGACAGTTCGGGGAGTCGTCCATTGTGCCACAGCGGCGTCTCCGCCGTTAGCCTGCCCCACCAGCCCATGCGACGCAACGCCTGCCGCCACACCGCAAAGACAAGTCTTGTGACGCAGGGCAAGGATCGCCGCAGCCGGGCTGAGTAAAGAATCATGTGTAGGG
Source organism: Lissotriton helveticus (assembly GCF_964261635.1). Lineage (NCBI taxonomy): Eukaryota > Metazoa > Chordata > Amphibia > Caudata > Salamandridae > Lissotriton > Lissotriton helveticus. The sequence goes on along the minus strand of NC_136071.1, from coordinate 237,570,281 downwards.
TACTATTCCCCATCAGAGAGCGCTCCAAGGCATACGCTGGGTCATCTCTGTCACCATACCACCATTCGTTAAGTATTAGCAACTGGGAGGCTTGGTAATAGGACAGTAGATCCGGGGTGGCTAAACCTCCACAATATGTGGATAGAAAACATGTCCGTAACGCCACTCTGACCGCTCCTCCAGCCCACAGGAAACGACCCAAGGCCGAGTTGACCTGCCGGAACCACCGGGGAGGGATGGGGTAAGGATGGTTCTGCAGCTGGTATAGTAGACGCGGGAGCGCCACCATTTTGAAAATTGCAGATCTACCGTATATGGTTAGAGGCATCCGGGACCAAGTTTTAATATCTGCCTGAACTTTATCCCATACCGGCACTATGTTGCGGTCCCATGCAATGTGCTGAGACTCGGAGAGGAACACCCCCAGATATTTCAATCCTCCAGTCGCCAACTGTAGTCCCAAGACCCAGGGGTCCTTCACAGCTCCATCCCCCAGTACCCATAGGGTGGACTTGCCTAAGTTTAGATAAAGGCCTGAGACCTCCCCAAAGATTCGCATAATTTCTAAGACTCGGGGCCCCGAGCGACGCAGATCGGTAAGGAAGAAGAGGACATCGTCCGCGTATAAGGCAATTCTGTCCACAAGAGTCTCGGTCCACACGAAGCCTCGCATCTGCGCGTCTATGCACACCCAAGAGGCCAGCGGCTCCATGGCTAAGGCGAATAAGTATGGGGATAAGGGGCATCCCTGACGGGTCCCCCGTCCGATGGAAAACGGTTCTGATATCGCCCCAGCGACTCGAACTGACGCCGTGATGTCCGTGTACAGCAGTGATATATACGACAGAAACACAGGGCCGAAGTTGAGGCGAGGCAGGAGCGCGAAGAGGTACGTCCAGCTGACCGAATCAAAGGCTTTATGAATATCAGCTAGTAGCAGAGCCGCCTGTTCCCCGGTGGCCCCCATTGCGTCCACCGCCGCCTGTGCACGCCGAATGTTATGCCGCGTCGCCCTATGAGGCATAAAGCCGGCTTGGTCAGAGTGGACCAGATCTGTCATATATGGGAGTAAACGGTTAGCTAGAGCCTTAGCTAGTATTTTAGCCTCTATGTTGAGCAACGAGATGGGGCGATATGAGTCGTGTCTGTCAGGGGGTCTACCCGGCTTTTGGAAAACTACAATTTCAGCATGGCGCCAGTCAGGAGGCAATTTGCCCTGCGCCCGTGCCGTTTCCAGTGCACAGCGATAATGGGATCCTAGCTGAAGTTGGAATTTCTTGAAAAATTCACAGGGGTAACCGCTCGGGCCGGGTGCCTTCCCTACATTAAGTTGACCCAGTGCTTCCCCTAGTTCATCAGCCGTCAGGGGAGCATCAAGCGTTCTCTTTGTCTCATCGGAGACCGCTCTAGGTGGCAAGTCAACTATGAATTTAGTTACGTCATCTGCGGAAAGGCAGTACCGCGGGCATATTGCTCTTCGAAATACTCAGCAAAACTCGCCGCTAGTAAATGTAAATGTAAATGTACAGGAATTTATATAGCGCAAATCACCAAGCGGTTTCTAAACGCTTGCTTAGGGAACCCGTCCTGGTATTCCCCTGTGAGATAACCCCGGCAGGGTATCCGCAAGGTGAAAGCCAGGCATCCCGCCGCGAGGGTCCGTTGTGGAGATTAAGCAAGCTATTGCCCAGAGTCGCAGAGTGTGAACCCGTGAATCGAGTAGGCACCGGAGCGAGAATTGTCGAGTCCATGGACATTTTTTTTTTAGGACTCAAGACCCCGCCGAGCCGGGAATTGAACCCTGGTCCCGGGCTGACCTCTGCTTTCAGGTCTGCCTCCTCTAACCAGTGAGCTAGTTCGGACGGATCAGTAATCGCCACTCCATTCTCAGCAGTGAGACCCGGCAGTGTGATCGGTTGGAGACTGCGCTGGCACAACCGATGTAGCATGGTACAAGATTTATCTCCCCATTGGTAGACTCTGCTCCGCGTGGCCAACCACGCCTGCTTAGCCTCGTCCATCAGTATAGAGGCATAGGACTGTTGTGCCTGGAGAAGCAATCGTACCACGACTTCGTCTCCCCCTCCCCGGCCTCGCCGCTCTAAGTCTCCCACAAGTGCCGCCGCTGCAGTGGCCGACTCCCGACGTGCACGACGAGACGCAGCACACCACGCGATGTCTATCCCCCGTATAGTGGGCTTCATCGCCTCCCAAACCACTGCCGCGTCCATACCATCTGTCAGGTTCTCCCGCCAGTAATGGGCGATCGCCTCTCGCAGGTGTTGGACATAGCTGGGTTGCTGAAGATGCCACGAGGACATCCTCCACCGGAATGGCTGTTGCGTCCTACGGAGTGCAACCTTGATCGAAACTGGGTAATGATCAGATAGCCCCCTCGGCAATATCGCAGCTTCCCTTACTCTGCTCAGGCAGACATCAGGCACAAATATATAATCCAGTCTCGAGAAGGAGGCATGCACCGCAGAGACATACGTGTACTCGCGCGCTGCTGGGTGCATATGTCGCCATACATCAACCCATCCCAGTCCCTCAGCCATAGCATGCAACCAGGTAGGGGAGACGGGGAGAGGGCTAGCAAGTGATCCCAGTCGCCTCTGACGATCCACACACACATCCATCACCTCGTTCCAATCACCCCCGACCACAGCCAACGACTCCGGGATGTCCTCCCACACTGTCACGACCGTATATCCTCAGGATCAGGGCGATGCTATATAGGGGTCCACCTCCAGACTGCCCTATCCTCTGAAACCAAACTTGACAGAGAATAAGGAAATCAGGTGAGGGAAAAAAGGCCAGGAAGGGACTGGAACGGGACAGGAGGCTGTAGAGAGAGAAAAAAGCAAAATAAGAACAAACATACATTAAACTACTAGCTACTCTCGGTATTTCTCGCTAGAACACCACCTACCATGGGAACTAGCTAAGCCTTCCTGTTCCTCCCGGTAGGTAGTGGATAAACCTTCTTCTAAACATAGGCGCACCACTCTGAAAGGCAATGAACAAGGTCAGCGGCAATAAACCTCTTCACCCCCCTCCCAGAAACTCTTCCCATGTGAAAGCACACACACCTTCCAGCCTTCCTGGGAACACCCAAACTAAAAGTCCTTACAACCCTACGTGAATCCAAGTGAAAAGAAAAATACGTGCTCCAAAAAATGACTTAATGAGTCTTTAACAGTCTCGCAACAAACAACTAGGCATATCCATAATCCAGTGTTCAGTAATCCTCAATCCAGGTCTTGTTTGCACCAAGTTCCAATTATCAGTAAAACGCAGCAACTCAGAAAATGCAAATAATGCAAATACGTTCCTTTTACTTTAAGCGTTTATTCCAAAACGTGCTGGCTCTCACGTTCTAGTGATACCACAACTCACGGATCGGTGAATGCAGCAAGTCCAATCCGTCTTTCCACTCGCGGAGGCTCAAAACACCAGCCGGTGTCGGAATCGCGTTCAGCAGCCGCTGAACGCTCTAAAGGATAGCAATTAACTCCCCGCTCGTATTCTCTCGGCCGAGGGAACAAAACAGTGGGAAAGCCGCCACAGGATTCAGCAGCCCCTCCTCACACGCCGGGAACTTTCCTACCGGCACTCAGGAAATGCAAAACAAGTCCAGAACGCGCAGGAGCCGCCGCACTTCCCAAACTGCTCCAACAAGGTACGCCCAAGACTGAACACAGCCTAGGCGCTTAATCCAGGGTTCGAAACTCCAAAGATTCAAACAAAATCACGTACACAGCGCCCCAGCAGGCAGGGACATAAATAGATAAAAACCCCTCCCAGCTTGCTAAGCATTCTGGTCTTCGTAGTGTATGACTTCCAAAGAACGTAAACCAACTCAGCAGGCGCTCCAGAAATCAGACCATGACAGACACCATAAACAACCTCTCGGACAGGGCCCACTGCAGAGGGGGGGGGCATAGACACTCCCCAGGACCACCGGCTCCGCTCCCACCATACCTTTGACAAAAATATAACGACCCTGCGGGTCCGCCCATTGCCTCTCATGTACATAGGCCACTCTGCGATGTATCAATATGGCCACCCCTCTGGAGCCCCTAGCAAATCCCGCATGGAAGACCTGGTGATAGCCAAACCTTTGTAAACTAAGAACTTTAGACCCCATCATGTGCGTTTCTTGGAGCAAGAGCACATCGGCAGACTCCCTCTTCCCCCAACGCAAAACAGCTCCTCGTTTAATCTTATCCAGCATTCCCCTGACATTCCAGGTGATCACCCGTAGAGAAGCTCCGGGGAGGCCAGGAGACACATCAGCCATGATCAAATGAGAAACACCAAATAGGCCCACTGCGCCACCCCCACACACCCCGCACCTTTTGCAAAACATCTATAAACAGCACGTGCATTACCCCCCATCCGCCCCAAAACCCCAAAACAACAACAATAGCATCCCCTGCTTGACTCCCTCCCCCAATCAACTTCCTCACAGCCCCACCCTCCCCATGT